>NW_028318193.1:2279687-2588750 GCF_062004578.1 Staurois parvus
GTATATCTGCTTCCACGGTCTATTTACAAAGATAATATATCTTACCTAAACTCTCCCCATTACTCTGCATCAATCTGAAAGCAATGCCCATGTTTCCTAGGCATATGTTTACTGTAACAGGAAGCGCGATTTGTTAAACGAAGGTATATGTCTGCAGCAAACTTTCTTCCTTCAGAGATGTTCTGTTTTTGAGAAATTGCTGTTTATTGCTATGTAACAAGACCTATGTGCACTATATATGGTATTAAATAGCTGAATATTAAAAATGTGTCAACCAACATAAATTAAGATCAGCCACAAGCATCAGATCAGTTAAAAAGGACTGATTTATTAGACAAGCTATACATTTCCAAAAACTAAAAACAGTCTGGTTGATAGGTGAAAACTGTCCTAACAGAAACATACGGTCTGCAAATTTTGAACTCTCTGAAAATGTTTGTTTCCTGACTTTCACACTGATTCTCTAGCTTCATTTCTGTAAGTCATTGTAATGCAGATAAGATGATACAATTTCTTCTATTTCTTCTGATTTGTATACAGTATTTGTGGCTCACAAAGTAGTGAAGCCAATGGGTCAGAATAACAGCCAGAAACAAACAGAATTTTCAGAATAACCTTAGAATTTCCATTCTTTTTTTTTTCTTTCATGGAAAATCAACAATATAGTGCATCTAATGCCTTGAAGTGTTTTTAAAGTAGGAAAGGATTAGCAAGAAGAGACATGGGGAAAAAAACTCATTCCTTTGAAGGGTAACTCAACATTTGTGGAAAAAAATATAGCGAATAAAAAATAAAGAATATACAATTGCTACACAAGCCATATTATATTGTAAAGTGATATCAAAGACAGATTTAAAAAAACAAACAAACATGTTATACTTACCTGCTCTGTGCAGCCCCCATCCTCTGCTTCTCAGGTCCACCACTGGTGCTTCTGGCCCCTCCTTTATGTGGAGTGCCCCCATAGCAAGCAGTTTACTATGGGGCACCAGACCAGGGTCTCTCGTGAGCTGCTGTGCTGTGTGCCATTCACACACTAGTGTGGCTTGACCCCGTCCCTATTCTCTCCTTATTGGCTGTGATTGACAGCAGCGGGGGTCAATGGCTCCTGCAGCTGTCTCAGCCAATGAGGAGGAAGAGTTTTTTTTACCTTTATGCATTAAGGTAAAAAACCTTGAGCCTTTACAGCCATTGTAATGCTTAGTAAAAATTACCTTCTCTTTATTATTATTATTATTATACAGGATTTATATAGCGCCAACGGTTTTCTCAGCGCTTTACATTATAGTGGGAGACAATACAGTAACAACACAGTTCAATACAAGAGGGAATTGAGGGCCCTGCTCCTTGGAGCTTACAATCTAGGAGGGAGGGGTGAGTGGTACAATAGGTAAAAAACTGTGGGAGATGGAGTGGTTGGAAGAGTAGAGGATTCCAGTATTAGCAGAGGGCGGGATAGGCTTTCCTGAAGAGATAAGTTTTCAACGATCGCCTAAAGGTAAGTAGAGTAGGTGATAGTCTGATAGATTGGGGTAGGGCATTCCAGAGTATGGGTGACACCCTGGAGAAGTCTTGGAGATGAGCATGGGAGGAGGAGACAAGGGAGCTAGAGAGTAGGAGGTCTTGCGAGCAGCGGAGTGTACGGTTTGAGTGATATTTAGAAATAAGATTGGATATGTAAATTGGGGCAGTGTTGTGGATGGCTTTGTATGTCATAGTTAGTGTTTTGAATTTTATCTGTTGGGCAACTGGGAGCCAGTGGAGGGAGTGGCAGAGAGGGGTGGCAGATACAGAGCGGTTAGTGAGGTGGATGAGTCTGGCAGCAGCGTTCATGATAGACTGAAGGGGGGATAGCCTGAGAAGAGGTAAGCCAATGAGGAGGGAGTTACAATAGTCGAGGCGTGATATGACAAGGGAGTGAATAAGTTGCTTAGTGGTTTCCGAGGTTAGGAACGGCCTTTGTGAAAACAGAAAACAATATCAATATATTGAAGTCCATATTTAAATATAAATATAATTATAAGTGTACACAGAGTCCTCTTCTGAATAATTCAACATAAGAAGTGCCACTCCCAAAATCCAAGTGCAGTGTGGTCTTAGTATGCGCTCACCTTGTGTTTTGCCTAAGATGATAGGCAAAAAAATGCTTGTTGTCCTCAGAGGACTGATGTAACCATATTCCTCCTGTGTATAATTCCTCCAGATATAAAATGGACCGTTGTAAAAATATATTATTCCACCTGGGGTCTCTCCAATCTATAAGTATACTGTATAAAGGAAATGGATGGATCTCTCCCTTTTCCCCTCCAGGGGTCTCCCTCCACCTCTAAATAGCCTCTCTTTGATGTATCTCAGATGGGTATCATAGGAGAAAAACAGAAACCATGGTGCCTTATCCTTTTTAAAATGGTGATTTATTAATGGTCAAATTTGCCACTCACATGATTACACTCTTCCATAAGCTAGTTAGAGCATTGCCTGCAGTATCTGCTATACTCGCCGTACTGATCCGAGACAAACGTCGTGATGTCAGAGCCCCTCCCCTACGCGTTGCGTCACCAGGTCATGTGACTTCATCAGGGGCATATGATTGGCTCTGAGGCCAAGAGAGTGTAGTTTTTTGAGGAGGAGGGGATGGTCAACCGTGTCATAAGCCGTGGAGAGGTCAAGTAGTATGAGTATTGAATATAACTCCTTATAACTGCAGTACTGTAATTTTCTGTACAATTTAGTACAATATGGCATTCTGGAGGTATTCTGTACACAGTTGGTGTTCAGAACACCTCCTAAATATGTAATTCCCTGCATAGGTGATGACCTCTGCACTAAGATACAAGTCAGGTTTTAGGCAAGCTCTGCAACAATAATATAATTTTTGGTTAGACACTCCCTAAGGGTTAATAACTTCGGATTTGGGCTGCAAACCCTGCAACCTTTCTTATCACAACACACAACACATCAGCTGCTTATAATGAATGAATCCCTCACATTCAAAGACAGGCAGAAATCTGCAACAAAGTTTATTAAAATATCTGCAATGTACCTTGACCACCCAGAAGGTATTGTTTTTTTTTCAACGCTTTTTTTCAAGGCATCACAGTTTTTGGACGTGTAATTGATTTGTTAACTTCTATATTTAGCTTAAATTTAAAACAGCAGCAGCCCAAACTGATTAATTTCAACTTGAGAAAGGACTATTTAAGATGTTTTGGCTGTAACACCTTATATTTATCAAGCAATATCTTGCAATATCAAGCAATATCAAGCAATAATTGACCAGTGGAAATACTGTAGTAGCCACAACAGATATAAAAGCTATAGGAAAGTTTGCCCTTGAAAAAATAAAGCTAAAGCCATCAACTTTATAAAAATTGGCCAGTGGCAAAACAATTAGTATAGTATAGTTTGTGAGTTTCTTTTTTTTGTTAATAAACCATGTTCATTCTTCACCCCTTCCTCCTCTTTCCCCTCCTTTTCCCCAGTCTGCTCCTCCCTGCACCTCATCTCTTCCTTGTCTACCTCTTCCTCCCTCTATATGATTATGGCACTAGAAGAGACTCTGAGGAGCTTGGATTATATAGAGGCAATAGTGCCTAATGAGTCATACATGGTGAAGAATTGCTAAAATGGTCGTCTTCCTCCAGTTCATGGTCTGAGTGGTCCTTCATCAATATGTTTCTAACAGCCACACTGTTTTTTTAAGGATTTTCATTTTTGTTAAAAAGCAATTACAGATTTACTGAGCAAACTCAGAAAGGGACAGCGATGCAATGTAGGCAAAAATATTGACAGCTGAAGAAAGGTACCCCAAATATATTTTGTGGGGATGATACATATGGTGGAAGACTTATTTCAAACCCGCTTGGATCTTGTTGACCTCCTCTTCTAAATCTTTCTACAGAGACAAGGGTAGAAGGCGAGGCAGAAAGAAAAATTTTGTATACAATCCTATGGCCATAGTCTGCTTGCCTTTCCCCAGGGTGCATCTTCGAAATGAAAAAAAGCACAAACTCCACAGTCTCTAGTAGCAACTTTCACATGCCAAGTTTTTGCTGGAGCACAGCACCTGTATGCTAGCTTCTAATTTTTTGAGCACTAAGTGGTGCACTTTCTAGGGACTCATTCCACTCAGAAAAGTATATTATTCCTCAACAGAAGTACCTTTACACAAGGTTTTCCCTCATATGGTAAGTATTCAGCCCCCTGGCTACTTAGTTGCTTAGATTCTCAGCTTGTTTATCACAAACTGAACCTTTAGCCTAGCCTAGAGGGCCCTTCTGTAAGACCAGAAAGTCCTAGACACACACTCTTTGAGTCCATCTATACACTCGCTGCTCCTGCAGAAATCTTTCTCCTGGAGAGGGATTTCAATAAAAGGGTAATGAATGTGACATGCATCACTTGTCCATGCCCTCAAAGTTACTAGTATCTTCAAAATTATTTGATTTTTGTGTGCATACAAAGTATATTTACGAGGTAGAGGGAAAAAGAACAAATGGATCTTCACATAATATACAATCCTCTCCTCTCTAAAAGAATTTCTTTTCCCCAAGAATATATACACATAAAGTTAAGCAAGAAATATTGTTACCTATGTATACAGTATATCATGAACCAAATAGGAGCACAAACACGTACACATTTAAGCATAAAGTGGATTCCTAGGAAGTGACCTCACAAAGGATCATCTTTAACCCAACATGGACATGTTTCACCACTTTATAAGGCTTCTTCAAGGTTAAATGAGTGTTTAGTAAAATCAAAAAGTGCCCCACAAAGTGGTACTATCTTTCATAAGCTGGGGATACCATCTTTCCTACAGCTAGTGATGATGTCATTGTGATGTCACCATGTCACACACTTTGCATGATGTGATTGCATTGATGTGCCTTTGTATCCAAGTGGCCATCATATTAATGGTATCTTTGATGCAGGCAATTCAATTCCTTTTTACCACATACAACCCCACTCCTCTAAAAATTGGGATATAAACTAACAGTTATTACTGTTTAATAACTTATTTTGGCATCCCTATGCTTAAAATGGATATCATATGAAAATCATAACTTGTAACTTTAAATGCAGGAGCACAGCAAGTTTCCATTGCTGAGCCTCTTTCCTGGTTATATACTGTAGTACTGTATTATTAAACAGGAAATAGTTATGATTTAAAATAAATTGCAATAAATTTAGAACAAAGTCAGGGCTATAAAAAAATGTATTACTCCCCTTCCCAAAAGGGAGGCATGTGCGAGCATTCTTGTTCACTGTTTGATTTCTACATCAAGACTAGCAAAAAAGGACTTAAAATAGTGTCTACATATCTTTTTAAATTTTCCATGAGGTTTTGGTTACACAAAATTAATGAGTGGGAGGGAGATGTGGGAGGGAGCACAGACTAAGGCAGCCCATACAATCATTTTTTTCTTTTGTTCAATCATCAGATTGAATGTAAAAAAAAGATCCAATTTCCCCATCCACACATTTGATTTGCATTGGGGAATCCTCCCACTGTGCTACTGTGTTCTGAGAGTGTGAAGCCTTCTCCACCACCAGAATACAATGATTGTTGCTGCCATCTATAGACCACAGCACTGATAAATCAGGAAAAACCCAACAGGCTGGTTGTACAGAAGTCAGCCATAAGATCGACTTCTGTTCAACCATGAGCCCATACATGGATATCCCTCTGACAGCAAAATGTAAACAAAGGAGCCAAACATTTTTAAAAAAGATGTGCGATTCCCCTCCAATCCATATCAGGCCCTTTCAGTTTTGGGGGGGACCTCATAACAAAAATGAAATTAAAATCCATATCCTAGATTGTAAGCTCCAAGGAGCAGGGCCCTCCTATCCCTCTTGTATTGAACTGTATTGTTGCTGTATTGTCTCCCGTTACATTGTAAAGAAAACTGTTGACGCTATATAAATCCTGTATAATAATAATACTCTTATCTCAGCATGCAGCCTGGCAGATCAGGAAAGGGAGGGACAAGCATGCGGCCTCCCTCCTGAACCATACCAGACCACATGCGCTCAACATGGGGTTGTGCTTCACTGGGGGGACCCCTGGCAAAGCACTTTTGTAGTTGGAATGCTGGTTTATCCAAAAGCATTATTGGCTATTCTAAGTCAGCTAACCTATGTTGAAAGGCCAGACAGTGCTTTATGGTTACTTTGGCGAATTCCAACATTATTTTGCTGGGTCTGTGAACCTTGAACGCGTAGGCTTTGCTGTAAACCTATGGTAGCAGTGAACCCAAACCTCATTCCTGGTTATTAGACCTGCCTAAATCTATCTAAAATTTTAGAAATTTGAGGTAAAATAAATGTGGAGTTGTTGTTCCAAGCAACTTATGAGAATTAATGTGACATTTTCCTATGGTGGGTTTTCATTTTATAGCATACCACAGTGTAATACGGTACTGTACTTATTCTTAACTATTGGTGTCAGATTGTTTTTAAGTACGGGATGTCTGATCCCATGCTGTTCTTCTTGCCATGCTACTTTGGCAAAATTTTAGTTTCACAGCAAAAATATAGTAATTTCTACTCTGCTGGAAAATATGAAAGCTAGAAAATGAAACTTGTCAAGGAAGGAGGTGTTCACATGTCATTGTTCCATTTCTATTTTTTCCAAACAATTTCCAAGTTATTCCAATTGTCTCTTGTATTATTCATCTAGGAGATCCCCAGAAAGCCTCTCACTTAAAAAATCATTCTATAATATTAAATTAAACCAAATTTAAAATGTCCAAAAGTTGTTCAAAGGATACAGATGAAATATATTTTTAATCTTTTACAACTGTTCACATAATACCAGGAGTGTTGGGTTTGAAATATATGCTTCTCATAGGCCAGACCATGATATTCCACATTACCATTTATCTCATATAAAATAAATCAGTTTAATCTCCATGTAATTAAAAATATGTGTATTTAAAGGCAAACCTTTTTTTCATTTTGAATGGAGTAAGAGAGGGTTATAATCCCTGTCAGGATTTTTTTTTGCCAACTGTGTCCCATTAGAAGATTTACTGTAATTTTCTGTCCCATAACCAAAACAGGAAGTGAGAGAAAATTACTGCAAATTAAGAAAATCCCCTGGGGCCCCCCAGGTCACCAGAACTAGTGTCCCCATTGAAAGATTTCCCTTCTATTAATTTTCTGGGGACAATCCAAAATGTGGGATTTTTTTTAAACTTACTTTTCAATTAAAATAGTAAACATGTTTAGATAGGATAAATCTCCCTAAGGAGGGCACAGGTGTTGTATTCCCTCCCCACTATATTGAAAACTAGAAAAACTGTTTTGTCTTTACTTATTTTTTTATTCTTTATTGTTTATATAAGATAGGGTTATGAAATGCTAATAAATTGTGACCCATACATTTTGCCACCCTTGACCTAATCTTATACAAATCATAGCACGCCTTGAAGCACTTTGGATTTGTACCTGTGACATTGTAATAGCTAAAGCAGAGTTATTTCATATTTCTGTTTTGCATTTAGTACCTAGAACTTGTTGGAAAAATTGTCTAAAGTCCATGGTTTTATTATACTGTTCCTGGAATTCATAAAGACTGGCGCAGACAGATTTTGGAAAGTGTCTCTCATGCATTCTAAAAGTAGAACTCTTGCTTGAATTTAAGGGCATACTGTGCCACATTATGAATGCATGCAACACACTTTTGCAAAATCTGTCTACACTAATGTCTTTCTCTGTATGTCAAAAAATAGTTGGTCTTACAGTAATTGGCTCCACTTTTGCAAGATACGAACTCTCAGTATTTAAATTTGGTGCATTCATGGTGCCACAATGTAAAAGTGGCCCATTGTAGAACTATCTGAATTTAGGGCACTGTCAGAACCAAACGTGTTGCAGATGCTTGATGCTGATGAATTTGATGCGATACATCAACAAGAGGTACAGTGGTGCAAAATGGTATTTAGTCAGCCACCAATTGTGCAAGTTCTCTCACTTAAAAAGATGAGAGAGGCCTGTAATTGAAATCATAGGTAGACCTCAACTATGAGAGACAAACTGAGAAAAAAAATCCAGACAATCACATTGGCTGATTTGGAAAAAAAATAATTTGCAAATTATGGTGGAAAATAAGTATTTGGTCAATATCAAAAGTTCATCTCAATACTTTGTTATATATCCTTTGTTGGCAATGACAGAGGTCAACGTTTCCAGTAAGTCTTCACAAGGTTGACACACACTGTTGCTGGTATGTTGGCCCATTCCTCCATGCAGATCTCCTCTAGAGCAGTAATGTTTTGGGGCTGTCGCTGGGCAACATGGACTTTCAACTCCCTCCAAAGGTTTTCTATGGGGTTGAGATCTGGAGACTGGCTAGGCCACTCCAGGACCTTGAAATGCTTCTTACGAAGCCACTCCTTCGTTGCCCGGTGGTATGTTTGGGATCATTGTCATGTTGGAAGACCCAGCCATGTTTCATCTTCAATGCCCTTGCTGATGGAAGGAGGTTTGCACTCAAAATCTCACGATATATGGCCCCATTCATTCTGTCCTGTACATGGATCAGTCGTCCTGGTCCCTTTGCGGAGAAACAGCCCCAAAGTATGATGTTGCCACCCCCATGCTTCACAGTAGGTATGGTGTTCTTTGGATGCAACTCAGCATTCTCTCTCCTCCAAACACGGCGAGTTGTGTTTTTGCCAAACAGTTCTATTTTGGTTTCATCTGACCATATGACATTCTCCCAATCCTCTTCTGGATCATCCAAATGCTCTCTAGCAAATTTCAGACGGGCCCGGACATGAACTGGCTTAAGCAGGGGGACACGTCTGGCACTGCAGGATCTGAGTCCCTGGCAGCGTAGTGTGTTACTGATGGTAGCCTTTGTTACGTTGGTCCCAGCGCTCTGCAGGTCATTCACTAGGTCCCCCCGTGTGGTCCTGGGATTTTTGCTCACCGTTCTTGTGATCATTTTGACCCCATGGGGTGAGATCTTGCGTGGAGCCCCAGATCGAGGGAGATTATCAGTGGTCTTGTATGTCTTCCATTTTCTAATTATTGCTCTCACAGTTGATTTGTTCACACCAAGCTGCTTGCCTATTGCAGATTCAGTCTTCCCAGCCTGGTGTAGGTCTACAATTTTGTTTCTGGTGTTCTTCGACAGCTCTTTGGTCTTCACCATAGTGGAGTTTGGAGTGTGACTGTTTGAGGTTGTGGACAGGTGTCTTTTATACTGATAACAAGTTCAAACAGGTGCCATTGATACAGGTAATGAGTGCAAGACAGAGGAGCCTCTTAAAGAAGGTACAGGTCTGTGAGAGCCAGAAATCTTGCTTGTTTGGAGGTGACCAAATACTTATTTTCCACCATAATTTGCAAATAAATTCTTTCCAAATCAGCCAAAGTGATTGTCTGGATTTTTTTTCTTATTTTGTCTCTCATAGTTGAGGTCTACTTATGATGCCAATTACAGGCCTCTCTCATCTTTTTAAGTGGGAGAACTTGCACAATTGGTGGATGACTAAATACTTTTTTTGCCCCACTGTATTAACACCAGAAAAGTATTCCCCCAGTATTTTAGTCCCAAGTTTAGTTGTAGTTTAGTCTAGAAAAGGCTAACGCCACTTTTTGTGCCATGTTACATATTACACTCATAATAAGGGAGTAACATGGTGCAAATGGGATCCCCCAAATCCCAGACTGCTCCCCTTCTCTGCTGTGGCAGCATGTGAGGTTTCTTCTTCCCTGCAGTCACTGTCACTTTTGAAATTTGTGTGGCTGTGTGGGATCTGAGAAAGAATAAACTACAAGTCTTATATCACACCACAATAGACCAACTTGTAGATTGCAATGGAAAATGAGTGCAGTCCATTGACACTTCCCACAGTTTTCTAACTGAAAGTCGGTACCTTGGTATGAACAGAATAGCTGGAGAAAGAGTCTGCAGGAGCCTGGCACTGTACCTGCAATCACTGATCATAGCTGTAATGCTTTGCAGGCTCATTTGCAAAAAAATAATAAAAGTACATTTCTTTTCCTACAAATATATGTGCATTTATTATTTTTTGCAAATGGCTTCTATGTCTTTAAATAACATTGTTTTATTAATATTTAACAGTTCAGAATTATTTAGTAAAAATCACAGCAACACCCTCTAACCATATGGCTCTGTCTACCACCTACTGATTGCTTGGAATATACAACATGAATTTGTGGTCATAAAATGTTATTTACAATTTTAGAACTATACAGCGTAGGTAGTAATATAGAGAATATATCTTTGGCTTACGCTTGCCCCATCACTTAGGTGAAGAGACAAAGTTCCCAAGCTCCCCTTTTTTTTTTTTATTTATTATATCTTTTATTTTACTTTTTTTCAAAGCTTAAAACAACATAAATTCAAAGTTATCAAATGAAAAATACAAACCATTCCCCTATATTTCCACAACCAACCCCCCCCCTCCCCTTCACACACACACACACACTTTCACCCGGTCCACATGATTCTATCCAATTCTTTCCAGCAATTCCTATGGATATCTATATCTCTTTTCTTTACTCCTCTCCTATTCATTTCTTAGTCACTCAGTTCAATTCTCCTACGTCAGTCCATCTAGAGCTCCCACTACTTCGAGATATTTTTTAGATGTCTTAAAATCATACCAGCTACTCCATTCCTTTTTAAACTTTTCCATTTTATCTTCATCTATATGGCATAGCTCTTCCATCTTATTTATGTGATTGACTAAGTCTACTAAGGGAATAAGTCCCCACGGATCTTTCTGCATAGTGATCCCCAGTATCTCTTGTAGGACTTGTATTATATCTTCCCAAAACATCTGTATTTTGGGACAGTCCCACCATATATGTGCCATAGTTCCTTTTAATCCACATCCCCTCCAACACAACTTTTCCAAGCACTCCCTACAAAAACACCTCTGGATTTTGATTTGGACAGTAGATGTTGACCCATGTATAATTTTGTCGTTGCATTTTCCCTCTTACACACAAAAACCGGCCTTTTACCAAAAACTCTACCAATTCCCTCTCCACATCAAAGCCTACCCTCCTTGAAAACCCAGCCACTACTCCATTAGCCCTCCTTATTGGTGAGTCTGCATAATACCAGGATGGCTAATGCCTCAAGTATAACTTAACATTAGATTTGTATGTTAAATGTGTCTCTTGTAAGAACGATACATCTATAGAATGTTGGTGGATTTCTCTAAGTATCTTATGCCTTTTAGTGGGAGAATTTAAACCTTTCACATTATAGGTCATGAGATTAATCCTATTCATAGCCATTTGATGTTTTTTTATCATTCTACATTTCTATTCAAAGGAAGAGAGATATGTACAACTCAAATCATGAACCTTCCCTCCCCCTCCCATCCTTCTTCCCCCCCCTCCCTCCCACCCTTCCCTAACCTACTCCTAAAAAAACCTTGGCCTGAACATTGCCCTGGAATCTGGCATGAGATTCCCCCACTAATGATTCCTATTCTGGGGTACAGCTCTGAACATGTGCACCTGATCTTACCCCCAGTTCTCAACATAGGGTTGAACGCTATTCAACTATTTAGCCTCCTGACACACCACCTTCTCTATTTTACTACTTTCTCAGCAACTCACTAGGAGTATTAAAAGAGGGAGAAGGGAGACAGAGAGAAGAAGAAAAAAAAAGAAGAGGGGGGGGAGTGGATGGGGGATGGGACTAAGTTTACAGCCCCCCTTCTCTCCACTCACCCCAACATCTCTCTGTCATCTATCTCTCCCCCGTCCCTGACTCCCTCTATTTTTTCTTTTTTTTAACTGGCTGCTACTTCTCTTTTCTCAACCTTACACTTTTGTTTAGCCCCTCTGACCATCCCTCAGTGTCTACATTCTGCAGTTTCAGTTTTTCACAAAAGTCACTTAGTTCTTCTGGAAATTTTAACCTCGCCGACTTCCTATCCTCCCATCCAATCAGATATGCCGGTAACCCCCAGTTGTATCGCACTCTTTTCTCCCTCATCTGATCAAATAAAGTTTTCAACAATCTTCTTCTCACTAGTGTCTCAGATGCAATGTCTGCATAAACTGCAAGTTCGATTCTCTGATCCTTATTTCAGGGTTCTCCCGCAATTTTTTCCATTTTTCTCTCCCTATCCTCATAATAGTGAAAATGGACAGTCACATCTCTAGGGATATCTGATACTAATCCTGGTGGGCGTCTTAGCCTGTGTGCATTAGCCTGCCCTCTGATGAAGTCACGTGGGCGTGATGTAACGCGTAAGGGGCTTGGCTCTGGGCAGACATGAATAGTGAGTTCAGCTGACAACAAGTGAAGTCTGCATCTGATGATTTTATGGCATTTTATTAATTTACTACATGATAGGAATATGTGACCTCCATCACCCTTAAAGGGATCCTGGTGTTTGCAGGATGCAGGTCACTGTGGATCACCAAACAGCAACCAAGAGCAATAACACAGTGACACTTGATTTGCGGACAGAAGAGTAGTCAGAATACAAGCCAAAAGATCATCAACAGTGGAGCAGCAAGGTAGAGAAACAATAGGCAGAGTCAGAATACAAGCCAGGATCGATACACAACCGGGCAACGAGGTACAGGAACACAGGATTACATTACTTACATTTGAAAGTAGCACAGAGCTGCACCTGCTGGCTGCAAATAAAATAATCTTTTACAGTGTTGCATGGTCACATCACAAACATTCAATTTTACTAAATGTAGTAGTGATGTCAAGGATGAACATATTGTACTATGCAACGTACGTAACATACTATTTCAGTTGCATAATGAGGTAGCTGTGTTGTCACAAGGTATTACAACCTCAAAACTAAAACATGTAAAACTTTTTGGGAAATTGTAATATTTGCAAACCTCATAATTTGCAACAGAATCAGTCCTGAGTTCATCCTCTGGTCAACAGATGCCATCCATGATGTAGCACATTGATGTTCTCCAGCCAGTCCAGCAGCACTGCCCCATCCTAAGATGAATGCTTGCCAAGCATAACATCACTAAAGTTTACATATTTTAACTTATTTCAACATTTTGAATACTAGTAATACAATTATTTCAGCTTGGTAGCATTGGTTATCCTCCTCATTATACTTTACGACAATTGCTTGACCAATTACCATGGATTTAATTTTCATGTCATCTGTTTCTTTGCTGTTGCATACACGTTATATCTTGTTCACTGCGCAAAAACAATAGAAATCAGACAGAATCAGGTGATTGAATATATATGAATTACTGTTTTATATAGGATGCAAAGTATAATTCTTTTGTGTTAAGCCTTGACATCTGAAACTAAGGCAATTTTGTTCGATGAAGACTGTAGTTGTGCTCTGAAAAAGTTAATAGGTTGGCCAGGTGTAAGAGTCTTTCTGGCTCAGAAATATAGGAATGCCACACAGACTCCAGTAAGGGCATTTAGTTTCATAGAGTGGAGCAATATTTAGGCCCCTTGTCATAACACATTGCATTTCTAGACAGGCAATCATACATAAAAAAGAGATTTTTTGTTTCATTAACATACTAAGCAAGAAAAATATCTGATGCCGCAGGCAAAGCTTTAACCTGTGAATGTTAAAAACAAAATCTATAACACATCTTTAACACTTTTCAAGAATTGATCTACCTCTTTTTTGGGGGGTATATCCACAGGCTTATAACAGCCATGTAGGAATTAGGAAAAACTAGATTTTTAGGACACTGAGTAGGTAGGTAAAAAAAATAAAATGTATATACAGTGTGTATATATATATATATATATATATATATATACACATAAACTTTTTTTTATCTACCTACTGTATGTACCTGCAATACTGCCACTGATGATTACCCATTGACTGAATAATGTGGACGACAGGAAGCTGTACTGAATTGCAGCTAGGCATATTAGGAATATGCAGCCTTATGGGGTTTATGTAATCTTACTTCTGAAATACTTAATACAACCCTTTTATTAGTTACAAAACAAATTCAGCTGCTGTTCCCTATAAAAGCAGTTGTATATTTATATATACGTACTTACCTGTCCAGCAGTTGGTGAGTGAATTATTTACTCTCTTGCAGAGCTCTGGGCACTGCTGCTATTAGACACTTTCAAGTGTGCTGATAGCATGTACTCAGATGAGCACAGTGGTTTCTCCTGCTGGCCCTTGTGTTACTAATGTGTTCAATATTGATATACTGTTTTTGGCAGTGGGAGGAACTATAGTGCCCAGTGGGGGAGAGGTAGCAAGGGTATACAGAGCTCTACAAGAGAGTGAAGAATTTGCTGAACGCGGACCACACAGGTGTCAGATTTTTTGATTAGCAACAGGATCACTTTAAAACTGCACAAACATGTTACTGGTCTAATATTGACCTAAACATTTGAATATGGAAGATGTGATCAAACTGCTTTAATGGCACTTTCCTTCCCATATCTTATCCAAAATTGATATTTACGTGTCGAAAAATACAACTTTAAAATTTAATGGGTCATGTAGGGATGGGGATATCATTAGTGCATTTAAGAATTGTTAGTAATTGCTACTGTGTTGAGAACGTGTTCAACTATTAGTTAATTGGATTTAAATGTATGCAGTTTTACCATGTACCATTAAAATAGTTAATTAAAATGCATGTACATAAAATATATCTTCCAAACCTAATTAGATTTATAAAAGGCACCTGCATGGTGTACATGCAATATTAAGCTTTGCTTTACAAAAAGAAACTTTTATAAAATTATGTTTAATAAAACATGCAAAAAAATGTAAATGGCGCTATGCTATTGATACTGACTTCAGATAATTAGAACATATTTAAAATATTATTAATCTTCAGGAGTTCAAACATCTGCTTTAATGCAGAATTTCAGGTAAACCTAATTAGTCTCAAAAATCCCTCCTCCCCCTATCCAAACACCTATGCTGACTAACCTGTTTAAAAAAGATATATATTCTTATCTATTTCTAGACCACTCTGGTTCAGTCAATTGATCCAGCTCCTCTGTGTCAGCCAGCAGTGGCTACAGGGAAGTGGAGGTCTAACAATGGCTGGGACATGTTAGCCTATGGGACATCACCACTATAGGCTTTCTCAGTCATTGTCAAGAACTGCCACTTCTCCTCTGCAGCCTCCACTGGCTGATATAGAGAATCATGTGACTGGACCAGAGGTTGAAAATAGGTAAATATTTACATCTTTTTTCACAGGTTATTCCACATAGGTATTAGAAGAGGAGAGCATTTTTGAGGCTAGTTAGGTTTAAGCTGGAATTCTACTTTAACATCTAGATTGCGCAAGATCATCATCTTGCTCAGAGGTGTAAAGGGGTCTCACAACAAAAATGTTGCATTTTGCATTTCATAAACCAATTAAACCTGTTAGCATGCTGTTTATACAGACATAGGTGCAACAACCATTCTAATATATTACACTTTGTTTAGTATTTTTGCTACTAGGCGGTAGTGATCTTGTAATGCTTTCTGTTGTAGAAGTACATGGTTTTAAATTATTTCTGGTCTATGTGTTCCTTTTGTTTTCAAATAAGAACAAGGAGGACTCAATCACGTGTCCAGCACTCTGGCTGGTAAGAGCCATATCTGCAGCAGCTTTCCAACAGGTTATGTTCCCAGCTACAGCCAAAATACTAAACACTGCTGCAGATACAGATAAAGTTACAGCAAAACTCTGAAAAAAGGTCAGAAAGCATATATGATTACTACTAGAGATGAGCGAATCGAAGTAGCCGAAGTGGAATTCGAGTCGAATATCGGAAAAATTTCGATTCGCGCCGAATCCGAAAAATAGCCTACTTCGGACTCGCGAATCGAAATTTTTCCGAAAATGGCGGCGGACATGTGTGGCGACGGAGCGGGGATGTCTGGGAAGGCGCGCAGACAAGGCGCGCTGACCCATAATGCATTCCTCAATGACATGTGATCGCATCAGCCAATCAGCAGCCAGCCAGCCAGCACTGTGTAATGGTCGAGCTATAAATAGCGGCCATTTTGGAATTCTTCATTTGCCTGCAGTCATTGAACAGAGGCAGACCGCTCTGTATTAGGGACAGAGTTAGGGCCACAGAAACGATACTTGGGGACAGAGAAATGTTACTTAGGGACAGAGAACCATTACTCAGGGACACAGAATTGTTAATGAGGGCCACAGAATCGTTACTTAGGGACAAAGAAACGCTAGTTAGGGCCACAGAATTCTTACTCAGGGACAGACAGAATTGTTACTGAGTGCCAGAGAATTGTTACTTAGGGCCACAGAAACGTTATTAGGGCCAAAGAATTGTTACTCAGAGACAGACAGAATTGTTACTGAGTGCCAGAGAATTGTTACTTAGGGCCACAGAAACTTTAGTTAGGGCCACAGAATTGTTACTCAGGGACAGACACAGAATTGTTACTGAGGGCCACAGACCTGTTACTTAGGGCCACAGAAACGTTATTAGGGCCACAGAATTGTTACTCAGGGACAGACAGAATTGTTACTGAGTGCCAGAGAATTGTTACTTAGGGCCACAGAAACTTTAGTTAGGGCCACAGAATTGTTACTCAGGGACAGACACAGAATTGTTACTGAGGGCCACAGAACTGTTACTTAGGGCCACAGAAACTTTAGTTAGGGCCACAGAATTGTTACTCAGGGACAGACAGAATTGTTACTGAGTGCCAGAGAATTGTTACTTAGGGCCACAGAAACTTTAGTTAGGGCCACAGAATTGTTACTCAGGGACAGACACAGAATTGTTACTGAGGGCCACAGAACTGTTACTTAGGGCCACAGAAACTTTAGTTAGGGCCACAGAATTGTTACTCAGGGACAGACACAGAATTGTTACTGAGGGCCACAGAACTGTTACTTAGGGCCACAGAATTGTTACTCGCACAGACACAGAATTGTTACTCAGGGACACAGAATTGTTACTGAGGGCCACAGAACCGTTACTTAGGGCCACAGAATTGTTACTCGCACAGACACAGAATTGTTACACAGGGACACAGAATTGTTACTGAGGACCACAGAACCGTTACTTAGGGCCACAGAATTGTTACTCAGGGACACAGAATTGTTACTGAGGGCCACAGAACTGTTACTTAGGGCCACAGAATTGTTACTCGCACAGACACAGAATTGTTACTCAGGGACACAGAACTGTTACTGAGGGCCACAGAACTGTTACTTAGGGCCACAGAATTGTTACTCGCACAGACACAGAATTGTTACACAGGGACACAGAATTGTTACTGAGGGCCACAGAACCGTTACTTAGGGCCACAGAATTGTTACTCAGGGACACAGAATTGTTACTGAGGGCCACAGAACTGTTACTTAGGGCCACAGAATTGTTACTCGCACAGACACAGAATTGTTACTCAGGGACACAGAACTGTTACTGGGGGCCACAGAACTGTTACTTAGGGCCACAGAATTGTTACTCGCACAGACACAGAATTGTTACTCAGGGACACAGAATTGTTACTGAGGGCCACAGAACCGTTACTTAGGGCCACAGAATTGTTACTCGCACAGACACAGAATTCTTACACAGGGACACAGAATTGTTACTGAGGGCCACAGAACCGTTACTTAGGGCCACAGAATTGTTACTCAGGGACACAGAATTGTTACTGAGGGCCACAGAACTGTTACTTAGGGCCACAGAATTGTTACTCGCACAGACACAGAATTGTTACTCAGGGACACAGAACTGTTACTGAGGGCCACAGAACTGTTACTTAGGGCCACAGAATTGTTACTCGCACAGACACAGAATTGTTACTCAGGGACACAGAACTGTTACTGAGGGCCACAGAACTGTTACTTAGGGCCACAGAATTGTTACTCACACAGACACAGAATTGTTACACAGGGACACAGAACTGTTACTGAGGGCCACAGAACCGTTACTTAGGGCCACAGAATTGTTACTCGCACAGACACAGAATTGTTACACAGGGACACAGAATTGTTACTGAGGGCCACAGAACCGTTACTTAGGGCCACAGAATTGTTACTCAGGGACACAGAATTGTTACTGAGGGCCACAGAACTGTTACTTAGGGCCACAGAATTGTTACTCGCACAGACACAGAATTGTTACTCAGGGACACAGAATTGTTACTGAGGGCCACAGAACCGTTACTTAGGGCCACAGAATTGTTACTCGCACAGACACAGAATTGTTACTCAGGGACACAGAACTGTTACTGAGGGCCACAGAACTGTTACTTAGGGCCACAGAATTGTTACTCGCACAGACACAGAATTGTTACACAGGGACACAGAATTGTTACTGAGGGCCACAGAACCGTTACTTAGGGCCACAGAATTGTTACTCGCACAGACACAGAATTGTTACACAGGGACACAGAATTGTTACTGAGGGCCACAGAACCGTTACTTAGGGCCACAGAATTGTTACTCAGGGACACAGAATTGTTACTGAGGGCCACAGAACTGTTACTTAGGGCCACAGAATTGTTACTCGCACAGACACAGAATTGTTACACAGGGACACAGAATTGTTACTGAGGGCCACAGAACCGTTACTTAGGGCCACAGAATTGTTACTCAGGGACACAGAATTGTTACTGAGGGCCACAGAACCGTTACTTAGGGCCACATAAACGTTAATCAGGGACACAGAATTGTTACTTAGGGCCACAGAACCATTACTTAGGGCCACAGAATTGTTACTCACGGACAGACACAGAATTGTTTCTTGAGGGACACAGAATTTTTACTGAGGGCTACAGAACCGTTACTTAGGGCCACATAAACGTTAATCAGGGACACAGAATTGTTACTGAGGGCCACAGAACCGTTACTTAGGGCCACGTAAACGTTAATCAGGGACAGACACAGAATTGTTACTGAGGGACACAGAATTGTTACTGAGGGCCACAGAACCGTTACTTAGGGCCACATAAACGTTAATCAGGGACACAGAATTGTTACTGAGGGCCACAGAAACGTTACTTAGGGCCACATAAACGTTAATCAGGGACACAGAATTGTTACTTAGTGCCACAGAACCGTTACTTAGGGCCACAGAATTGTTACTCACGGACAGACACAGAATTGTTTCTTGAGGGACACAGAATTTTTACTGAGGGCCACAGAACCGTTACTTAGGGCCACAGAAACGTTAATCAGGGACACAGAATTGTTACTGAGGGCCACAGAACCGTTACTTAGGGCCACGTAAACGTTAATCAGGGACAGACACAGAATTGTTACTGAGGGACACAGAATTGTTACTGAGGGCCACAGAACCGTTACTTAGGGCCACATAAACGTTAATCAGGGACACAGAATTGTTACTGAGGGCCACAGAACCGTTACTTAGGGCCACATAAACGTTAATCAGGGACACAGAATTGTTACTGAGGGCCACAGAACCGTTACTTAGGGCCACAGAATTGTTACTCACGGACAGACACAGAATTGTTTCTTGAGGGACACAGAATTTTTACTGAGGGCCACAGAACCGTTACTTAGGGCCACAGAAACGTTAATCAGGGACACAGAATTGTTACTGAGGGCCACAGAAACGTTACTTAGGGCCACATAATTGTTACTCAGGGACAGACACAGAATTGTTACTGAGGGACACAGAATTGTTACTGAGGGACACAGAACCGTTACTTAGGGCCACAGAATTGTTACTCAGGGACAGACACAGAATTGTTACTCAGGGACAGAGAATTGTTACTCAGGGACACAGAATCGTTGAATTAAAGAGTATGTCAGACAACATGCAGAGGAGTGGCAGAGGAGGCAATGTTTTAGGAGCGAGCAGACGTGGCAGCAGAGGAAGGGGTCGAGGCAGCACTATTCGCAGCCAGAGGCCAGTGCTCCCGGTGTCATCCAGCGGTCGTGTCTCCACCGACAACCCTGCCGCCATCGATTGGTTGGCTCGGTCGTCTTCCTCTTCCCAGGTCACCTCTGACACCTACAGCCAACGGTCGGTGGGTACGTCAGACACAACCGTTAGTTGGCATGGCCCGGGACCAAGCCCACTGAAATCACGTGTCCTCTACCTGCCCCTGTCCTTTGGTGTTCCCTCACCAAGCGAAGTATCGCATGCTGTGGGCTCAGCCCCACTGTACAGTGAGGAAGAGCTAACAGAGGGCGGTCAGGAACGGGGGGAGACATCCGCCTTTTCAGCAGCCAGGAGAAGAGGTAGTGGCGAGGAGAGTGGCCCGGTAGCCGGTCTAGAGACAGGTCTGTCTCCTGACCCAGACGCAGCCGAGGGGGCTAGTAGTGAGGCGGAGACCCTACTTGATGATGAGGAGGTTGATCGCACTTGGCAGCCTCGTCGTCATCAGGCAATTTCTTCCGCATCATCAGGAGAAGAGGGTGGCAGCTTGGCAGTGAGCGAAACAGTCGGTGGGTTGCCCAGGAGACAGCAGCAGGGTCGCAGCAGTGTCAGTGGAAGCAGTGTCAGTGGAGCCAAACGGCCACGGAGTAGAGCACCAGCTCCACTGCAGCCTACCACCACGGCCAGTAGTGGTGCCGGTGTGCACGGAGGAAGCAGCAGTCAGCCAGTGAGGAGTATCGGGGGCAAAGTTTCCTACTCGGCGGTGTGGCAATTTTTCGTCAAGCCGCCCAAGGAAGTAAACGTAGCCGTATGTCGACTATGTGGCCAGAAAGTCAAGCGTGGCCAGGGGGCCCATGTTGGGACTACAGCGTTGCGGCAGCATATGCAGCGTCGCCATTTGGTGGCCTGGGAAAACCGTGATAAAGATACGGCGGTTCTGCCCGCCCCAGCCCCCGCTCCATCACCCGCTCCGTTACTTGCTCCGTCACCCGACGTCAATCGCCCTCCATCAGCCAGTCAAGGCTCCAACACCTCTGCTGAGGGGAGTTGTCGCTCGTTGGCATCTTCCGCTCGTTCAGATGCTCCTTCTCCTGCTACTCCTCTTCACGGATTCCGTCAGCAGTCTTTCTTGGAATCCGTTTCCAAGAGACAACAGTTTGCGAGCACGCACCCGACGGTGCAAAAGCTGAACGTCCTCCTGTCCAAGTTGCTGGTGCTGCAGTCCCTCCCTTTCCAAGTGGTGGACTCAGCACCTTTCAGAGAAATGATGGCTTGTGCCGCGCCGCGGTGGAGAGTGCCAAGCCGTCATTTCTTCGCCAAAAAGGCAGTGCCAGCCCTGCATTCACATGTAGAAGAGATGGTGGGCCAGTCTTTGAGCATGTCGGTCTCTGCCAAAGTGCACGGCAGCGCCGACGTGTGGAGCTGTAACTACGGTCAGGGACAGTACATGTCATTTACGGCCCACTGGGTGAACGTGGTGCCGTCACAGCCGCACCAGCAACTTGGACAGGTCACGCCGCTTTTGCCTCCACGTTTGCACGTCCTTGGTCCGGCAAAGATGTCCGCCTCTACCACCTCTTCTTCCGCCGTGTCCTCAGCCGCCACCCCCGTGCCAAGTCCCATTACCCGACCGGCATATCACATGTGCAGGGCGCAACGGTGTCACGCTGTTCTGCACCTGGTATGCCTTGGCGAACGTAGTCACACAGGGGAGGAACTTCTGAGTGTAATGAACAGAGAAATCGACAGATGGCTGTCTCCGCGCAAACTGAAAATCGGAACCATGTTGACCGACAACGGAAAGAACATGGTGTCTGCTCTGCGTCAAGGAAGGTTGTGCCATGCGCCATGCATGGCTCACGTGTTCAATCTGGTTGTCAAGCGGTTCCTAAAATCCACCATCCCACTGCAAGACATCCTTAAAATGTCACGTAAACTTTGCATGCATTTCAGCCATTCCTACACCGCAAAGCACACCCTCCTTGAGCTGCAGCGGCAGAACGGAATTCCACATCATCGCCTGATCTGCGACGTTGCAACAAGGTGGAATTCAACCCTACACATGTTAGACCGCCTTTATGAGCAGCGAAAGGCCATCACCGATTTCCTGATGTTACAAGCGGATAAAGGTACTCCCCTGTGTAACTTCGATGTCAGCCGTTGGCAGCTCATGCGTGACACCTGCCGCTTGCTCAGGCCCTTTGAGGAGGCCACGCTATTCGTGAGTCGGCAGGACTATGGGATGAACGACGTCATTCCTCTGTTGCACGTCCTTGAACAAATGCTGTTAACAATGGCTGGTCAGGGTGCGGTAGATGTGGCGCACAGATCTCAACGCCACATGACCCCTGTGGGGGCAGGACAGGAAGAAGAGGAGGAGGTAGAGGAGGACATTTGTGCTCAGGAATTATTGAGTGAAATGGGTGGTTTTTCCACTCAGCGGACAGGAGTGGAGGAGCAGGAGCATCTGGTAGAGGAGGAGGAGGAGGAGACAGAGGACCCAGACGCACCGTGGCAGTATGCTGTGGAGATGGAGGCAGGGAGTCCCTCGCATTCCTTGGCACAAATGGCCCATAGCATGCTCGGTTGCTTGCGTAGCGACAGCCGAATAATAACCATCAGACAGAGGGATGACTTTTGGCTGTCCACCTTGTTGGACCCTCGCTACCGTTCAAAAATGGTGGCCTTTTTCACACCTGCTGAGAGGGAGGCCAAAATAACGTACTATAAAAACCACCTATGTAGTCAGTTGGTCCCTGCCTTTGTGCGCCAACGTCCATCCTCAGACACTGTGGGCCCTGTGCGCTCGCGTTCCGCTGCCATGGCAGCAGGGGAGGGGTGGGGTGGTAGGAGCAGTGGCAGCTCGACCAGCAGCGGCTGCCTCAGTCTGCAGTCGATGATGAGTAGCTTTCTTCACCAGCGCAGTGAGGAAACTACTAACCAGCCGCAGCAGCAGCATCAGGTGGACCTGGAGCAGGACCTCAAACAACAGGCTTGGGCCTACTTGGACAGCACCCTGCCAACCGAGGTAGACAATCCCCTTGACTACTGGGCAACGAAACTTGACCTTTGGCCCCAACTAGCTGAATTTGCCCTTGAAAGGCTGTCATGCCCGGCCAGTAGCGTGGCATCGGAGCACGTGTTTAGTGCGGCAGGAGGTATTGTAACTCCGCGGAGGACACGACTGTCCACCCAAAGTGTGGAGAGACTCACGTTTGTGAAAATGAATCAGGCGTGGATTAGTCTGGATTTCAAACCACCAGTTCCTGACACAACTGACTAAATCCGCCATGAATCATGCCTCAAACATGTGCCACTTTCAGGTCTCCTCACACACTGCTGGTGTGTTCCATTTTTTGTCATAGGGTGCTGGCAGATTACGGGCCTCCCATAGCTGCTGCCAGGCCCCTAATCTGCCATGGGCCCCTATATACCACCTCCTCATGCTGCTGCCAAGTCCAGAGTCTCTCATGGGTCCCTGTACGGCCTCCCATTGCTGCTGTCTCCATCGCCACACTCTGCCATGTGCCACTTTCAGGTCTCCTCACACACTGCTGGTGTGTTGAATTTTTTGACATAGGGTGCTGGCAGATTACGGGCCTCCCATAGCTGCTGCCAGGCCCCTAATCTGCCATGGGCCCCTATATACCGCCTCCTCATGCTGCTGCCAAGTCCAGAGTCTCTCATGGGTCCCTGTACGGCCTCCCATTGCTGCTGTCTCCATCGCCACACTCTGCCATGTGCCACTTTCAGGTCTCCTCACACACTGCTGGTGTGTTGAATTTTTTGACATAGGGTGCTGGCAGATTACGGGCCTCTCATAGCTGCTGCCAGGCCCCTAATCTGCCATGGGCCCCTATATACCGCCTCCTCATGCTGCTGCCAAGTCCAGAGTCTCTCATGGGTCCCTATACGGCCTCCCATTGCTGCTGTCTCCATCGCCACACTCTGCCATGTGCCACTTTCAGGTCTCCTCACACACTGCTGGTGTGTTGAATTTTTTGACATAGGGTGCTGGCAGATTACGGGCCTCCTATAGCTGCTGCCAGGCCCCTAATCTGCCATGGGCCCCTATATACCGCCTCCTCATGCTGCTGCCAATTACAGAGTCTCTCATGGTTCCCTATACGGCCTCCCATTGCTGCTGTCTCCATCGCCACACTCTGCCATGTGCCACATTCAGGTCTCTTCACACTGCTTGTGTTTTCAATTTTTTGACATAGGGTGCTGGCAGATTACGGGCCTCCCATAGCTGCTGCCAGGCCCCTAATCTGCCATGGGCCCCTATATACCGCCTCCTCATGCTGCTGCCAAGTCCAGAGTCTCTCATGGGTCCCTATACGGCCTCCCATTGCTGCTGTCTCCATCGCCACACTCTGCCATGTGCCACTTTCAGGTCTCCTCACACACTGCTGGTGTGTTGAATTTTTTGACATAGGGTGCTGGCAGATTACGGGCCTCCTATAGCTGCTGCCAGGCCCCTAATCTGCCATGGGCCCCTATATACCGCCTCCTCATGCTGCTGCCAAGTCCAGAGTCTCTCATGGGTCCCTATACGGCCTCCCATTGCTGCTGTCTCCATCGCCACACTCTGCCATGTGCCACTTTCAGGTCTCCTCACACACTGCTGGTGTGTTGAATTTTTTGACATAGGGTGCTGGCAGAGTACGGGCCTCCTATAGCTGCTGCCAGGCCCCTAATCTGCCATGGGCCCCTATATACCGCCTCCTCATGCTGCTGCCAGGTCCAGAGTCTCTCATGGGTCCCTGTACGGCCTCCCATTGCTGCTGTCTCCATCGCCACACTCTGCCATGTGCCACTTTCAGGTCTCCTCACACACTGCTGGTGTGTTGAATTTTTTGACATAGGGTGCTGGCAGATTACGGGCCTCCCATAGCTGCTGCCAGGCCCCTAATCTGCCATGGGCCCCTATATACCGCCTCCTCATGCTGCTGCCAAGTCCAGAGTCTCTCATGGGTCCCTATACGGCCTCCCATTGCTGCTGTCTCCATCGCCACACTCTGCCATGTGCCACTTTCAGGTCTCCTCACACACTGCTGGTGTGTTGAATTTTTTGACATAGGGTGCTGGCAGATTACGGGCCTCCTATAGCTGCTGCCAGGCCCCTAATCTGCCATGGGCCCCTATATACCGCCTCCTCATGCTGCTGCCAAGTCCAGAGTCTCTCATGGGTCCCTATACGGCCTCCCATTGCTGCTGTCTCCATCGCCACACTCTGCCATGTGCCACTTTCAGGTCTCCTCACACACTGCTGGTGTGTTGAATTTTTTGACATAGTGTGCTGGCAGATTACGGGCCTCCTATAGCTGCTGCCAGGCCCCTAATCTGCCATGGGCCCCTATATACCGCCTCCTCATGCTGCTGCCAGGTCCAGAGTCTCTCATGGGTCCCTGTACGGCCTCCCATTGCTGCTGTCTCCATCGCCACACTCTGCCATGTGCCACTTTCAGGTCTCCTCACACACTGCTGGTGTGTTGAATTTTTTGACATAGGGTGCTGGCAGATTACGGGCCTCCCATAGCTGCTGCCAGGCCCCTAATCTGCCATGGGCCCCTATATACCGCCTCCTCATGCTGCTGCCAAGTCCAGAGTCTCTCATGGGTCCCTGTACGGCCTCCCATGCTGCTGTCTCCATCGCCACACTCTGCCATGTGCCACTTTCAGGTCTCCTCACACACTGCTGGTGTGTTGAATTTTTTGACATAGGGTGCTGGCAGATTACGGGCCTCCCATAGCTGCTGCCAGGCCCCTAATCTGCCATGGGCCCCTATATACCGCCTCCTCATGCTGCTGCCAAGTCCAGAGTCTCTCATGGGTCCCTATACGGCCTCCCATTGCTGCTGTCTCCATCGCCACACTCTGCCATGTGCCACTTTCAGGTCTCCTCACACACTGCTGGTGTGTTGAATTTTTTGACATAGGGTGCTGGCAGATTACGGGCCTCCTATAGCTGCTGCCAGGCCCCTAATCTGCCATGGGCCCCTATATACCACCTCCTCATGCTGCTGCCAAGTCCAGAGTCTCTCATGGGTCCCTATACGGCCTCCCATTGCTGCTGTCTCCATCGCCACACTCTGCCATGTGCCACTTTCAGGTCTCCTCACACACTGCTGGTGTGTTGAATTTTTTGACATAGTGTGCTGGCAGATTACGGGCCTCCTATAGCTGCTGCCAGGCCCCTAATCTGCCATGGGCCCCTATATACCGCCTCCTCATGCTGCTGCCAGGTCCAGAGTCTCTCATGGGTCCCTGTACGGCCTCCCATTGCTGCTGTCTCCATCGCCACACTCTGCCATGTGCCACTTTCAGGTCTCCTCACACACTGCTGGTGTGTTGAATTTTTTGACATAGGGTGCTGGCAGATTACGGGCCTCCTATAGCTGCTGCCAGGCCCCTAATCTGCCATGGGCCCCTATATAATGCCTCCTCATGCTGCTGCCAGGTCCAGAGTCTCTCATGGGTCCCTGTACGGCCTCCCATTGCTGCTGTCTCCATCGCCACACTCTGCCATGTGCCACTTTCAGGTCTCCTCACACTGCTGGTGTGTAGAATTTTTTGACATAGGGTGCTGGCAGATTACGGGCCTCCTATAGCTGCTGCCAGGCCCCTAATCTGCCATGGGCCCCTATATACCGCCTCCTCATGCTGCTGCCAAGTCCAGAGTCTCTCATGGGTCCCTGTACGGCCTCCCATTGCTGCTGCCTGGAGGCAGCAGGGTCGCAGCAGTGTCAGTGGAGGCAAACGGCCACGGAGTAGAGCACCAGCTCCACTGCAGCCTACCACCACGGCCAGTAGTGGTGCCGGTGTGCACGGAGGAAGTAGCAGTCAGCCAGTGAGGAGTAGCGGAGGCAAAGTTTCCTACTCTGCGGTGTGGCAATTTTTCGTCAAGCTGCCCGAGGAAGTAAACGTAGCCGTATGTCGACTATGTGGCCAGAAAGTCAAGCGTGGCCAGGGGGCCCATGTTGGGACTACAGCGTTGCGTCAGCATATGCAGCGTCGCCATTCGGTGGCCTGGGAAAACCGTGATAAAGATACGGCGGTTCTGCCTGCCCCAGCCCAGGGTTCCATTTTGTCATAGGGTGCTGGCAGATTACAGGCCTCCCATAGGTGCCGCCAGGCCCCAAATCGGCCATGGGCCCCCGTACCGCCTGGTCACGCTGCTGCTGAGCCCACAGTGTGACCTGGGTCCCTGTACGGCCTCCCATTGCTTCCACTCTGCCATGTGCCACTTTGAAATCTCCTCACACTCCTGCGGTTGTCCATTTTGTCATAGGTTGCTGGCAGATTACAGGCCTTCCATAGGTGCCACCAGGCCCCAAATCGGCCATGGGCCCCCGTACCGCCTGGTCACGCTGCTGCTGAGCCCACAGTGTGACCTGGGTCCCTGTACCGCCTCCCATTGCTCCCACTCTGCCATGTGCCACTTTGAGGTGTCCTCACACTGCTGGTGTGTTCAATTTTTTGACATAGGGTGCTGGCAGATTACGGGCCTCCCATTGCTGCTGCCAGGCACGTATTCTTCCAATGGGCCCCCGTACCGACTCCTCATGCTGTGACGTTGCAACAAGGTGGAATTCAACACTACATATGTTAGACCGCCTTTACGAACAGCGAAAGGCCATCACAGATTTCCTGATGTTAAAAGCGGATAAAGGTACTCCCTGTGTAACTTAGATGTCAGCCATTGTCAGCTCATGCGTGACACCTGCGCTTGCTCAGGCCCTTTGAGGAGGCCACGCTATTCGTGAGTCGGCAGGACTATGGGATGAACGAGGTCAAATCGGCCATGGGCCCCCGTACCGCCTGTTCACGCTGATGCTGGTCCCACAGTGTGACCTGGGTCCCTGTACCGCCTCCCATTGCTCCCACTCTGCCATGTGCCACTTTGAGGTCTCCTCACACTCCTGCGGTTTTCCATTTTGTCATAGGTTGCTGGCAGGTTACAGGCCTCCCATAGGTGCTGCCAGGCCCCAAATCTGCCATGGGCCCCCGTACCGCCTGGTCACGCTGCTGCTGGGCCCACAGTGTGACCTGGGTCCCTGTACCGCCTCCCATTGCTCCCACTCTGCCATGTGCCACTTTCAGGTCTCCTCACACTCCTGCTGGTTTCCATTTTGTCATAGGTTGCTGTATGGCCTCCCATTGCTGCTGCCTCCACCGCCACACTGTGGCTCCAAACACTGGTTTTGGCCCCGTGACTGGCCAAATGAGTGAAGTGTGCGGTGATTCTAAGATCGACGGCACTCATCTGCATGTCATACTGACTGACAGTATTATTTCTCTTCCCCAGCAGACTCCAAGGGCATTTAAATTAAAGGTACAGTGTTCTGCACTAATATTAAGTCTCTCTGAAGCCTAGAAACACCCTTTTTTAAGTTAAATTCACAGCGAATTTATTCAACTCGAATCGAATATTGTCCACGAATTCGCCGAATCAGTCGAATCGAATTTTTCATTTCTTCGCTCATCTCTAATTACTACTAACACTGTTTCATTAAAAAACAAAATCAGTTGATAGTCTTCTAAACCAAAACTACCTGTCCTGAACATTTAAAATGAATATTTTGCTGATAGGCGTGGGCACAAGAGAAAATAAAAGGTATTTTCTCTTTTTCATTTATGATTACTTAAAGTATACAGTGATCTGCTTGTTACTCAGTAAAGATGAAGTTCTGGATTAACTTGAACAATATCTTGCCCAGTAACAAATCTGGAAAAATGCCTAAACCACAAGTGGTAAACACAAGCTATTCCGAGGAAGCACCAACTTATGCTCCAGACTACTGTACCATATAATCCAGAACAAAATGGCATTGCAGAGAGAATGAAACAAATATTATGTGAAAGTGACAGAAGCACATACTGGGGGGAGGTAATCATGACAAGCTGCTATCTTTAAAACCACTTACACAAAAAAGTAGCTATGAAAACTCCATATGAGCTATGGAATAGAAAGAACCCTGACTTGAAAAGCATTGAAATCTTTGGAAGAAAAGCATTTGTATATGTTCGTAAAGTGTACAAAACGGAAACCTTGTGCTCAAGAAGGTATATTTATTAGCTATAGTGTGTACCAGAAGGGAATAAAGAATTCTTCATATAGACACCAAAAAAGCATTTATTAGAAGTCTAAGTATTAATGAAACAACGATTTGTCAAATCCACATGAAGTGATAGCACAGTCTAAGCAACAACTTGAACAAGAAGCATCATCAGTATTTCCGGAAAAGGAATAGAACATCACAGAAATTTAAATTGGAGTCAGTGATTTATGCTCTGAAAAGGAAGAAGCTGAAATGCTAGCATCCTTATTCATAAAATCTGTAAAATTCAGTAAGGGCATTTCAGCTAGACAGCTAGAAGCTTGTCATATATGGTTCGCATAGTGCCACTGACTGAGCCAGCGACACTAGAGGAAATAAAAAAGCTACCTTTTCATTAGCAGCAAATGTAGTTTAAAGCCTCAAATGAAAAGATGACATCTCTCAACCAGCTCCGATTTAGAATCCAAAGGTGTAAGAACACCAGTGGAATCAATGTTCCAAAAGTTGAAGAAGATCTTCTACTCAGCAATGAACAGTATAATATGGGAGTATCCAGTTAGTCATCTAATTTCGGCCAGAGGTAGACTTGTGCAATTTAAGATTGTTCATGGATACTACCTTACACCAGCTAGGCTTGGTAAATTTTCTACTGACCATTCCAGTGCATGTTGTAGATGCTCCTGCTTAAATGCAGATTTCATTCATATTTTTTGGCTCAGTTATAAAGGTGTACTGCTCCCAGGTCCCTCAATTTGTGTAGGAAGCAACTGCTGTACAAGTACCCCAAGAAATACCATTCTGCTTGTTAGGTCTTGTGAAATCCCTTGCCCCCGAGAAGGACAACTAGAACATTACATGGTATATTATTGTACTATGCCAGGAAAAGAATTGTTTTACATTGGAAATCTCCTAAATCACTGTCTGTAATTCGCTGGAAGACTTTGGTGGATTATATCCTTCCTCTGTGCAAGGCTGCTTACAATAGCAGAGGATGTCCATCTAAATTTGACAAAGTCTGGTTCCTGTGGCTGGAGAGCACTAAATTTTAAAGGTTAAGCCTGTGAATATCCTCTTCCATGTTTTATGGTCTGAGGGCTGTCCCCTCTGCTGTATGTATGCCCTTGACATTGACCTAATACGGACCACATTCTTTGCAGTTGTGAGGCTTTATGATATTCATTGAGCTTTTATTTATCATTTAAGTAGCAGACGTGAGCCTATGTCTGTGGATGACCATTGCTAATTGGATATTGATATTTGTCCTCGTGCCTTTGTTAGGGACAATGATTTGATGGACTGTTTGGTGGCATAGAGCACAACTGACTTTTAAGTTGTTATAATAGCTATTGCACTTTGCTTTGTTTTTGTAAATCCCTTGTGAACCTCAATAAAACAGGATTTGTAAAAATAAAAAAAGCAATGGACAGTTAAGACAAGCAGTGGGGCACTTTTATACATTTCAACCACTATCAAAGGCAAAAGTTTGAAGAACTCCGATAGAAGATGGGACTTACGTGGGATGTACTTGTTGAGTGCAGGTGATAGCATTCTGTTTGCAGGGGTAGCTGCCAGGGGCGGACTGACAACTCATGGGGCCCCCGGCAATAGGGGATCATGGGGCCCCTTGTGCCCTTGCCCAAGCTCAAAAAAGCCTATGAAAAAGGTAGCAGGGGCACCTCATGGGGACCCCAAGCCCTTGGGCAGCGCCCGAGTTTCCAAATGGTCAGTCCGCCCCTGGTAGCTGCATAGGTGCAACAACCATAAAAAATATGCAGCGCTCATATGCTAGATAATATCATGATCGCATAAATTAAACAAAGATTCATGATTAAAATGAAGCATTAAAATATTCAAATATTAAACTAGTGACTTCCGTGGTGCATCCAAGGTTGAGAAACCAGAAGAAAGTTTGTGACTCTTGTGGTAAAGAACTGAGAATAGCTTGCACTAACCAGATGTCTCAGCACATGGAGCATGGAGTAATTAAGACCTACTCCTGGTACTCTGAAAAGGAAGCCACTGGAAAGGATGATGTCATCTTATCTCTCGCCACTAGATGTCATGTTCCCAGGACAGCAGGACAGAGATCCCAGAGGTGTACATCAGCCAATGGAGGGATTAATCCAGCACATCAGTCAGCAACCCACAGAAAGCCAGGAAGAATCGAGCACCTTCAAAAAGCCCGGGCTCCCTCCATAATAAGAGAGCCACAGGCCAGAAGCTTTGATAGTGTAGTAGGTATTTATTTGTGCAGTAATTTCAAATAGTATAAAACACACTTACAAAATTCAAAATGCAGGAACCATAGGGCAGCTATATAATAAGTCCAGACAGTTGGGGGGCACCTGCTGACGCGTTTCGTGTGACACACACGTTTTCAAAGGGTCTTTGAAAACGTGTGTGTCACATGAAATGCGTCAGAGGTGCCCCCCAACTGTCTGGACTTATTATATAGCTGAATTAAAAGGTATGCACTAATAACAAACTTATAAAAAAGTGTATATCATCATCCAAAAAACATTAGTGTTTTAAATAAATTATAGTGTCCAAACATAAATTAGTGTCCAAAAAATATATATATCTTCAGTGACTTGAACCAATTGTGAGAAATCCACCACCAAAGGAGATTAAATGAACTCACCAGAGCTAATGGCTGGTCAGATAATAAACCAGCAACAGCGCTTGTGCTCTGGGAGCAATGAACCCGATGTCCAAATAGATATGGTGATGTTTCAGATACTTCCAGATAATAATAATTGCTCCCAGAGCACAAGCGCTGTTGCTGGTTTATTATCTGACCAGCCATTAGCTCTGGTGAGTTCATTTAATCTCCTTTGGTGGTGGATTTCTCACAATTGGTTCAAGTCACTGAAGATATATATATTTTAATGCTTTATTTTAATCATGAATCTTTGTTTAATTTATGCGATCATGATATTATCTAGCATATGAGCGCTGCATATTTTTTATGGTCAATTTACTATCCGAAGTTCTCGAGGTTTACTTCCTATGCTAGCTGCTTGTTTAATTTATTTATTTATTCATTTATTTCTCTTATCAATTATCAGGCACCTAGCGCTGTTGCACTTTATTCAAGGTGCAACAACTGTTCTCATATATTATACTGTGATTAATATTTCTGTCGCTAGGTGGTAATTTTTTCGTATAAGCTAATAGTCATTCTTGTGGAACTACATAGCCATGATGTAATTTCCTGTCTCTATGTTTCTGTTGTCTAATAAATAAAAAACGAGCTCAGCCTGGTGTCCAGCACCATATGACAGGTAAGAGTCATATCTGAAGCAGCTTTCCAACCAAGCTACTATAAATTCTTATGGTATGACATAACAATGTGTGGACCTATAAGTGTAAATAGTTTTTGCTGGTCAGTTAAATCTGCTATCCCTTCCATCAAGTAAAGAATAATATGATGAGTATGTGTTAAGATTTTGAAAAAGGTTAGGGGTTATTATTAAGTGTAGGTTAAGGTGTACATTTAGGGTGGGGTAAAGTGCATATCAAGGCAAAATAAAAAAAAAAAACAGATGAAATGCATATCTGCAACATGTACACATTTCCCCAATACCCTTTGATCTGCCATAAATGAACACAGTTACTAAAGTTGGGTACACACTAGAAGTTTTTTTTCACTCAACCCATTGGCCTCCAGAGCTGATCAGATGCTGTGCAGATGCTGGTTTTCTAGCATGTCTGTATGACAGAAAATGGTCAAAAGACCAGCTTCGACAGAACAGACAGCTGTACACCATTTTCAGATGATTTTTGACCCATGTGTACTCAACTTTACTCGTGTTGTGGATTGTTGTCCACAAAATAACACTGAAGTGAACTGAGTCTTGACAGCCCCGCCCTGTATCTTTTGCTAAATGACTGAGTTTAGATCTCCATAGCACACAGGGTAATTATTCTGTTGCTCAAGATAAAAACTGAGGGAGTGTTTGATATAACACAGGAATGTGCAGCTCTGAATTTCTGACAAGATCAAGTTTTTTTCTTAGCAGATATCAAGCAGATATAACACAATGCTGACTGGCTTTTTATGGTACTATTGTGTAAAAAAGAAGGTGCTGGCCCGGTAAATTAACAGCAAACATGAATTGTACAAATAATCCTACAAACACATAAATAGCATTAATAAATACCAATACAATGTGAAAAACTAATGTCAATAAAAAAAGTGAAAGAAAAAAGTCCTGTGTCACCCCATTCCTTTGTATATAGGTCAGGGAAAGTGGCTAAATATTTTTATGTGCTCCACCATGTGAACAGCTGAAATGCCAACTCACCAGAATGATATGGCTTCGTTCTGACTTCCTGATTATGCGCGGCTTGATTCACTGACATCACTTCCAGTCCCCAGGTCCATGTCATATCCGGTCTTTGGAATGCACACCGGCTCAACTGGTGACAGCGGCGATGCAAGTGAGCTGTTTGTGTTGGTGCTCTCTTGGCACCAAAATCATGTGAGTGCATTGACATATTTTACTTTGTGATTTACCAGTTATAATAAACTACTACACTATGTCACTCTATTATTGGGCTTTTTTTTCTGCATTTGTTACTGAATTGGTGAGATTCTCATATTGATAACATCAAGGGGTGGACTGACCATTTGGAAACTTGGGCTCTGCCCAAGGGCCCAGGGTCAGTAGGGGGCCCCATGAGATGCCCCTGGTACTTTTTTCATAGGCTTTTTTGAGTTTGGGCAAGGATAAAGGGGCCCCATGATCCCCTATTGCCCAGGGGCCCCATGAGTTTTCAGCCCACCCCTGATAACATCTACATGTGGAATAATGGTACAGTTCATGTAGAAGAATTAACTGCAAAATATCGGGAGTTTGTCTACATTGCCGGCCTGGCCATTGTTTATGGCCATGTCCTTCTGGTGAGTTGGCATTTCAGCTGTACACATGGTGGAGCCCTTATATAAAAAATATTTTATAGTGAGGAAGATTTAGCAACTTTCACTGATCTGTATACACAGGAATGTGGTGACATGGGACTTTTTTTTACACTTAATAAACATTATATTTTTTCACATTGTATTGGTATTTATTAATGCTATTCATGTGTTTAAGATTATTTGCACAATTCAATTTTGCTAATGATTTAAAGGGCCAGTGCCTTATCTTTTACAAAACCGTTCCATGTGATAAGTGTAGTATACAGTTTTAAAGTGGCAGCTGCTTCTGTCTGAATTGAGTGACCACTTTATCTATTTATTGTCTAGATCTTATTGGGGTGCCGCTTTCTTAACATATTTTCTGAATGGCATTTTAAATAGGCCGAACCAAGGAGAAGCAAGAGAAGTTCATTGACAGGGATTACATGTAGTTTAAGAATTAAAGTGCATGTATTACTTTTACTTACCCCAAACATCCCTCTTCCCTTCCAGAGCATAACCCAGTGCTTTTTATTTAATGACCTTGTCCATTTTTTCTGTAGTGAGAAACTGCTATTCCCTGTGACACTGTTACCAGGCTTTTAAAATTCTTGCAGGGGTAGCTGCTGGGAGTTCAATTCCAGTACTACATTTTACAAGAGCAGTGGAAGACATTTATCAATTCTGCCACATCAAGGCAATTAAGGGGATGTGTGTGTAATTTTTTTTTTTTCTTGGGGGGGAAGGGGGGGCTAACATACACGTTAAGTGTGGGTATTAGGTTAAAGTGTATTTTTTTAGAATGTGGAAGGGTCAGAGCTCTGGGAAATGACTTGTTACAAAGATTGAGAATGATGCAAAACTATACGGTTGTCACCAGAACAGAAGGTAAAGAAAAATCTTCTTGTGATGAGAGCTGTCTAAAAATAGATTTCCACTCTCTTTGTAAGGTTTTCCACTCATTTACAGAGAGAGAGAGGCAGCAAGACAAAACCTATCAAGGGTTTTAACTATTTCTTACTCAATCCAAAATGTTTTGAATGAGGTTACATTTGATGTGTTATATATTAGAATATATAGAGCCTAAATATACATATTAGAAGGGGGGGTTACATTTTAAGGATTTATTTTAGGGTCTGGGTTAACAAGCAAGTGTAGACAGATTACCATTTAGTTTGATTTTGTATTGATGTTAGTTTTTTATTTTAAATAGTACCTCAATCTGTCTATGTCTGAACCCCTGGGGTAAACTATGAACAAGCTGGACAGATATATCAGCTTGGTGGCCTCTGTAGGCTTTATAATTTCACAGGGAACTCTTGAGTCTATGTGCTCATCACAGTTTAAACTGACCTATGCAGTCTAATTCCCTATAACTTTAGAGAGTGATGAGGTGATGAAATGATGAGTACACCGACAAGGGCGGACTGACAACTCATGGGGCCCCCGGGCAATAGAAGATCATGGGGCCCCTGTGTCCTTGCCCACACTCAAAGCACACCCAAAAAAGCCTATAAAAAGGTACTAGGGGCATTTCATGGGACCCCCTACTGACCCCAGGCCCTCAGGCAGTGCCCGAGTGCTCGAATGGTCAGTCTGCCCCTGTACACCGATGATCAATGTGTGTTCATTTGTGTGTTTGTTTACATCCTGTAGCCAAAACATTTTTTATAGATCAGTGAAAAGTGAAAAACCCTGTTGAGTATTTGTTGCCATCCGTGTCTCGTTGGAGAGATTTCCTTTTTACTTTCCCTGTACATCTTGTCACAACAGAAAGAAAGGTGAAGGGATTTTTCCTCTTAAAGATTTTTCACCAGATTACATCTTAACTGGAAACCTCCCATCTACTTTTAATGACAATTCAGACATTTTAAAATTTTCCCTCACTTCCTGTTTCAATCTCAATGGTCACCAGGAAAAATAAAGGATTGAGTCTTAAACTTAAAACTTGTCATAAGATATATCTGTTCCCTATCTAAAAACGTTTAAACGTATTGCCTTTGCATACACCATTGCACTTATCCCTGAATCCCATAAAATGTCAAAGCCCTATTAACCTACGTGTCAGGAAATAAGTGTTTTATGTTCTATCCCTGTATGTTTGTCCAAAAATGAAAACAGAATAGAATTTCAAAGTAAAGTTGTAGAAACTACTTGCTTAGGTGTTTTCATGCCTTCTCTTATAATAAGCTTCTCTTATTTTTGGAAAACAAATAATGGCACTTAAGTCATACAATCTGAGAATTTTTCAGTCCTTTCTTGCAAATAAACCATTCAAGTGCTAGGTTTTTTTTACTTTATTTTGTATTTTACTTATATGTTCTATTAATTTTGTCCCCTTGCCTGCATTTACTCCCTGGAGTAAATAGAACATGTGTCTTGAAGGTCGTCTAAAATATATTACAAATGAAAGAAGCAGGCTAAGTGAGGTGTAGGCAAGAATATTTGATTGCACAGCCCCAGAAGCAAATACTGGTTAATTCCCATGAAATATGACCAGATAAATCCCTGTATCTACTTCTTAAAAAGGCTGGCGCGATCATCGTTCAGAGGCAAACGAATCAGCAGGGAAATCATGTCCATTCTAGCATTTGACAGATGAGTATCTTTGTTTAAGAGATACTTCGCCCACTTTCCTTTTTTTCCTAACAGCATAAAGAAATTTGGTCATATTGATCTGTAACTAACAAAACGTCATGTACACTGAGATAGAAAAATCAATGTGCTTTATGTTTGTCTAAAGCACCCAATTATATTTGATGTATGATGACACATTTGTCTATCTTTTAAGAAAATGTTATGATATGTAATAACACATATCATTTGTTAAACATAATGAAGGAATCTGAAGCAGATTTCATCCAGGATTATTCAGATACAACTGAATGACACAAATAAGGCAGTACACGGTTCTATATAATTTACAGGTAACAAGATAAGCAATTGTAAGTGACTGTAAAGGTGATTCTGAACAATAGTGATATACTTGTTGGATCCATTTAGTAACATAATGCATATACAGTATCATATCTAACTATAACCATACTTATTTAGATAGTAGGGATGAGCAGAGAGATTTTAAATGAGCAATTAGCATTTAATTTTACCATACATAATTGCTTAGACAAAATGTAATTGAAAAAGAAATCTACCTTTAAACCTATTCACTAATCCTGGTTATAACAGCCAAGAGTTTACTTACATTTTTCCTGGCTGCTGGAGTTCATATGGTTTTGACATTACAAGCTGAGTAAGGTGCCTAAGTTTACCTGGATTCAGAGGAAATGGGTAAAATATTTCAGACCATCAGACTACATACATCTAGTGGTATAAAAAAATACAGTAGAGGAAATCTCTGAACTGAAGCTAAATATTGTAGCAAAAGCTGGTTTTATTATTGTATCTGTTAATAGACGATACATTTGTTTCTTATTTTTGGCTTGAGTGTTGCTTTAGGAAACCCCTTGTATGTTGTTTTGCAAGCCCTGTGACAGCAATCAAAGCACACCTAGGAACCAATCAGTAAATTATGATTTTGAGGCCACTTCAAAAGGCAGGCTTTCTATGTTTAATCCTTGTGAGGGTTATATGTAGTGCTTGTGATCAGTGTGTTTGAGAGAGCATGGATATAATATTGATTAATGAGCGAGCGTAGGGCAGTTTGTGAGATTTATTTTTTCTGTCCTTCATTAGTTAGAGAGAGGTGATTAGATTGTGGAAGAGGCAGATTTTCTCTTTACATTTATTTTCTCAAACTTCCCCTCAAAATCATTTTGTTTATCCCTAATAGTTATATAGTTGGTTTAAAGTGATGGATGAAACTCAAAGCAGAAATAAAGCTTTTTTTTTTCCACCACATGACCTCCAGAAGATTTACCCCCCTTCATGTCCAGGCCATTTGTTGCCTATGGCACTGTGCTATTTTACCTGATGATTGAGCGGTCATGCAACACTGTACCTAAATTTAATTTATGTAATTTTTTCCCTTTTAAATAGAGCTTTCGTTTGGTGGTATTTGATCACCTCTGGGTTTTTTATTTTTTTGCACTATAAATGAAAAAACACAGACATTTAAAAAAAATATATATTTTTTTCACTTTCTACTATAAAACATATCCTATAAAGAAATAAAAAAAAACTAATTACTTCATAAATTTATGCCAAAATGTATTCTGGTACATATATTTGGTAAAAAAAAATAAGAGTATATTGATTGGTTTGCACAAAAGTTATAGCAAGTACAAATTACAAATTATAATTTTTTTAATATATACTAGTAATGGCTGAAATCAGTGACTTATAACAGGACTGCAATATTGCATTGGACAGTCTGAAACTAAATATAGTGTATATGCTAAAAATATACACCATCACTGTATTAACCACCTCCCACCTGGCTAATGTACATAAATTGCCAGGTGGGAGCTTCCCCCTACTGAGTAGACGTTTCTATACGTCCTTCAGAACACATTCCTGTGCACGGCCCCGGGCCACGCAGCAGCACAATTCTGTGATGGATGTGTCCCTCAGACACAGTCCATCTCGGATTGGGATATGGGCTCTCTGATTGGCCCCCCCGATCATGTGATGGCTTTGTCCAATCACAGCCGTCTCAGAATGTCAACAGAGGCACGTGTCTCTGCAGTTATTTCCCTCCGCTGAGCTCTGAGAGATCTCAGTGGGGGGTGGAGGATGCTGCAAACTGTGACAGTTGATCTGTGTAGCAGGTGATTTTATTAATCAGTTACACAGATCTGCAGCCATCCCACACCAGTGCCCCAAGCACCATTTGTCCCTGTCCACATGTCAACATCTGTCAATGTCTGCCACAGTGTAAAAATTTAAAGTACGCATTGGTCTCATACGCATATGTAAACAACACACGTGAGGTATTGCCGCGAACATCAGAGTGAGTGCAATAATTCTAGCACCTGACCTCCTCTGTAACTCTAAACTGGTAACCTGTAAAGGCATATAAAGCGTCACCTATGGAGATTTTTAAATACTGTAGTTTGTCACCATTCCATAAGCATGCGCAATATTAAAATGTGACATGTTTGGTATCTATTTACTCGGTGCAACACCATATTTTCTATTTTACCAAAAATGTGGGTATTATATTGTGTTTGTGTGCATTAAAATTCTTTAACTGCTTCCCACCTGGCCGTTGCACATAAAGGGCCAGGTGGAATCTTTGCCGTTCTGAGTGGATGTTCCTGAACGTTCCTCAGAACATGGCCATGCAGCTCCGCACTCTCGGTGTGCCTGTGTCTCCTGGACACAGCACAACGCCACATGGCAGAAGGGCTCTCTGATTGGCTATTTTGATCACATGATGGCTGTGTCCAATCACAACCATCATGTGATGTCAACAAAGCCACCAGTCTGTTGACTGGTTCTGCCTCTCCTTACACAGAGCCCACTAGCGAGGAGAAGCAGAGCCAATCTGTGTAAAACACACACACATCACCCCTTAGTGTCCCTCACAAAGCTGTCAGTGCACCAGTGATCCACATCTTTCACACAGTATTAGTGATCCACATCTGTCACACAGTACCAGTGGTATTCCACATCTGTACCAGTGATCCACATCTGTCACAGTGTACCAGTGGTCATCCACTTCTGTACCAGTGATCAACATCTATCATGGCCTACCAGTGTCAAATCCACATCTGCCACAGTGTACCAGTGCTCATCTTCTTCTGCACCAGTTATCAACATCTGTCACGGCCTACCAGTGTGAAATCCACATATGCCACAGTTTACCAGTGCTCAATATCTGTCATATAGTACTAGTGTAAAATCCAAATCAGTACCAGTGAATAACATCTGGCACAGTGTACCAGAGTAAAATCCACACCTGTACCAGTGATTAATATCTGTCACAGAGTATCAATGTGAAATCCACATCTGTACCAGTGATAAGCATCTTTACCAGTGAACATCAAAATCAACATCATCAATATCAGCAGTGCAGCATAAACATGTCTAAAAAAATTATACACCAGTGAGAAGGATTCCAGATACTAAGTATGATGGATGAGAGTAGCGGGGAACTCTCTCTGTCAGACTCAGATTCGGAGTATGAGCCAGTTGAAAGCAGTGGGTCAGCAACAGATTCCGAGTAGGAGAGAGTCCAAACAAAGAGGTTCAGTAGATCTGAGAAGGAGCAGGCATCCACCAGTAGTGCAAAAAGATAGCAGCAGAATGTATTTTGCGGTGTCATTTTTGGGTGTGTACATGCTATGTGTTAGAAATATCTTATAAATGGGCAACTTTGTGTAAAAAAATAAATTTTCATTTTCTTTCCACATTTTCTGAAAACTTGTGGAAAAAACGACATGTTCAAAAGACTCATTATGCCTTAGAATATATATTGGGGTGTTTGCCTTCCAAATGGGGTTATTATGTTGGTAATTCCATTGTCCTGGTGCTCCAGGGCCTTAAAAAATGTGATAGGTAGTAAGGAAATGAGATGTGTAATGTATGTCTCCTGAACGCCTGTAGGTGCTACTTGGATGTTGGGCCTCTGTATGTGGCCAGGCTGTGAAAAAGTCTTACACATGTGGTATCCTCATACTCAAGGGGAGTAGCAGAATTTATTTTGGGGTGTAATTTTTTGGTATATACTTGCTATGTGTTAGAAATATCTTATAAATGGACAGCTTTGTGTAAAACAAAAATTTTCATTTTCTTTCCACATTTTCCAAAAACGTGTGGAAAAAAAAAACATGTTCAAAAGACTCATTATGCCTCATAGAATATACATTAGGGTGTTTTATTTCCAAAATTGGGTCATTTTGTGGGTAATTCCATTGTCCTGGTGCTCCAAGGCCTTCAAAAAGTTAATAGGTAGTTAGGAAATGAGATGTGTCATTTATGCCTCCAGAACGCCCGTAGGTACTACTTGGATGTTGGGGCTCTGAATGTGGCCAGGCTGTGGAAAAGTCTTACACATGTGGTATCCCCATACTCAGGAGGAGCAGCAGAATGTGCTTTGGGGTGAAACTGCAAGTATGCATGTGCTGCGTGAGAGGAAAACCTGTTAATATAATTAAAAAAAATTATTTACTTTCTTCATTATCCAAAGAATTGTGGGAAAAAAATTACAGGTTCAAAAAACTCCCCATGCATCTTACTAAATACCTTGGAATGTCTACTGTCCAAAAAGGGGTCACTTGGGTGGTATTTGTACTGTCCTGGTTTGTTAGTATCTCAAGAAATGAGTACATCAGTACATCAGGTTTGATCAAGTGTGATCAATTTTCAATGATTTGGTACCATAGCTTGTAGACTCTATAACTTTACACCAACCAAGTAATACACACCGATTGGGATTATTTTTACCAAAGCAATGTAGCAGTATACATTTTAGCCCAAATTTATAAAGAAAAATTACTTATTTGCAAACTTTTATAACGGAAACCAAGAAAAATGCAGGGGTTTTATTTGACAGTCTCCTCAGCCATCCATTAAGCGGCACTCATCCATTAAGCGGCACCTGTTGATTGACTTCTGCTGTTTTCAATCACAGCAGAAGTGGAGCTCTGGTGGCAGGCACGTGCTTCACTGTGATGGAAATGAAAAATCAGGTTTATATAGTGATTTTGCACAGAATGCCCTCCCTGTAGCAGTAAATCTACTATAGGGTGGACGGAAAGTGGTTTTAATGCTGACATATTTCATTTTTATTTGTTGTGGAGGAGACTCTGTATGTCTCTTTGGTCAATAAATGCTTCTCCCTGTCTGTAAGCATTTTTCCTTTCTGAGCATACACAAAGCTGTTTAGGTGCAGCTCAGTATATAAATCCAGAACAGCTCTATGACAGGATAAAGTAACTCGTGTGTGCATGCATGGGGGTTATGTCATCCTGCCCCACCCAATCAAGATAACCAAAAACTCCAAACTTGGAAGAAAATCAGGCAAACATGAAAGTGTCCCCGGGTCTGGAAACAGTGTAGACTTAGTAGCACTGGAGGGGATTGTTTTGCCATGTAAATGCTGAGTATACTTGCACATTATGGCCAAAAGCTCCTGGGGCTGCATTTGTTTATGTTTTTTATGGTAGTTTACTTCCACTTTAAATAGGTTGTGTGTTTTGAATTCTAGAATAGTAAATCCAGACATATAGAGGCAAATAGGTGGGTGATATTTCTTACTGCCAATATCCCTCACTAAAGGAAAAATATCATACACAATCCCCATAGGACTTTTAAGGCAGATATGATTATTGTGTACCAACCAACACAACAGCATAAAAATCATGGTCTGAGTACAAATAGTTCCAAGGATTAGGATAAAAACACACTGCATGCCCACCATGAGCAGAGATTATTGAAGTGCTCTTGTCAGTTATTGCTTATAACCTTAAAATGTTAGTAAACTTATTAAAAAAAAGCATCCCCCTCCTGGTTTATGCAGTGCATACTAGCACATTATGACAGAATTACATATACTGTAGAACAATTCCTTCTAGAGACATGATTGGAATTCCATCTTCCTCCCTTCCAGGTTCGTAGGCTCTGGACATTTGAATGGCTGTGCTGCAATAACATTACCCTCCATGTATGTGCATGGGAGACACAGCCACGTCACAGACCTCTGAAGTGATGGCATGCGGTGGTGATGTCACTGGCTGCTGCTCACTGGAATATCTCCTATACAGTGAATGTTTAGGAGCTATTAATTTTACACACAGATAAGTTTTGCACTGGGGATGTCAGTGACACCAAGTCAGTTCCCCCCAGTGTCAGAAAGCCCGCCGCAGTCCCGCTATAAGCCGCTGATCGCCGTCATTACTAGTAACTAAAAAAAAATTCTAGTATATACACCGCCATTTGTAAACGCAAACCAATTATAGGTTGCCATAGCTGTACACTAATACACCGTGTTCCAAATTATTATGCAAATGATATTTTTCTCATTTACCTAAATAATTGATGTAAATAACAGTCAGCATAATTCTCATGTTATCAACTATTAAGAGTACAATTCAAATTTTATTGAACAAACCTCCTAATGATAACAGTATTTATTTTAAACATAAAACACTTACAATGCACTGTTCCAAATTATTACGCATAGTAAGTTTCAAAACACTTTATAGGTTGTAAAGAACTGAAAATTGTCATTTGTTGTGTTTGCAGCATATTTACTGAAATCAAAAGCTATTTCAATTAAACTTTTAACAACATTTTAACTTTTTAAACATTTTAACAGGTCACATTACATTGTAACATAGGACCCCTTATTTGATAGCAGCTTCACAAGTCTTGCATCCATTGAACTTGTGAGCTTTTGGACAGTTTCTGCTTGAATTTGTTTGCAAGATGTCAGAATAGCCTCCCAGAGCTGCTCTTTGGATGTGAACTGCCTCCCACCCTCATAGATCTTTTGCTTGAGGATGATCCAAAGGTTGTCAACAAGATTGAGGTCAGGGGAGGATGGAGGCCACACCATGACTTTCTCTCCTTTTATCCCCATAACAGCCATTGATGCAGAGGTATTCTTTGCAGCATGAGATGGTGCATTGTCTTGCATGAAGATGATTTTATTACGAAAAGCATAGTTCTTCCTTCTGTACCAGGGAAGAAAGTGGTCAGTCATAAACTCCACATACTTTGCAGAGGTCATCTTTACACCTTTGGGGACCCTAAAGGGGCCGACCAGCTCTGTTCCCATGATTCCGGCCCAAAACATAACTCCACCACTGCCTTGCTGACATCGCAGCCTTGTTAGAACAGGGTGGCCGTCCACCAACCATCCACTACTCTATCCATCTGGACCATCCAGGCTTGCACGGCACTCATCAGTGAACAGGACTGTTTGAAAATTAGTCTTCATGTATTTTTCTGCCCAATGCAGCCGTTTCTGCTTGTGAGCATTGGTTATTGGTGGCCGAATAGAAGGTTTATGCACAGTTGCAAGACTCTGGAGGACTCTACACCTTGATGTCCGTGGGACTCCAGAGGCACCAGCAGCTTCAAATATTTGTTTGCTGCTATGTAATGGTATTTTAGCAGCTGCTCTCTTGATCCAATGCATGGATCTGGCAGAAATCTTCCTCAATGTGCCTTTATCTCTACGAACCCATCTGTGCTCTGAATCAGCCACAAATCTCTTAATAGTGCAATGATCACTCTTAAGTTTTCGTGAAATATCTAATGTTTTCATACCTCGTCCAAGGCATTGAACTATTTCACTCTTTTTGGCAGCAGAGAGATCCTTTTTCTTCCCCATATTGCTTGAAAATGGTGCTCTGCTTAATAATGAGAAACACCCTCCTTTAGTAGTTTTTCCTTAAATTGGGCTCACCGACCAATCTAATTATCACAGGTGTCCGAGATTGTTTTCAGTGATCAAAAGAGCCCTGACACACAATGCCATCCATGAGTGAAACTGAAAAACAAAATATTTCATCTTTGTGACACTTAAATAAAATTTGCATAATAATTTGGAACGCGATGTAGTATTTTGTTTGAAGATTTGCAGTTTGTAAACAAGAGAGATAAAAGACATGTGAGAAGGTATAAAACTGCATCTATCTTTTTTAAATACTGCTCAAATGACTGTTTTTAACAAAGGTGCACATCCCTGCCACTGTAGGCAAGGTTTTCTGAGCAAAACAAGGTTTGCAATTGTCAATAATGTGTGGCTAAAACAAGAATGCATAGTTTGACACAAGGAGATCACAAGGACATAGGAAACCAAGGTTAACCATTGTTATCTTCTTTTGTGTAATCCTAAAAATTTAGCACTTTTCTTTGTCCACTAACACATTGAAAGTGTAGCTTTGGAAATACAAGGTCATACTGACTTTAAACAACAAATGAACCCTAAGTGATTCAGTGGCGATGTTAATAAACAAATTAATAAGTGTTGCTTGAACAGTAATGTTGTAATTCGTAATCATTTCTACATTCCTGATTTCTGCAAATACTCAGCTTCTCTCTGCTGGAGCTCCATTCATAAGAGACAAAGGTGGTGTGCTGCAGGCAAATTGATTATAAATTATATTACTGTTACAATTACATTACTTGAACATTACTGTTCAAGCAACTCAATGAAATCCTTCAATAAACTATCTGGTGATCTTGCTGTAAGTTTGACCAGTCCTGTCTCCAAGTTGTGCTCCTGTGTTATAGAACGCACCAGCGGAGGAAACTAAAAGTGGCCAAGTGGACATATATTGCACAGTTTCTGGGAGAGAGGAGCAAGGAGGATTGTAGATATACTGATATTGGCATACTTCTTTTTACTTGGAGTTTTTCAAAGTGATATATGCCGCATATGAGAGTGGGAGGCATGGAAATTTGGTGAGTGTACACCCGAAAGGGGAACAGTTTTTGTTGAACACGTGGTGATTCTGGTTTTGGTTAACAAATAGAAGATTATCACGTTGGAATTAATTTATGGACTTTCTTTAATTAGTCACTTATTAATTTGTTTATTAACAGCACCACTGAATCACTTAGGGTTCATTTGTTCTTTACAGTATATGATTTATTTCCCTTAAGGTGGCAGCAGTTTTAATTTAGTTATATTAGTTAATTTAGTTGTATTATATTTATTTCATTTTGTTTAATTTGCACACATGTAGCGCAAATGTTTTTTTCACATACTGACTTTAAAACCCTGTTTATTGGAATGCGTTAGCTTCTTAAATATAAGTAACTTGAAATAATTAATATTTGACTACAGACGTGTTTTGTGAAGAGCCTATTTCAGAACTGCAATTGCGGTCTGTATCCCTGTTAAAACGGCATCTCTTCACTTCACCAAAAAATATTTTTATTGGTGTTGGTGTTTGTGTCTCTGGTAGAGATTTGACGTCACTTTCATAACAGGAGTTGGGGATACTGTAAATCTTCCAAATAGAAAAAATAAATCCTAATAAAAATGTAAATATGGGTGATAACCAATTCATACTGTGTCCAAAACATAGGAAAATTTTGGCTGGAATTCTACTTTAGAATACTTTAGTAGGTACGATACTGCACTACTTTATAGAGCTTTTTATAGCACTTTTTTGTAGTGGTATTAGTCATTTGAATCGGCTTTCCTCCACACACTCCTCCACAAAATATTCTAAAGACACTCACGTACCAAATTTTGAACATGAGTCAAGCTTGTTCTGCATTGAACGTTTTTGCACATTTTTCATGTGTTTTGTCACGTAGAAAGTGCACGACTGCTAACCGCATTTGGGGTGCTATTAAGAAATATGTGCTTTACACATATTTTCAGAAATGCGGGCGGAACAAACATTTCTGCCCAAGTGTCTACTATGCCCAGGTGTGAATAGGGCCTTAGACAATAAGTGCTTTAGTGTTGGCAATAATGTGCATTCTGTTCAGTATAGGGAAGTTGTGAAACAGCCATTCAAAGCTAACTGTTGCTGCACATCTTGAAGGTTAAATCAGCAGCTTGCATTACTAAGATGCTTTAACAACTTGGAGAAGAGTGGGCCTGAACTAATTTGTTATAGAAAACATTTACAAATGTTAAAGCGGTATTAAATCCAAAACCAAAAATGTGTTATATTGTAGCTAACCAATCATTTTTATGTGGTGGCTGCATCAGTTTATATTCTTTGGCTTGTTTCCCTGTTTTCAACTGGTGATCTGGCCAGTAACACACCTCCTATTTTAGTGAGAGACCACTCTAGAGGAATGAGCACAGGTCACAGCAGAAAACAGCACTGTCAGTCTGGAGTTTCCATGGGATAGTCATATGTATTAGCATATTTGAATACAATAACAAATTAAAGCCAGATTCCAGTTCACACTTGATAGCAGTCACAGCAAACAGTTTTTTTTCCTTTTGGGATAAAGGTTTTACATGAATAAATAAAAGCTGATAATTTGAATAACCCCTGCCAGTGGTAAATGGTTTGTCTCCTCCATGTAAACTAATACATTCTGCTGGAGAGCTTGAGCTTCTGAAAAAACAGCAGTCTTTCTGGTTGAATTACTAGATGAAAATAGAAGAAAGAAAGCCTAAAAGAGGAAACTAATGCAGCCATCACGCCTACATGTGGAAGTCTCACTGCCTGCTTTGTCATGGCTCCTCTGTATAACATGGTCTTAGCTCTTATATACAAAAGAACCCATGTTGGAGCATGTATAGCAACAGAAAAATTAAGGGTAGGGATGCCTATAGGGTGCAGAGACACACCCAAAGCCCAGCAGAAAACAATGGCAGCTGAAGGCATCTAATGTGTCCAGAGCTTTATCCACAGCATATCACATACCTAAGTAGGGAACAAAGCTGCAATTGCTCATTTGTGAGTTTCAAGGGTCAGCATCCAATGCTGGATATGTCCTACCACCTGCAGGATGGAGAATGGGGGACAATAAAGTGGTTGTAAACCTTAGACATGAAATATGAAGAAAGAATATCCCTCTATAGTGACATGCTTTTTTTGACAGCATGAGAAAAATGGTGACAGGGGAGGGACCCCCAGCAGATTGACAGTCACAGCTCTGTTCCTGTGTGCTGTGTGGAGGGGGGTGTGTCTCTTCCCCCAATCAACTCTCAATGTGTGTCTCTTCCCCCAATGTAATTTAAGCTCTCTGCATCCTTTTTTTTAAACTCTCAGACAAGCTTTATAAATCCTGAACCTTGAAGGCATGTAGAGAAGAGAAGACTGCAGTTAGACAACTTGTGTTTCCTCTTTACATGTTTCCTCTCTGTGTATCACCTGAGGCCAGTCACTTTACTGGGTATGTAAAGGTTTCCAACCATATGAACATCTGAATAAGTATACATTTATTTGCAGTCTATTTCTTTCTATTAGACATAATGGGGGAGATTTACTAAAATTGGACCACTCAGAATCTGGTTCAGCTGTGCATGGTAGCCAATCAGCTTCTAACCTCAGCTTGTTCAATTAAGCTATGGCAACAAAACCTGGAAGCTAATTGGTTTATATGCAGATCTGCACCAAATTTTGCATGCTCCAGTTTTAGTAAATAACCCCCAATGGGTCTAAGAACTCTTGTCTATCTATCTCTGTCCTTTTTTGGAGCTACAGTCAGCAAGAGAGCTCTAGAGGAAAGGGGTATAATGTTGATAGCTTTCAGAAGGCTCTTACGATTCAAGAAATTTGAAACCATCTACTTTTTTGTTTGATTGTCTGTATAGTTAGAAATTGGGTTTAGTGGGTTTAAAATAAATGTGGCAGAACAAGTACAAAAGGTTATTGTGCTTGAGGTGTGACTAAGGTAGCATTTTGTATAAATACAGCCCAAGTAATTAGAACTACATTTAATATTACAAATAGTTAACTCTATTAAAATTTCTAGAATTGCGAGTACTCTTCCAATCAATATTCTCACACAGCAGTTGGTGATGATTAACAAAGATTATGCTGTAGTGGGCATAACAAAATCGTGACTCAAGTAAATATAAACCCAGCCAATCAAATCAAATGTAAGCTTTAAATATTATTCAAATTTGTTGTTAATCTTTTCAAACCTAAACTTTTAACTAATATAATACTTTGTAATCTTTCAATTAAGTCCCTTGTTTTCCTTCCCTGTGTTGTTACCCTTTCACGTCAACCAACACATATTACACAAGTATGGCCCACCACTGTTATCATCAAAAAAACAGCCTTAAGCAATGGATACCAAAGCAATTGAATGTAGACAGATGGTAATTAAAAGAGGCTAGAGGAGAAAGAGTATTTTATGAACATAAACATGGCAATTGTGTATTATACACAGAACTAGCAACCAAAGACCTCATTTACATGTAGACCTCATTTTACTGCCCCCTAAACCACCCCTCTTAAGTCGCAAAGGTAGCTGGATGGGGATTTACACACACACACACACAGCAAAAATTATGCCCCTCTTTGTGCTTAGTGGGCAATACCACCTGCCAAATGTGACCCATACACCTGAAAGGGGCTGCCTCTCAATTATTATTCAGTGCACATGGTTGTAGCACAGTGGTATAGGTTTTTAGGGCTTAAAGGTAGTGTAAATGAGCCCTAAACTTAAGTTAAGGTCTACAAATAAGGGGCATTTGAGAGCTTGCTGATGTCCCCATTAGGGAGATTTCCCTTCACATTCTGTCAGGATGAAAAGTGACAGGGAATCTCTCCAATGTCGACAAAGGCTAAAAAAAAAAACAGTTTTTTTTTTTAACAAGGAAGGGTTAGAAATTCTGTCAGGTTATTATTAGTGATGAGCTTCATGTTCAAGCTGAATGTAAGATGAACATAAGTTCGACTAGAACATGAGCCGTTTGTGTGTCCACTCAACACATGAACAGCAAGGGTGTTCAGCGGGCTATTCACCCGCCATGCCTCACAATGCACTGTGCCCTGACAGTGCATTGTGATTGGCCAAAGCAATGCACCTGTCAGGTGTAATGCTTTGGCCAATCACAGCGCATGATGATGTCACAAGAGAGTAGGGTAACCCCGCCCCATTGTGACATCATCACAGTATTTAAGAACTGTCATCCCAGTACAGCTGTCAGACGGCGGAGCCAGCGTCAAGAATGGATCTTTTTTTTTCTTTTTTTGGGTTGGCAGAGGCGGCAGGCATTGTGATTGATGCTTGATCTACTTCAGGGGACATTTTTTTTTATTTTTGTTTTTAATAAAGGACTTGTCAAAGACTGTCTCCTGTCATTTTTTTACTACACATTTATTTGGGAATTGATAGTGGCACCATGTTCCACATACTCATTCACATGGGGGGCTGGGATCTGGGGGCCCCCTTGTTAAAGGGGGCTTCCAGATTCTGATAAGCCCCCTGCCCACAGGCCTACAGACCCCCACAACCACCGGCCATGGTTGTGGGGAAGAGGCCTTTATCCCCATCACCATGGGGACAAGGTGTTTTTCAGGGGATCCCTCCTCGCCCCAAAGCACCCCCCATGTTGAGGGCATATGGCCTGGTATGGTTCAGGAAGGGGGCACTTGCTCATCCCCCCCTTTCCTGACCTGCTGGGCTGCATGCTCGGATAAGAGTCTGGTATGGATTTTGGGGGGAACCCCCACACCATATTTTTTTAATTTTGGCTTGGGGGTTCCCCTCAAAATCCATACCAGACCCGAAGGGCCTGGTAAGGATGGGGGGGACCCCACACCTCTTTTAAAAAAATTTTGATTGTTGGGTAATGCCAACAATTATTTGACATTCAGCTGTCAGCAGGGAACCCTTTCAATTGCGTATGTAAATTTCAGCTTGTGCTATGGAGCTCTGTAAACAGAAGCTTTCTGTGAATATGTGCATAATTGTCATTGTCTTAAATTTTTTTAGCAGGACTTACCCTAAAGAAATGTAAATATTCTTCTGAAAAAACACACAGACACATTGCCTGATTCGCTTATCAATCGATTGTTTTTGAGCAACTGTAATGCTAGAATAATGTTGTATAATGAGTATATATATATATATATATAAGGTGTATATATATATATATATATATATATATATATATATATATATTTATATATATATCACGTGAATGCACTGAGCAGGCTAGATACTGAGCCATGGGAAGCAAAAGAGAACTGTCAAAATACCTGTGTAACAAGGTATTGGAACTTTTAAAGATGGAAAAAGATATAAAAAGATATCTAAAGCCTTGAATATGCCAGTCAGTTATTAAGAACGGGAAAATTCAGGAATCTCTTGATACCAAGCCAAGGTCAGGTAGACAAAAAAAGACTAAGCCACAACTGCCAGAGGAATTGTTCGGGATACAGAGAAATACCCTCAGGTAACCTCAGGAGAAATACAGGCTGCTCTAGAAAAACATGGTGTGGTTACTTTTAAGGAGAACAATATGACAATACTTGAACACAAATGAGCTGCATAGTTGAGTTGCTACAAAGAAGTCTTTATTGCACCAATACCACAAAAAAGCCGGTGAGGCATGTCAAGGTGTTGTCAGGCATATTGTAACTGGTTGTAAGTGGTTGAACAGTACTGACTGGCATATTCTATGTTTGCAGCTTACAAGATTTCTCCAATTGAAATACCAACCTAAATCCACTATTTAATTGGACAACTATGTGTCAAATGAGATTTAATGTTGATAAAAATTAAGTTATGCACTTGAGGGCAAAAAACATTCATGCAACATACATTCTAGGAAGAGAACAGCTGACAGACTTAATGGTTGAGAAGGATCTAGGTACTCTGGTAGATCATACTCACTGAACATACTGAAGTCCAAATGTTTGGCCAGCTTGATCCAATTGAACCTTTTAAAGGTAAAAGAAAGATAGATATCAGTTTTATTTATATTATGCAATACCAAGCTGCAGTTTCTAAAGCTAGTTAAATACTTTCTTGTGTTTAATGAGGTGTAGACTCCAGAGCAAAAGACATAATTTTGCCCCTGTACAAAGACCTCATCTGGAACATGCAGTTCAATTCTGGGCACCAATTCGAGAAAACGATTTTGGAGTACTGGAGAAAGTAAGCTCAGATATGAGGAAAGATTAGCTGAACTGAATGTATTCTCTCTGGGAAGAAGCAATAATGGGGATATGATCACTATGCATAAATACATGAACTTGGAGTAGTGTTATTCAGTTTCAAATCATTACAGAGAACAGGGCACTCTTTATGTATGTGGATTTAACCTCCACATAAAGGAACTATCCATTTTTAGTTATTATTACTCTCTACATTTGTTTGTGTTTTCTTTTTTCTTTTGGGCATTTTTTTTCCTCAGAGATTGTGCTACTTAACATTCTGCTAAAACTTTGTACAGCTTGGACCATGAAGAAGAGAACATACCCTGAAAGCTTGTCCTGAGAATTTAGATGGTAGTGCAAATTAAAAAAAGTATCACAGACAGTATTCAGTTGTTTTTATTGTGAGTGCACTTACAGTATAATGCTACAATCACTTCAAACCTTCACAAACAGAAAGGCCTTTTCAGAGCAGGAGTTGTGAAAATGTGGAATAGACTCCCTCAAGAATCGGTTCTAGCTAGCTCAGTAGATTGTTTTAAAAAAGAGATGGATGCGTTCTAAATGATCAAAATTAAACTGGATACTAACATTTATAGGTATCGACACCAGGGGTAGTTGATATAGGAAATATCCTATTGCTTCCTAGGAATCAGGAAGCATTTTTTCCCCTGCTGGAGCAAATTGGATGTGTTATTTTTTTTTTCCCTCTAGATTAACTGTGGCTATAGGATTGAGTATATGGAGGTATTTTATTGGTTTAATCTTTTTTCCTATTGGTTGAACCAGATGGATTTTGGGGGTTTTTTTTAGCCTGACAATGTGACTAACTATGAAACTATGTAGCTGGATAAACACCCTCCTCTTCTCTGCAATACAGTTTTGTGTGAAAAAGCGTGTGCTAACTTATGGGGCTATGAGCATAAGGCATTGCAGTGAGAGAGCAGAAAGCAGCATTTTCACTGAAACAAAAGGGCAGTTTAGGCATTTCTTAGTAAACTCTGTGAAAAACCATAAAATCCAGGGTGTACAGGATGCCAAAAGTGGATCCTGTATTTGGGTTGTGGTCCCTCTAAGGGGAATAATTAATATACAGTTGATGTACTCAGGGGTTCTCACTCACGTGGGGTGATGGGTTCTATGGTAGTCCAGTCAGAGAGAAGAGGACTGACTTACACTCCTTATGAGATTGGTAAATTCTCAGTTGGGACCCAGAATTCAGGGTTTTGAAGAGATATTTGGGTGTGAAAGAACCTCCAACCTTGATTACAGGGACTCTGATCCCAAAGGTGTTGACCTACCTCCAGGAGAAGCCCTTAAAGACATTATGCTCTTATAGCAGGTGTGGAGTATTGAGGAGTTTAGTGCAGACAAGCGTCTGGAAATACTGCATAACTGCTGGAAGCTGTATTTGAGGTGTACTAAACTACCTGTGGGTAAAATCCTTGTGTGGGTATAACTCAGTTAATGTTATTGTGTGGATGATAAGGTCCTGGGTACAGGACCAAGGAGGCTGCTAGATTTGTAAAAGAGTCAGAGCAACTTGGCTCTATACATGCTACACAATGGTGGGCAAAGCCAGATCATGCTCAGCAGTGTCCCATTGAGAGCTCCAGCAGCTCCTATCTCCTTGTAAAAGAAGACACAGAATACAGTGTGGAATTAAAGGAAAACTTCTCCCCTGATCACAGAACTTTCTCTGAATACAGCCTGATTTACTGCCAGGCGGATCGTGTATTTCCACCTTCACTCTGGACTGAACGATAGCTGCACACTGACAGTCAGCTCGGTAGTAAATAAAGCTGAGCTGGAATGTGCAGTGATCGTTCATATCTGCTTGCTAGACTTGTCAATATAGAGTGGAGGTGGAGGTACACAATCAGCTGGGCAGTAAATAAGAATGTGTACACTGAAGGTTTTGTTATCAGGTGAGAAAGTTTACTTTATTTAAACTCTTTACTTCTGTGCAATTGATTGTTTGGCTACTCTTAGGCAAGCCATACATTATGCAATTTTATTTCCTTCTACCCCAGGTTGAAGGAAAGAAAATTGCTTGATTCTCTCATCAAAACAGTCTGTGTTGATGGAGGAATCCCTCCAGTGGAGATACTGTTTTCTGATAGTGGGAGTTTTCCCAGCCATAAGAATACATTAACCACTTCCATACAGGGTACTTTTACCCCCTTCCTGCCCAGGCCAATTTTCTAATTTCTTGAGGTCAAAGAATGTCAGAACAGTACAGATATCCTCCAAATTACCACTTTTTGCAAAGTAGACAGTCCGACATATTTCAAAAAAGGCATGGCGAGTTTTTTGAAATTGTAATTTTTTTTTGTCATCATTTTTCGGAAAATGAAGAAATTAAAATACATTGTACTACTTTGGGAAAGTGATATTTTTTTTTTACACAATTTTCTTATAGCAGAGAATTACTTCACTATAAGCAAGCATTTACCTGAATGAAATCGATTCATTCAGGGTTTTTTTTCTGTGATTAGCTGTGATTTGGCCACGGCTAATCACATGACACAACTGGGCTGTGATAGGCCCAGCTCGTGCATGTGATCGCTGTGACCATTCACAGCTAGACACACTTGTATACAATGGATGGCATGAAAGGGAACCATCCATTGTATACAACTGTCATGTGACCTGCTGTGATTCGTCACAGCAGGTCACATAGTACTGGCAACGGGGCCGATACCGAGGTACACGGCCGGTGACAGATCACGCTGCAGAGCGGCCCTGCGGGCATGCGCAATGCGCATTCCGGAAAGGATGTTATATGGTGTTCACCCGGAGGGACGAGCTGTTCGCCTGGCCGCCATCTGGCAACTGGTTAATCACTGCCTGTGGCTATAGCTGCCGACAGTAATCGTGCAAAAAAAAAAACAGACAAGCTGGTTATGCTGAAGTTGATCAATATATCAACTTCAGTACAACCAGTCTGCCCATACATGGATTGAAATTCGGCTATGTTTGGCTGAACCTGCCATATTTTGATCTGTCTATGGCCAGCCATTCATTTTATCTTTCATTCTTGCTGCCTATAATTCAAGAGGGGCTCTTAGGACCCCGATGTAAGGAGGAGGGGGACCCTGATGTAAAGGGGGGACTCTGGGGACCTGATGTAACTGGGGAAACTTTGGGGGCTCTCCTATAAGGGAGTGACTCTAGGGACTCTGATGTAAGTGGGGTGACTCTAGTGACCCTAATATCAGGGTGGCTCTGGGGACCCTGAGGTAAGGCTGATGAACCCCAGGGACCCTGATGTTAGGGGACCATGTTGTAAGGGGGGCGATTACTCTGAGGACCCTGAGATAAGGGATTTCTCTGGGGACCCTGACACAAGGGGGGGGGTGACTCTAGGAACCTTGATGTTAGGGAGGTGACTCTAGGGACCCTAATATTAGGGTGGGCTCTGAGGACCCTGAGGTAAGGCTGAGGAACCCCATGGACCTTGATGTTAGAGGGGAGTGATTCTAGGGATCCTGATGTAAGGGGGATTACTCTGAGGACCCTGATGTGTGGGGGATTACTCTGGGGACCCTGATGTAAGGGGGTTACTCTAGGGACCCTAATGTATGGGGGATTACTCTGGGGAACCTGATGTATGGGGGATTACTCTGGGGACCCTGATGTAAGGGGGATTACTCTGGGGATCCTGATGTAAGCAGTGGGGGGAAGGGGGACTCTGGGGACCCTGAGGAAAGGATGAGGAACCCCAGGGACCCTGATGTTAGGTGGGTGACTCTGGGGACCCTCATGTTAGGGGGAGACCGTGGGGACCCTGATGTAAGGGGGATTACTCTGGGAACTCTAATGTAAGAGAGATTACTTTGGGGACCCTGAGGTTGGGGGAACTTGGGGGAGGAGGAATTCTAATGTTGATTCTTGATGTAAAGGGGGAATCTGATGTCAACAGGTGGGCTCAACTTGATGGTGTACTCTATTTGTTGTTTTACAACAGAGTCTGAGCCTACTCATTGCATGCACTGCACATATATTCTCCAATCCTTGTACCCACAAAATATGTTGTATTTACTGTCACAAGTGACAATCTAACAGACACACATAAACCTCAGAACAAAAGGTTGTTTGAACCTCTGCAATTATGTATATGGACAGAGCTAACACTGTATACCAACTGTAAAGAAAAACAACATATTTAAAAAGTCAGAACACCAAACTTTTTGTTAGTTTGACAGGAGTATTTTTACAGCTACTATATATGACAGCTTCCTTCCAGTAAATGGATGCTAAGGAAGACACACACCCAGTCCTTAGAAACCAGTAGTGTCAAGGTGTTTTGCTTGACAAGAAACCCCGCCCATTGAGCGCATGGGACCTGGTATGGTTCAGAGGAGGGGGCACACTCACCCCCATCACCCCTTTCCTGACCTATCAGATGACATGCTCAGATAAGAGTCTGGTATAGACTTTTAGGGGTGCCTTATGATTTTTTTTTTTCTTTACATAATTTAAACTTCTGCTCCCCGGAAAACAAATTTAAAATTTTTTGTTTGTTTTAGTATTAGTATTTAGTATTAGTAAATCACTTACAAACACATGCAGGCTCCACCTCCGCAACATCGCCAAGATACGTACCTTCCTTACCCCAAACACCACTAAACTACTCGTACACTCCCTGATTATCTCACGCCTTGACTACTGCAACTCCCTTCTCACCGGCCTACCCCAGTGCAGGCTCTCCCCACTTCAGACCATCCTGAACTCATCGGCTAAACTCATCCACCTCACCAACCGCTCCACCTCTGCCACCCCCTCTGCCTATCCCTCCACTGGCTCCTGATTGCCCAACGCATCAAATTCAAACTACTAACTCTGACCTACAAAGCCATTCACAACACTGTCCCTAACTACCTCACCAACCTGATTCCCAAGTACCACTCTACCCGTACCCTTTGCTCCTCACAGGACTTCCTTCTATCTTGCTCCCTGGTCTCCTCCTCCCACACACGACTGCAGGACTTTTCCAGGTCCTCCCCCATCCTCTGGAACTCACAACCCCAATCCATCAGACTGTCACCTTCCCTCCTCACCTTCAGGCGCTCCCTGAAAATCCACCTCTTCAGGGAAGCCTACCCCACCCTCACCTAACAGCCATTCTCCTTCATTTCTCCTACCACTCCATCCCCCACAGCCACGTCCTCCTGTACCACTACCCCCTCCCTCCTAGATTGTAAGCTCGAAAGAGTAGGGCCCTCTAACCCCTCGTGTGCTGTTTGTTGTTGCTGTACTGTTTCATGTATTGTCCCCCCACCTCTATTGTACAGCGCTGAGCAAACCCTTTGGCGCTATATAAACTCGATGTAATAATAATAATAGTATCTCAATGACAGTGCCAAGCAACCTATGCCATTTGTTTAACAATCCTTTGCTTGATACCCTAGAAAATGGCCATTACTGGGGTTTTTTTAACAATTTTCTCCCATTGATTTTATTGGGGTTTGGATTAAGCCCCTAAACTTTAGTCATGTTTGGTGAACCCCAAATGAAGTGGCATTCAGCTCATCCCTAATGCTTAGCAACCCACATCTGTTGAGACAATAAACACCTTGGTAACATACAACATAGCGCATAGAGTGCATCGTTTGAGACAATGTAATGTAACAGAGCATATAGAGTGCAGATATCAGGACTATATAGTGTACAACAAAGTGTATAGCCAGCAGACAGAACTGTGTATTGTACAACAAAGTGTATAGCGTGCACTCGGTCAGGATAATGTAATATACAACATAGCATACTGTATAGAATGCAGAGGTCAGGACTGTGTAATATACAAAAAAATATACAGGGTTTGGAAGTGAAGAATATGTAGAGCATAAAGTAGAATAGTCAGGACTAATTGATTGAAGGAATCTTCCTAACGGAGACACAGACAACTATAAAAACATAACATTGTTCTAAAGCCTCCCCACATTATCCAAATCTAAAAAAAAAAGGTTTGACTTTAGTCATGCAATACTTTTGCCCTCTTGCTGCCAGGCCCTGCTCTCCACTTCTAATCTCTGCAGCCAGCCCATTTTTGCTATTTTCCACTTTTTTATGTTTCACTACTTTTTACTTACAGCTTTGACAGTTTGTAATATATCTCCAAATATACCCCCTACATTATATATTTTCTGGAAGCACAGGACCCATAGGAAAAATACTACGCTGGTTTTGTGAATCTATTAAAATTGATCACATTTTTATTGAAGCAACATTTTCTAATAAATTGCAATGCAATGTGTTGTAACATTCAACACATCATATAGAGTGCAGCTATCAGAAATGCATACCATAGCATATAGTGTATAGGGTGCAGAGGTCAAGACTATGTAATGCACAGAATAGCATACAGTCTGCAGGGGTCATGACTATTCAGTATATACAGTACAGCAGGTAGGTTTATGTAATGTACAAAATAGCACATACAGTGCAGAGATCAGAGTTACGTCATTTCAGAGCTTGCAGAGTTCAGTGGTCAGAAATAAGTATTCCCTTATGTTGGTGGTCATTGTGCCATCTTGTATCAGGATACCCCCCTTCATTAATGGTCAGCACACACCCCCCTTGTTGTTGATCAGCTGTCATTGCCCCCCATTTGTTAGTGGCCAGTGAGATATTGATGATCACTTACCTATGAATAGCTGCAGAGATCCCACGCCAAGTGGTATCAGGCTGTCACTTGTATAATCACTAGATTATTGGAACATTGAGCATGAGACCCAAAGCATTTAACCTGATCATCAGGGTCTATGGACACCTGTGTACAGAACTATAAAGAGTTAAAACATGTGAGCTTTCAGTAGGGCTAAACTCCTTTCCATATGTTAATTATGTCTTTATACAAGATGATAAAGGACCTCTTTAATGTCTGTACACTCTCTGCAATTCTTTGGATTCAAATTGGATTTAGATTTAATTAGCAGAATGAACAAATACATTTTCACATTTTCAGAAAGAAAGGCTGCATTGTACCTTTGAATGTTGTCTATGAATGACACAGACAAACTGTTCAACTCTAAGATTTGCAGCTACAATTCCCTTTCCATTGTCTTATCACACAGGAGGCTGTCCAAGTTATTGCTGCAATGACTGGTGAATAGGCCTCCTGCTCAGCTGTCACTGTGTTTTATATACACAGTTTAGTATTTGAAAAAGAGTTGCATAAATACTTTGTCTCATGACTGCTTGTTTAAAAAAAACTGCATTGATTTGTCTGGTTTGAAAATCATTGGCCATAAACCTATTGTTTCAGATTTCAACTAGAGGACAAATTATTATATGTATGCTAAATTGCTGGAAAATTCATAAAAAATACAGTAGCTACAGTAGTATGCTACACTATAGTTTCCTGAATTGGTCTTAGCTGTAGTGATTGATCAAATATGAAAAATTGCTGATTTGCAATTTTTGAATTCCTGAACATTTGCATGAAGATGTCTTATCTGCAAAGAATGATACAATGCAGTAATCCTGGCAATCAATTTTCAGAAATTGTATGATTCTCTGTAGACTGGCTCAATATTTTTGTACTTAGAAGCAAATCCAACAATTTGTGGTTTGCTGCTTTGCCTGTTTTGCAAATAGGTTATCATTACCTAGCAGCTTGGTTCTACAGAATTTAACGGAACAAACATTGATGCAAACCTGTAGTGTTATAAAACATTGTAATCTTCCAGTTACAAGGAATAGCAAGTACCTGCAGGTGTATGCACATAATGTCAGTCTTATTCTATAGCTTCCCAGGTCATTAAAGCTAATTATTTAGGTAACAGTTTTTTCACTTTACCCTAATCCAAATGTATTTTCTGCAAAAAAAGGGAACATTCTGCAAATCTAATGTATAATACTGAGGATTATATCACATTTAACACATCTTGAGTCACCAACTATCCCCCAGTGGCTTACAGTATATGGGATGACCAACCAAATAGTTGAAACAGATGCAACAACAAATGTTGTGAAAATAGATACTTTATCCAGCAGTATCTACAGCACAGCTTACAAGATGCAGCAATCAGAACCATATAACACACAATGAATATATCATGTACAGTGCAACTTTCAGGAGTATGTAATATACAGCACAGCAGTAGTCATGGGTATATAAAGTGAAGCAAAGCTTACAGAGTGCAGCAGTCAGGAGTTTTTTTTTCTTAACTTGCCCACAGTCCACAAAAACTATACAGTACATCAAAGTGCAATACTCATAAAAAGGTGCAAAAGGGTGTGTCAATGGTCCTTCTCCTAAAAAAGAACTGGGTGAGGGCTCTCCCAAAGGGAGACCCTTAAGTCAGGGGAAGACAGAATCTAATGGCCTGACATATTCCCCCTAGGCATCAGGGAAGACTAAAAGAAACATCGTCTCCTCCAGTCCTGTGGAGTGAAAAAGGGCACACAAAAAAGTGAACATGATAAACAGTAGAGAAAAGTAAATAAAGTATCAAAGGGCAAGACAATGGCAAGACAATCAAGTGCAAGACCTTGCAGCCTGGTATAAAAAAAATACTCTGGTCAGGACAGGAGATCTGCTTGCAATTTTACTTCCAATATTTCTTTGAAGGCTAAATTCCAGGCATCAAGCCCCCACCCTATACCAACACACAACCTTTAACATCCACTAACCATTTGTCGTGTTAGTTTTAAAAAATCTAATATAAAAGCCCCTTTTGCTTACCTAATTATGTTGTTATGTGGGGTGGGCCCAAATCTTTCTCTCTCTATCTCTCTCTCTCTCTTTCTTCACTGCAAAGTGGGAGAATCCTTCTTTGAGTGCTCACATCAGTGTTTGGGTGACATGAATACTTCCTCTTGGCCACCCAGGAGCAGGATCTTGTAGCACTGGATAACCCATCTCCACTTTTGGAAGAGGTGCTGGCAAGGGATAAAAAAATGGAGACTGGGTAGGAAGTTTTGACTTTGCCCAGAGATGGTCTTTAAACTTTATCCACTCAGATTATTGCATATCCATTTTGATTATTTTTCATATAATCTTGAAAATGTCATTTTTTTTTACTGGTGCACCTGAAATGGCCCCATTCAGGTCATTCATGTTACCACATATAAATATAATTTTCTAGACTAACTCTTGCTTTAGCAATATCTAATATTCTGATTTGTTCAGAACATAATTCTTTAGTTGTGTATGGCTGTGTTATTCTCTTGTTTAATTTAACTGTAAAAAGCATAAACAGATGTGACTTCTACAAAAGTCAAAAGTACTTTTTATTATCATTGTAATAAAAGCTTAGGATAAAGTACTTCCATATTTCCTTTTTAACTGCAAAACATATTAGCAGAGATGTATGAATTTTTGTTGTATCTTATACAGTAAAACATTAATGACAGCAGGGTCACATATTAGGATCAGTAAATTCATTTCATGTTTTTATATATTTATAAGTAAGAATGTGCTTATTATAACAGTAGTCATAGTGATAGTTGTCCAGCTTTTTACAGACCCATCCACATAAGTTTACAGTAGAAAAGCAGACATTTTAGTGCATGAAAATACATTTCAAGTACTCCCTTCCATCAATGTGCATCTACTTTTCTTATATGTGCTGCAGCCAGGGGCAGACTAACCATTCGAGCACTCGGGCACTGCCCGAGGGCCCAGGGTCAGTAGTGGGCCCCATGAAATGCCCCTGGTACCTTTTTTATAGGCTTTTTTGAGTGTGGGCAAGGACACAGGGGCCCCATGATCCCCTATTGCCTGGGGGCCCCATGAGTTGTCAGTCCGCCCCTGCTGTGCACCTGCAGAGGAGTGGCTCAGTATCCTTATCAGTCTAGCTTCCTATATAAGGATGATTTGTAACACTTACAAGTTGCTCCTCATAGAGTTTTTAGCTGTTGGGTGTGATTGCTCTTTGTATTTCTGGGATATATGACATTTTGCTTAGGCAAGAATGGCAGTAGGGTAGCAGAAAAAACATAAATAAATATATAAATATATGATAAATAAAATAATAAAATGAAAAAAAAGGGTTCACTGTTTTTTAAAATGGAGAGGGAGATTTGAATGGTGGAAACTTTCACTTTTAAGTGGTTTACTTTAATTACTAATAATTGCCCCACCAGATTTAAAATAAAGATTAGGTCTACTGTATCTTGGTGTTATTAGCAAGGTACAGTTTGTATAGTCCACATATTGCAGGGACACAGACCAACGGGCAATGACAAAAAGCACAGTCCTGTAATTGCAATGCATGTTATTGGGTTATTGAAACACCAGGAAGAGTAGATGCATTCTGTAAAGTTGTACCGTGAAACCTGTAATGTCTGCAAGTTTTCATGCCACACACATCTGACATTTTGACCCCTCTTATGCTGAAAAATAGTAGGAACATACAGTATTCCCTGTTGTACTGGAAATACAAACACTCCTATTCAAAATTGAATACAAATGTCTGTTTGTCCAGATTTTGATCAAATTTATTTTTTACAGTGTCCATAACCTGCTTATATTCTTTAATAAGGTTATACATTGAGAGCATGTGCGGTGGTCCAAGATGGCGGCCACCTAAGAACAAAGCTCCGCTGGCCCTCAAACCTACTGCCCCTCCCGCACTGCTTTTGCCACATCCAGAGCTCCGGGAGCGCCTTCTCCGAGGTCACCACATATTTCTGCATCTCCATGGGAAAAATCAGGCACTGGAAGCAGCCCACGCCGCCTCCTCCAGACCCTTGGCCCTCGGTGCTGGACCGCTTCTTTACTAGGCCCACATCCCCGGCCTCGAGTAGCGGTGGCAGCCCCGGCGAGCCTTCCAGGAGACATGCTGAGATGGATGGGATGGACGCAGACCCCCCTGCAACTTCACAACTCTCACCAGCGACCCCAGCTTTGACGGTGGACACCTTGGAAGATAATAAAAAGCAAGAGTGCAGCGCTAAAACATCTTATAAAATCTCGTGATAACTCACATGAAAATAAACACGCTTGATCCAAAATATGTCATAAATCAGAAATAAAATATGATAAAATGGTAATAAGTCCAGTGACAATGTGCAAATAAACTGCCACTAAAAAGTGACCAATAAAGTGAATAGTGCCAGATACATCAACCCAACATAGTTTGCAATGAAGATGCATATGAGATCTCTGATGATCTTCAAAATCCAGTGAAAATATCCAACAATATGGTGATGTGAAAATACCGTGGAAAGATTGCGCACTTACCAGATACGCAATCAAAATGCACATAGAGAGATGATGTCCTCAGCACACTGGAAATCCTTATGCGGGGCAGGTCTGGTCCAGTCTGGTATCCCTCACGGTCTAGTATACACTGGCACACTGGGAGGAGCTGCTCTGTAGATGTAGACAGCTCACAAGGAGCCCCAAAAACCAGAGGAGGCCAAATAGTGTGATATCCTTTCGACAGGAAGCATTTATTCCATATGTGCCATATAAACAATAGGGACAAAACCACTGACCATGTGTGTAGATAAAGATAGGCGCCGGCGGCGTGACGTCACAATGCTGTAGTCCCTCCCTGACGCGTTTTGTGCAATTGCACGTAGTCATAGGGGGTTCACCTAGATAACAGCCAAGTCACACCCCATGACCTGCAATAAGCGGACTGTTTTTTCAAACAGCTGGGGCACCCTCCCCTGTCGGACGAGGCATCTCCGCTACCTCCAACCCCATCCGGATCCTCCACCACCCCGCGTAAGATCTGGACACCAGCGAAACCTGGAAGAAAGCGCTTCCCTTGCACTCCGCAATGTCCAGGACTTCCTGGTCTGATTAGCTCTCCCACCTGATGGTCTTGTTTAGCGGGTCCACTGCCCTGTTATTTGGGCTCCCTTTTTTCCCATGTGTGCCCTAACAATGTTTGTATGATTATGTCTTGACTATAACCGTTTTGCATTTTTCTGAGGTAGGAATCTGCCACAATGGGCAAGTTGCCATGTCACCCCCTGGAATGTCAGGCCTTTGGCCTCACAGACTCGGGATATTTCCATTTTCCCGGGTGTATATCCTTGTTGTTATCTTTGTTCCTAGATGTGATCCTTATGGCCTTTGTTTTGAATGATATATTTTCATGCACTAGGCTCCTTGCCTTGTTAATTGCCTGGTTCTGTTTTACTTCATTGATGATAATTTTCTTGTATTCTCCGGTTACGCAGCTGATAAACCTAATTTTTTTTATGATGACTTTAAGGCTGTTGTCATATAATGTCAAAGATCTTAACTCCAATCAAAAATGGTGGATGGTTCTGAAGGAGTTCAGATCCTCGGGAGTAGATATTATATTTGTTCAGGAAACTCATTTCAAACAGAATGGTTCTTTTCGTTTCGCCTCTAGGAATTTCCCACAGTCCTATTCAGCTTTTGACCCCTCCGGCAAAGCTGGAATGGCTATATTGATTTGGAAAAAGTGCTCCCCGCAGGTCTCCTCCTCCAGGGTTGACCCACTGGGTTGCTATGTTTTATTGGAATGTATGCACAAGGGTTCCTTACTTGTCCTTTTGAACCTGTATGCACCTAATTCTGGTCAGCTGACATTTCTCTCTCAAACGCTAGATAAACTATATTCGCTATCCACCCCACACATGATTGTTGGAGGAGATTTTAACTTGATTATGTCTCATAAGGATAGGAAGGTTGTTTTTGCATCTACTCCCTCGAAAAGGCAATGCTCCTCTTCGTAAACTTAGCAATCTTCAGAAGTCTTTTCTCCATTTCATCTGGCACAACAAATCGCTTCGGATTGCCCGTACTGTCCTTCTTTCTCCTCGATCTAGAGGGTGTCTGGGGGCCCCAGACATTGTAACATACTATTTAGCTACCCACCTCCGGACCCTTGTCTTGTGGTCCTCCCAGCGCCCCCCTAATAAATGGATGGAGATTAAATCTCTACAACTCAGTCCAACGCATCCTTGTTCTCTCCTCTGGTCTATGACCAACGTTGACTTCTCCTCTTATAAACGTTTCCTACTAGGACCCAAGCAGTTTACATTGTCTATATGGAGGAGGTGTAGGGTTAGATTCACCCTAGGATCCAAGTGTTCCCCCTTGACCAATGTCATTGTTAATCCAAGCCTCCCAGATAGTCTGGAAATGGCTCGTTTGTGTCCTTGGGCCGAGGCTAGCCTATTCCAATTGCGACATTTGATCAATCCAGCGACTCGCAAGCTTAAAGTCTTCCCTGACATTCAAAAAGCTGCTCATATGCCACGCCACCAGTATTTTGTTTATCTACAGATACGTCATTTTTTTCTCCTCCAAAGCCTCTTCTCTGACTCTTGAGAAGCCTACCCCTTTTCCAAGGCCCATACCAACAGTGCGTAATATCCGCTACGTATAAACTGCTTTTAGATGCCTTCCCCCTTTCCATTGATGACCTTTATATGCGTAAATGGCCCCGATTCCTCCAATGCAATATTGGTTTGGATCAATGGAACAGGATTTGGGAAGCCACCTCTAAATCTTCTATATGTGTAGTATATAAAGAAAATACTTATAAAATCCTGATGTTTTGGTATAGGACTCCTGAGGTTTTCCATGCTCGTAACCTGAATGTTTCTTCTGTCTGCTGGCATTGTGAGAAGGAAACTGGCACTCTTGTTCACATTTTCTGGGATTGCCGGTCCATTGCATCCTTTTGGAGAGAGGTCCTTACCCTATTGCGGCTACTTTTGCGGGCTCCTGTCTCTTTTGAGCCCATATACTTTTTGCTTGGCCTACCTTTTTTGGGCTTCTCTAAATATGCACGGACACTTTCTGCCCACATTTTAATGGCAGCCAGGAGAACCATTCCCATGCATTGGCTTTTTTCTATACCCCCCACATTACTGGAATTGATGAAGGTTATAGCAGAGATTAGAAAGATGGAGTACCTATCTGCTTTCCACGCTGATTCTGATCCTGCATTTGAGGCAGTTTGGGACCCATGGGACACTTATAACACTGATTTGTTTGCTCAGATTGTTTGTAATTGATTGCCATTTCACTGTTTTGTATTGACATTGTATGTACTTATGAACCTCTGATCGATGAGCCTGTTTTTCGGCTTTCTCTCTTTCTCTTCTTTTACTTTGTTTACCTATGCGACTTGTTTGTTGCAATATGTTTGAACAATCAATAAAAAGTTAATTATAAAAAAAAAAAAGGTTAAAAATTAAATAGGTGTTTTGTTTAAGCAATTAATTTTAGGTTAGATTTGAGATCACATCTATTACACTGTTCAACAGGTAAAAAGTTTTGGGCATAAAATTAGCTAATCTTACATAATTTTGGGGTGCTGAAAACGAAAATGACCCTAAAAAATGTTGATTGGCTCTAGTTTCCATGATATATTCACCCATCTAATGACGTAAGCCATTCAAAATTATGATGCAACTTCAGCTGCATATTGCGCAATTGATACTGGTGACCAATAGAAAATTGCATGTATACTGAGATGATGCAATATTAGCCTTTAATTGCATCACTTCACTGCATAAAAGCTGCAGTATCTGTAGCTGATTGTAGTTCGACAGCGTCTTTACATTTCGTTTTATGCTTATATAGGCTACTCGGTAATGCCTCGAACTTGTGTGAATAAAGCAGATAATTTCTGCTATATCTGCGGTGAAATAACTTTTATCTCACAAAAAAAGAGGATAACAGGAATGATTAAGAAAGCCTACAACTTGTATTTTGGCTGCAAGATAGGAGACCAGGACAAGAGCTGGGCACCACATATATGCTGCAATTCTTGTGGGACGGCACTGGAGCAATGGTTGAATGGAAAAAAGGCATCTATGCCTTTCGCTGTGCCAATGATTTGGAGAGAGCCAACAGATCATGTTAGTAATTGTTACTTTTGTATGGTGCCTCCAATTGTAAAAGGGCTAAATAAGAAGAAAAAGTTATCTGTGCACTATCCAAATATTCCATCGGCAATACGTCCAGTTCCTCATGGAGAGGGGCTACCAATTCCTAAAGCACCAGAATCCTTCGTGGTTGAGTCAAGTGAGGAAGAACCTGAAGCGTGTAGTCACGTGCAGTTGTAAGAGATAGCCCTTTCCTCGAATACAAGAGAAAAGCCAAGAGAAGCAAAACCGACACAAACTGAAGACAAAACTAGTGAGAATCCTAAGTATTAAAATGATTCAACTTAGCTTATGGCTATAATTTTTCTTGGTAATCTTATGCAATATATTATGCCATTTAGGCTTTGTTATGTAGTCAATATCACTTGCTTTATATTTGTGGAAAGACATCTATCTATATAATTATTGTGCATTATGTAGTCATTACGCCTATAGTAGAAAACTTTCCGTTTACAGAAAAACTAGAGCCAATTGACAAATTTCATTGTTATATTTGACCTCAGAATGTGAAATTCATTAAGAAATGGATCCTTTTGTTTCCAAAACTGGCAAAAAATAAAAATTTGTTGAACACTGTTATTCTTGTGACCAACATTTTTGCAATGTTCATGGATCATCAGGGACAAATTATTGTCACAAACATTTGGGACAGAACATTCCACTGCTTCTCAAAATGTTCATTAGTAGAACTGTTCTGTATGCGGTCATGCAACACTGTACCCAAACAAAATTTTTTTAAATTTTTTTGAGACAGATAGAGCTTTCTTTTGGTGGTATTTAATCACCACTGTTTTTTTTTTTTTTTGCTACACAAACTAAAAAAGACTGAAAATTTTGAAAAAAAAGTTTTTTCTTAGTTTCTGTTAAAATTTTTTCTAAATAAGTAATTTTTCTCCTCTGATGTTCGCTAATGAGGCTTCAGTGATGGGCACTGATAGGATTCACTGATGGGCACTGATAGGTGACACTGATGAGGAGACACTGATAGGTGCACTGATGGGCATTGACAGGCATCACTGGTGGGCATTGACAGGCATCACTGATGGGCACTGAAAGGCAGCATATATGGCACTGATAGGCGGCAATGACTGGCACTGATCGGTGGCACTGATGGGCACCGATAGGCAGCACTGACTGGCACTGATATGTGGCATTGATGTGCACTGATGGGCACTGACAGGTGGCACTGATTGGGCGACAACTGATAATCAGGGCACTGATGACCAGTGCCCTGATGATCAGTGTGCATGTCCCCTCTGAGGAATGCCACTTTCCTCATGCACTGTCAGTGTGAGGACAGCCGATAACCAGCATTTCCTATTTACATGTGATCAGCTGTGGTTAGACACAGATGCTCATATGATAGAGCCTGCATCATCGGCTCTATCATGGGGGGGGGCACGCATGCACAGCTAGCACAGCTAGAGTGGGAGAACATTATATGATGTCCTCCCAGAATGAGAGAACCGCCGCCCGTCCATCATTTCCCTACATGGCGGGGAGGAAGAGGTTAAAGGAATAGTCCTAGTCATGTGTTTTGTGTGGCACCTCTAGACACTTACAGAAGATGCAAACCCTAACTGAAGGACATTTAGTCCTCTGGTTGTGAATCATAAACAGATGCAATTTTGTTTTTTAATAACATGCTTATTTTAATCTTTATTTCATACTTTGTTGGATCGTAATGCTGGCAAACTCCTGCGGCTTCTTTGCAACCACTTCCTAAGTACATGAACTCCAGTGATGGTTGCATGGTATTAAATATTGTCAATGCATTTCATGGCACTATACTGGCCACTTCCTCAGGATGATGCATAAATGGTGCATAAACAAAAATATATATATATAGATAAAAAGATAAATATAAAATGTATGTATGCATTTGTATATACAGTATGTTATCTCATACAATGGTTATCAAATTCAAGTGATCAAAACATTAATAATACTTCTGCAACAGCGCTGGTCTCTCTCTCCTCACAGAACACAGAGACAGCAGTGGGAGCTAATGGCTCCCATTGCTGTCAATCAAGTCCTGTGAGGAGGGAGTGAGGGGCAGGGTCAAGCCATGCTGTGTGTGTGTATATACAGTAGAAGCAAGTAGTTTGCTGTGGTGGTGAATGCAGAAGAGGAGGAGGCCACTGGCAGGAGGAGATGCCCAGAAGAGGAGGTTTGGGCCCGCTTTGTGAAATGGTATGATAAGTATAACATGTGCATAAATAAAGAGTGTGCTAATTATTCACAAAAATGCAAGGATAAATAATAGAAATAACAAATAAAATCCATAAATATAAACATAAGTCCAGCCACCATAAACAGTGATAATCCAGTATCAACTTAATGTCAATCTTGAAACAAACACCCATGTGCGAATTCGACACCAGATGAAATGAATCCACCAGAGCTATATGATGATTAAATTATAAACCAGCATGATAGCATTTTGCTCTGTGAGCAATGATCTGCAGGATATCCCAGTAGAGGAACAGCAACCAATAGTGATCCAATCAGCACATATGGAACAGCTAGGCAGCACATATGGAACAGCTAAGCAGCAAAACAGTCTTCCAATAACATGGGCAAAGCTCAAGGAATCAGAAGAGATATGATGGTGCAGTACGTTTAAAACCAGTAAAATTTTATTAGTAAAGTATAACACTCACAAGGAAGGTGTCTAGCCGACACCAGCAATGACAGCCTCTATAATAACACATCCACGAGGGACAAAACCAGGGGACGAACCTCCTGCACTGCGATCAACACAGCCGACAGCTGGGAGGACCGTCCCAACGTCATGTATACTAGGCCACGCCCTGCCTCTGTATCTCCTAAATCTCTTCCTGCTCCATACATATCCTCATCTCTCCAACCCCACTCTGGGGGTCTGTGATTCCTTGAACCTGAACTCCATCCTCTGTTGTATCCTTGAAAACCCCCCTGACCAGGGAAATTGTTCTGAAAACCCCCTCTCCTAGGCCAATTACCTCTATAACCACCTGTTCTTCTAAAGCCAAAAGAACCTCTCCCAGATCTTCCCCGTCCTTCATAGTAGGACCCTTGGGTGGGATATGGTTTTTCTGGAGCATCATAATGATCTTTCTGATGGTTTTGAAAATGTACTTTTTGTTTGGGAGGGGATGAGTTGGAAATCTTGTTAATAACTGGAAATTTGGAGTTATCATGCTGTTCCTTTTCAGGAGTAGACTGTTTGGAGTCAGACATTATATTATCTTGCCATTTATAAACATTATTATTTTTATAATCCTCCAAATCTCTTTTATATTTTTTCACTTTTTTATTTTTGGTATCTTTGTCAATTTTCATGATATATTCATGTACTAATTTCGATCTCTCAATATAATCATTAGTATCTCTAAATGGCACCATAATATCTTTCAATTTGTTGATTTTAGATTCCAATTTCTTTAATTTTATTTGTCTTCTCTTTATGATTAGCTCTAAAAGTTTGCTTTCACAATGATTGAAAAACATGAACCAATCATCAGTAGATTCCCTGTCATCTAATCCATCATTAGCCAGGATATCCCATCTTAACCACTTCCCTCCGGGCCAATAGCCGAATGGCGGCCAGGAAAATGCTCTAGATTTCCGGGTGGACGCCATTTGGCGTCCTCCCGCACATGCGCAGTTCGCGCGCTTGCAGAGCCACGCAGCGGCGCGATCTGTCACCGGTCGCGTATCTCGGACACGGCCGATGACAGATCTGAGTACCGGCCCCCATTGCCGGTACCATGTTACCTGCTGTGACCAATCACAGCAGGTCACATGACAGTTGTATACAATGGATGGCTTCATTCATGCCATCCATTGTATACTAGTGTCTAGCTGTGAATGGTCACAGCGATCACATGCACATGTCATGTGATTAGCTTTGGCCAAATCACAGCTAAGCACAAAAAAAAAAACCCTGAATGAATCGATGTCATTCTGGTAAATGCTGATTATAGCAAAGTAATCCTTTGCTATAAGCAAATTGTGTAAAAAAAAAAAAAAAATACTGATCACTTCCCCAAAGTAGTACAATGTTACTTTGGACATAGTGAAATATGAAAAAAAAAAATCTTAAAAAAAAGAAAAAAAATGTAATAAAAAATTAACAATAAAAAAATATTTTTTTTTTTCATACTGTCACCAGTCAGTGTCTCTGATCACCGTCATGCCAGTTATATAATGACGCTGTACTGCACTGGTGACAGTATGTAAAAAAAAAAATAGTGAAAATAATTTCTTGCATTTTTTCATTTTCCAAAATTATGACAAAAAATATACAACTTCAAAAAACTCGCCATGCCTCTTATGAAGTACGTCGGACTGTCTACTTTGCAAAAAGGGGTCATTTGGAGGATATCTGTACTGTTCTGACATTCTTGGACCTCAAGAAATTAGATTGGCTGTCAGTACTTTAGGATTGATCAATATTCAGATCTATACCATAGTTTGTGAACTCTATAACTTTCCTACAAACTAAAAAATACATCCTAATTTGGGTTATTTTCACCAAAGACATGTAGCAGAATACATTTTGGCCTAAATTTATGAAGAACAATTATTTATTTGCAAACTTATAACAGAAACAAAGAATTTTTTCAAAATTTTTGGTCTTTTTTTGTTAATTTAGCAAAAAATAAAAACCCCAGTGGTGATTAAATACCACCAAAAGAAAGTTCTAGTTGTGTGAAGAAAATGATAAAACTTTAGTTTGGGTACAATGTTGTATGACCGCCAATTGTTATTCAAAGTGTGAGAGCGCTGAAACCTGAAAAATGGCCTGGGCAGGAAGGGGGAAAATTGCCCGGTATTGAAATGGTTAACCTTCTGGCTGTGATTTTCTCTCTCAAATAGAGTTCTAAAGTGTTGATATCCCACCATATTCTAATTTGTTTTTCTAATAAGTATTTCAAACTTTTGAATTATTTTACAAATTAATACCAATACCATTATTCACATTAGAGGAACTAAATACCTCTGCCAGATCAATATGGCGTTTTTCCATGTACCCAAAAATATCCATGGCTGCTATCTCTTAATACTTCTAAAAAAGAAGTTTGGAACAATGTAACAAATATAAGAAGTCCCACAGAAAATATTTTCTGTGGCGCTTCTTATATTTGTTACATTGATAAGTATAACATGTTTGTTATTTTAGAAAGAAATGTTAACCTTTACAACAGCTTTATTATTAAATCATTTGTAAAGTAAAAAAATAAAGATGTTTATACTTACTGTATGTTTTTGCGCAAAGTGGCCTCTTACAACCTTTTCTGGGGTCCCCCAACAGCACTGCTCCTCCTCTTCTGCGTATGCCCTCATAGCAAGATGAAAGTGTATTAGAATGGGGAACTTTTTCCCATCTCTATGTTTCCTTTATCTCTGGTGCCGTTTTCTGGTTACCTTCTCAATAGAATGAATATCTCAGGTGTAACAAGAGGCAATACTACTTATAAAGTTCATTTATATGCTAATCATCTATTATGAACCCTAAGTAAACTGCCAATCTCCATTCCAAATCTGATGGCTTCATTAAACACATTTATAAAATCTTTTGGCCTGTATGTTAAGGAGGATTAATCAGAAATTCTGTATTGTAATATTTCCTCCTCCACTCAAAGATTAATTGATGAAAACGTTCATTTCTGTCATAGAAAAACATATTCACAGTGCTTAGTTATTAACCAAAATCATTAACAGAGATTTTATTGCTGGAACTACTTGCTGTTATTATACAATATATCCGTTACAGTGGTTGAGTGAGGAAAATAACCTGTTCCTTAAACTGAAAGAATTAACCATATTAAACTGTCAATTTTACCTTTTGTATTGCTTTAGAACTCTACTTTACCTTATTAAATTGTGATCTGTAAAAAATATAGCATAAGGCATTTAAAAGAATTCCATATAGCATTTTTAACATAGTTACATTGGTCCAACTTGCATTTATCATTAATAAATACATATCTAAATACACCAGGTTTAAAATAATAAAGAAAATTAAACAAGTGAGAAGTATTTCTCTTCCACAATATCACATCTGTGAGTATATGTGAAGCCCTGTGATACACTGTACAAAATAATACACTCAATATATATATATATATATATATGTATAATAAATAACACAATTTCACACCCAAATACAGGTGCATAAACTCTAATATTTTTTATAAAGTCCAAATTCATCCAAAATGTGATAATGATCCAAAATCTGTGCACTCCATCTACCTTTAGTGATCCACTTTAGTGTCCAAACCAATCTACAGATAAAACTCTCACCAGATAAATATGACCACTCATTGCTATGTACAGTAGGTCACAAAGTTAGATGCAATAGCTCCAATGGTCACCAGGCAGCGCTATCATATAACCAGGACTGGTATGTTCTAACTCCATCTGCTCCTCATAACAGTTCACACATCCCACAGGGAAAAGAACACATTCTCCATAGTGTAGTAAGTAGATTAAAAAACACTTTTATTGAAAATACATTGCACTTATATTTAAAACAATATCCCACACAGTTTAAGAGGAGGGATAAAGAAAGGAAATAGTGCTGCGCTAAAAAAGAAAAAAGCTGAAACAAAATACATACATAGAAATAAATAAGAAATTTGATTCAATACATGATATGGTGTAATAATAAGATAGTGTCCTTAAGAAAGAAAAAACATATATAATGTATAAGGTGCATACACGCACTATAACAAATGGTGTAAATGAGGTCCACAAAAACAACCCCCTGACACGGGGTATATACCGTAATGGACCAATAGCATTAACAATATACAGAAAAAGCACAGTGGGTCATATAAATATTCTGAAATTCATTAACATGAATAAAATACAACCTGACAATCCATATAAGGTGAATAACAAAAGGTATATAATTGTGTGACTCTTCTCCTTTAGTATGCATGTGTGATATCCACCACCATCAGGCATGCACGCTCACCTCACCAATAGACCCACATCACATAGGTCAAAACTCCAAAAACTCCTTTTCCTTGATGTATACTGGTCACTGGGAGCTCCACATCACCGGAATCAATACAGCAGGTATCATGTGTGGGTAAACAAGAGAGAGGGGCCCCTCACAGCGCAGTAAAGTTAATTTTTATAAGAAACTTCATTAGAAACAGAAGAAATGCACTCACAAGGGAAAAGGGCTAAAATACCCTCAAACAGCCAGGTATTTGGTAAACAAAGATGGCGGCGATCGTAGCTGTAACAAGAAATTAAGTCACCGCTCTTCTGTCAGACGCATTGCGTCACGCATTACGTGACTTCACCAGGAATTTTTTCTGTATATTGTTCATGTTATTGGTCCATTACGGTATATACCCCATGTCAGGGGGTTGTTTTTGTGAACCTCATTTACACCATTTGTTATAGTGTGCGTGTACACCTTATACATTATATATTCCTTTTTCTTTCTTAAGGACACTATCTTATTATTACACCAAATCACATATTGAATTGAATCTATTATTTATTTCTATTTATGTATTTTATTTCAGCTTTGTTTTTTGTTTTTTAGCTCAACACTATTTCCTTTCTTTATATAAATTTAGTGGTGGAACATGTATACGGGTGCTTACTGCTTCCTATTTTTTGTTTTAGTTGTAGTGTAGGTTTGTGTTTGTTTGTGTGGCAGCGCATAAGACTTTTACCATTATTGTTCATCATCCTTTAAGAGGGGTTAGCTCTTGAGGAAGATCTCTCGACGAAACTCAAAGCAGAAATTATGTCAGAAGCTGGGCCCGGAACCAAGAAGAAGTGCATGCTGTATAGACTCAGTTGGTTGATCAACTAAACTGTGTGGGATATTTTTTTTTTTTTAAAACGCTCATTTTTGAGGTATATGTTTGTGTTCATGTGTTGAAGTATAATATTTTGCATAAGAATAATAGTGAACGATTATATTTTATAAAATTAATTAAAAGGCATATTCTGCTTTTCAAACCATGTGGATTTATTATTTTTTGCATTGGAGCCTGTAAAGAATTTAAACCATGATCAGGGGTGCAATGCACATGCTCCTGCAGACTATTCCTCTAGCCCCAGGTATGGACGTTTGGTTATGGAGCTGGAGGAAGTCATCAATGGCCTATGTGTGTGGTGATGTCATCGCACTTCTTCTCCATTGAGAACTACGAATCCCTCTTCTGTGGTTGTCTTCTTTTCACAGATCTGTGTGTATGGGTCTGTGAATAGATAATGCCTCTGTGGGTAGAGCCACATAGAGCTGCAATGAATGCAAAAAAAAATATTCTAGGGGGAGAAGAACCCCAGGATTCAGGTAAGAGGTGGGATGGTTTGAGGATGGATAATTGTATAATGGCACCATGTTTCATGTATCATGAAACATGGTCAGAAAAGTGAAATTAGCATTTAAACAGCTTCATTAGCAAATATACACTGTCCTAATCTCCCTCCATGATGGTTGGAAGTTGAAAGCATATTAGGGAACAATTGTCAACCAAATAAATAATATGATTACACAAAAAGCATGCTGCCTCTCTTTTAGTAAAGTATACATAAACCTTTTTCTGTGTATTTGCAGCCCCTACACCTGTAATCCTGGGAATTCAACTGAGATGGATTTGCAAAGGTCTGAGACCAATTTAACATTAAAATAGCTGTTTTTACCTTTATTTTTAATCTATTTTTGCATCTCAGTGTTTCTGATCTTCTCTAATTTTTTTCAACTATTTCCTGTCTACATGCAATCACTCCAGCATCAGCTGAATATAAGTGTTGTAGACTGGCTTTGTCATAGTGACAATAGTGGACCATGCAACATGTTTCAATGTGGCTGCTTTGGTGCATGTGACAGGATGACAATGCAGGAGCACAACAGGGAGACAGTTGTTGCCCCCTAACAGAAATTGCCTGAACAAGGACCTTCATTGTATGACTCTTAGGATTTATTTTAATGAAAGCTGCAGAAACAATTGAGTACTGTCCGTGATACTTTTTTTATTTGCACTAACATACAATTTTGAGGACAAGCTTTCGGGGAATGTCCCCCTCTTCAAGGTCTAAGCAGTACTACTCACAAAGTTAGCAGAATGTTAGAAGAGATGAAAGAAAAAAAAAAAAAAAGAAGGCTAGAGATAAGATGCAGTCAAAGCGAGGGGGGGGGGGATACTACACTCACACAGAGGGAGTCAAGCTACAGCTAATAGTCATAAAAATGTCGGATAATGATTGAGGAATCCCATGTCCAAATTAAGGCCCTTATCTCTTGTGTCAAACAGAATTATCATTCTTAGTTCAAAAGTTTTTCTTTACTGAATGGATTTGAAATTTCCTTTAAGTACTAAAACATTGAGGTCTCCCATCGTGTGGCCTGGTTGTGCAAAATGGTGTCCTACAGGTGTGCAGAGGTCATCTTCTTTATGTTCCTTGATGGTATGTCTGTGCAAATTCATCCTTGTTTGCAACTTCTGTCCTGTTTCGCCAACATAAGATCCTTTGAAAGCTGCATAATTAACAGATTGGAAACAACTTTTCAAATTACATTAACATATTAAGGTTCATATAAATCTTTACAGATTGGGTTTGGCTATACTTTATGATTTCATATCTAAACTATTATTTTTATTACCCATATATAGAAGTATATGTTATGTAAAAGCTGTTTTGCAATATAGATGGAAGTTAGGTTTGAGCTACCCTTTGACAAACATAACAAGGACATGTAATGCTATAGTATATTTTCAAAAGCAAATCATTATTGGTTGTATCCCCTACTTGTATTCAATTATCAAATTACCCTGAAACAAGAATTAAAAAAAAGTTATGTTGTTATGTTAAAAGGATATCAGATATTGGTTATAGTAATACTATCATGTTAAAAAAAATTGTAGATGGTGGTTCCTAGATCTGATCATGCACCCCTCATGTCTTCATCTTTCTCTTTTTTTTATCGTCAGCTTGGCTTCAGTTATTCTCTGCTGACCTCTTCTAGCTTGCATATATTAGTGGACAGTTATGCCTGTGAGTATTTTAAAATGTTGGCTCTGTCCCCAGTATCATTGCAGGAGGCCCACAAGGTTACCATGCAAGGATACCTGATCACATTGGAATCCAGACGATGAGATCTAGACAAAAGATTCAGCTCTGAAGCACCATTTTGAAGGCACAAGTGTCCACAATAAAACTGAGCTACATGTTTTGAATGTTTTACTTGACTATGAGACTAAAAAAAATTAGCAATGGGCCAAGCAGAAGATGTATGTTTGATTTATCAAATCAGATGCTATGCTAACAAGGAGGTTGAACTCCTTGTCAGCAAAGGCAGGAGGGAGGAATATACAAGTATGGTGAGAGAAAGAGCTCGGCTTAGACAGGAGGAGACAGCTTAAAGACACAGAGCAATGATAAACAAGTGATGGTCACAGAGAAATAATAATAAATCAAATAGTGTAACACAACAGGTTGATATTAAAGTTTTAACAAAAAAACTGACCCAGAGAATTACCACTTTTTTATCCTTTATAATTATTTGTGTTCAGGTTGGATTTGTTCCATAGAGGCCACTGATAATGTGCAAAGAAATACATTTGATCCTCGTCTTGAATTCTAGATGTATTCCTGAGTTTTTATTTTCTTTAGATTTACAACATGCTTTTGACTTCATTTAATGGGACTATTTGAAATATATTTTGACCAAATCGAGCTTTGGGGATTCAGTTCTGAAATGGGTCTCAGACTTGTGCTCAACCCCAACTGCTCAAGTTAAATATATGGGATCTTGCTCTTTGAGAAGTGTTGCTTAGTATGCTTACCAGTTTACCAGTCAGCTAGGGGACATTGTTGGCTTTAAGTATCACCTTGTCTCTGCAATCTCTGGCTCACCTCAAAAGCAACTTCCCTTATCCTGGCCCCCATTGAAATTCAATACTTAAAAAGTAACTCCAATTTTGTTGAGAAAAAAAAACATCCCCCTGGGTACATTGCAAGGATTTTAACAAACTTTATGGCAGATTCCAACCTTTTGTGATCCTAAAGAAACTGCTGTTTGTCTGTGCCCATGTGCAAAATGAATGCAAATGGGAGTAATTTGTTTATTATCAATCAGCTGCTGCACTTGCAAGGTTCTAATGAGGAAAGTTGCAGGGTCTGCATCCATTTAGACACGTTTTCTCCTTTGGAGTATCTCATCAAAAATGAGAGGATGCCCAAAATCTGACATGTATGTCAGTGCAGATTTCTGAGAAACTTAGTGAGCCAATCACAAAAGAAGGAAATTAAATTTCTGGGTGGGGTGTTCTATACACCATCTGTGTACAGAATGCTTCCAGGTTGCCATATTGCATTGCATTTTACAGAAAATGACAGTGTTGCAGATTGAAAAGGAAAGGTAATTTTATTAACATTCAATTACAATATAAATTGTGTGGCATTTTGTATATGCTATAGTATTCTTTTTTATTTGCAATTTTTTTCGACAAAAAAGTTACCCTTTAAAGGTTAAGTCTATATCTTCCTATGACATGTTATACACAGCTAACTGTATTCCCATGTTTCTCTCTCTGAAATACCTTCTATGGACTTGGTTCACGCAAATGTCAGCATGCTTCGGGAGAGTGTCTGCAGTAAAGGTGACCCTATTACCCAAGCTTTTATACTATTTCAGAGCTCTACTTGTCACCATTCCTTAAGACAGATTAATTCTTTATTAAACCCTGGATTCCTGGGGCTATTTTCTATAAGCAAATAGGAGAAGGGGGTATACTATTCTTTATTATTGTCATGTTGCTTAGCCCTTGATTACTCTTCTTTGAACAACAACCCCCCTTATAATTTTTCCTGGAAATCTCAAATTCACATCCCATTATCTTGCAAGCACTGCTGCTCCATCACAGACCTAAGGACCTTAGCCCATACTGTAACTAAAGTTTGGTGATTTCCACAAATATTCCTCAGGCCTTCTATTTGCCTCTGCAGCCACTTTTTTTGCAACCCCTTTTTTTGCTTGGTTTTTCTGATCTTAGATATTATTTGTATGGTGGACATCTCAGGGCTATCATATGTCACGTTTTACAACAGTCCACCAAAATTCCCTGATAATATGTTCGATGACATAAGAAAGCTCCGGCAATGAATTATACAAATACAGCATTGAATTTCTACCCTTCCTAAATAAAGGGAAGACGTAAAGCCCATGACTTGCCTAAAGCAGGACTGTCTAAATACTCCAGGGAGTCCCAAACTGCTTATGTTTTAATATGCACCAGTGAATAAATATAACCACCATATATATATGTTAGTAAATAGGAGATGGACCTTAGACTAGAAGAGGAATGGCTCTTGATCTAGAATAATCTGGCCTCCTATTCTCTTAACATCACTAACGCAGTAGTATATGCAGACTGGGGCGGACTGGCAACTCATGGTGCCCCCAGGCAATAGGGGATCATGGGGCCCCTGTGTCCTTGCCCAAACTCAAAAACGCCTATGAAAAAGGTACCAGAGGCTTCTCATGGGGCCCCCTACTGACCCCGGGCCCTCAGGCAGTGCCCAAGTTTCCAAATGGTCAGTCCGCCCCTGAGTATATGGTTCCCTAGTGCTCCTCTCACCTAAATCCTTAATTTTCACACAAATGCTTCCAGGGCTGTGATGCTGAAGGAGACATGCTACATATTTGGTGGACGTGTCCATTTGCCAGCACATTCCTCAAAACATCTTTTTGCAAGGACATTCCCACAGATCTTGGGCAGGCTCCCCTGAATTGTAACATTGATCTTCCGATTAAGAAACAGCAAATGCCAACAACAAAAAGTAAAAATGCCAAAAGAACTGACTTCCATGCTAAAATAAATATTTAAGTATACCAGTGCTTCCCTCTGCACCCTACCCTCTGGCCCTCTTTTAGCAATGCTCACCTCTGCACCCTCCTATGTATTCCTCTTCCACCAGTGTTCACCTTTGAACCCTACCCTGTGCCCCTCTTTCATCAATGCTTACTGCTGTACCCTCCCCGTATCCCTTCTTTACCAGTGCTCACATTTGTACCCTCCCTTGAGCCCCTCTTTCATTAATACCCATTTCTGCATGCTCCTTTATGCCCTTCTTTCATCAATGCACACCTCTGCACCTTCGAGTGTACCCTTTTTTTTGCTAATGCTCAGGTAGGCACTCTCCCATGTACACCTCTTTCACTACTTCTCAACTATGCACCCTTCCCTGTACCCCCATTTTTTCACCATTGCTCACCTGTGCACCCTACCTGTGCCCCTATTTCACTAATGCTCACATGTTTACCTTCCCTTGTGTCCTTCTTTCACCAATGGTCAACTCTGTATCCTCCCATAGTCCCTATTTTACTAATGCTCATCTCAGCACCCCATGACCCTTCTTTCACCAGTGCCCATCTCTCACCCCCCCCCCCCCCCCGCACTTCTCTTTCACAAATGCTTACCTTTTCACCACTCTGTACCCCTCTTTCAACAATACTTGCCTCTGCATCCCCTATATCTCTCTTTCAGCAATGCTCACCATATCAACACCCCAATACCCATAACACTGCTCAACACTTCCACTACTGCACCCTGTCTGCTCACCTGTTGCTGCAAATTTTAATCTAGGCAAACTGTAATGTAGGATATAGGCAGTCCTAGAGCAAAATCATGCAGTAAGAGTATAATCCTGTCCACAGACCCACACAGAAGGAAAACCCATAATTTAGTTGTAGGGCTGTTTGGACTTCCAGGTTTGCTAGTTAGTGACCTTTATGTTGACACTGTACTAGTCCCCTTCAGAGGGTATGTGCAGTGTAGAAATACCCGAAATTGATTTCTTTTGAGGTGCACATACAAGTGAGAGGTGTGGCTGCAGCTCAAAGGGTGGCATTGCTGCCCCAAACAATGTGTACAGTTAGTGAGTGCACAGTGGGCCCCATCGACCTTGGGGTTCATATACACTGCAAACATTAAGAATAAGCCACTGGCTGTGACCCAACTGTTTAAAGACAGTATTATGTGATACCTTGGAATGCCAACAAGCCATATTTTGCTCCTAATGTGAATCTCTGTTATATAAGGTGTGAGGAAACTAGTGCTATCAAACACACAATGGTATTCTCTACCTTGTAACAATGTTACCAAACTAATTAGTAGGCCAGTGGGTAAGACTCTTATCAGTCACAAACCAGTTAGCAGTCAAACATTTCAGTCTACAATGTGCAGCACATTTTTACTGTGTACATACAAATGTCACTGACAGACAAGCCTCTGTTCAATGAAACCATTATGAATCGTAATGCATGGATCGTTTAATGCATTCTCTGTGCAACATAGGGTGAAGTGCCACAATGTAAGTCCAAATATATCAGTTTAGATTCAAGCTCCAGGTAATGGAGCATTTATTGCGACCCTGCAGCATTTCCCTCTTTGTAGCTGGGAGCTCAGTATGCACTGAGATGCAGACATTCTCTTTAATCACCATTAGTTTCCTCCTGTTTCATGTACAGAAAAAGTGTCTGAATCAATACAAGTTGTAAAAGAATTATAGGCATGGCAAGTGAACGGTGTTACCTTGACAACTCGCAATGACTTTACCAAGTATTTCAAAATAATTGAATTCACTAAGACAACCAAATATATTTGAAACAAATAACATAACAGTAAAGTCATTACAAGATGTGCGCCTGGTGCTTTAGTTAAAAAAAACAAGTAAATAAAATAATGGTTACAAAGTTATTTTCAAATGGCCTTCATCGTTAAAACAACAGAATGTTGTTTTTCCTGAAAGATAAAAATGCAATAAAAATTAAAATAGGGATTAACTAGAACACATTGGAGGATATTTACTAAAACTGGAGAGTGCAAAATCTGGAGTAACTTTTCATAGTAACCAATCAACTTCCAGGTTTTATTGTGAAAGCTTACTTAAACAAGCTGAAGTTAGAAGCTGATTGGTTGCCATGCACAGCTGCACCAGATCCTGAGTACTCCAGTGTTAGCAAAAATCCACCATAGCAATCCAAATGACCACAACGTAAATAATAAGGAAAACCTGTCTTAAGAAAAACATGGAAAAGCAGACATTGCAGAAACTACTAGATGCTTCAGTAGTTTATATTTTCTTTCTTTATGGTTTTTTTTAATTATTTTTTTTTTTATAAAGTTACATTTATCAATACATGCTAATTTTTTTTCCAAGGAAACGTATGTTGAGAGAAGTTTGACACTTTTGCATTTTCTCCTAGTGCATTTTCTATTGAAATTAATGGAAAAGGGTAAAAAAAACCACATGTTAATGTGTGTTGTTGTGCATATTTATTTATTTATTTTATTGTATCTTTCATTGGATTTTTTTTAAATATAAAAGAAAAGAACATCAAATATACACATATCTAGGTAAATAACCAAAGCCATAACAAGCTTCTCCAATGCATCCCAACAACCCCATATCATAATTCCCCTACTCCCCTCATCCCACCCCTTTGCCCACCAAATTCCCTAAAACCAATGCACTTTCCTAGTTCCTAACCTTTTTCATCTTTATCAGTCTATATCTGTATTCCCTTCCTCCTAGCTCCTTTTCTCTGTGGGCCATCCTTAGCAACTCCCCCCCATACTCATTTACTTCATTCCCAGCAGTTCATAATATCTTTTAGTTGTTTTAAAGACCAACCACTTACTCCATATTCTCCCAAATTTTGCCACTTTATCCTCCTCAGTAAAACACAGCTCCTCCATTCTGTAAATATTATTTACTCTATTTACCCAGTCATTCATACTTGGTGGGTCAGGAGCAAGCCAAAACTTAGGGATCAGGCCCTTAGCCGCACTAATCAGATGGTATAGTACCATGTCCTTGCGTAGTTTTGTCGAAGGTTCAAATTTATATAATAAACAAATCCACGGATCTCTCTGTATCGTAGTCCCACAAATTTCCATAATATATTGTAATACTTCCTTCCAATATTTCCTACCAATATTGGAAGGAAGATGCTTCAGTAGTTTGAGGACAGATAAAGTCTTCTCTGTATGAAAACAACCCCCCCCCCCCCCCCGCACACACACACACACACACACACACACACTATTCAACTACTGCCCAGGTAAAACACTTGTGCACTGAGAATGGATAGAAAGAGATGCATATCAAAGGCAGTCTTTGCCCCATGCCTCCCATGGTTCATAATATGCCACTGGGGTCAGACAGAAAAATATCTTCACTCCAGTCTAAATGGTAGCAAAACGAAATGGGAGAATTCTTATGCATGTTTCAGTAATAGTCAGAAAGTTACCAACACGAACTGGACAATATTAACCAGGAGCATAGTGTGTGGAATGCCAGCATGATAGTGGAAGGGGTTGTAGTAACTGCCCAGCCTACATCTAGTGCAAATTGTCTCATAAATCCTAGAGAGCCCTTGTGCAGCTACACAGTCTGAAAAAGGCTTATACCTATCCCTATGTGAGTCTTTTAGCTGGAACACATATGGAAATAGTTTTAGCCCAATCTCTGAGCATGTGAAAACATCTGCACAATCTCCAAGACAGCTTTCCACTCCACTGAGTCTGGAGCCTCCGGTATTCTGAGAGAAGCCATTGGCTATACGGGAAATCTTGCTCACTTCTAGTCGGTCTTCAGAGACAAGTTGTCAGTCAGAACTGTTAACCAAATACCTCAGGCATACTTTGAGCCAGTGACTAAAACCGGGCTTCATTGGCAATCTGTCAGCTGCTCACTGCAGAGAGACCCTCAGCCAGTTACCTCAGAGAAACTCTTCACCAGGTATCATGGGCAAGTGATCAGCCAGTCACCACAGACAGGGCATCAACCAGTTACCTCAGAGAAACTCTTCACCAGGTATCATGGGCAAATGATGAGCCAGTCACCACAGACAGGGCATCAGCCAGTTACCTCAGAGAAACTCTTCACCAGGTACCATGGGCAAGTGATCAGCCAGTTCCTACAGACAGAGCATCAGCCAGTTACCGGAGAGAAACTCTTCACCAGGTATCATGGGCAAGTGATCAGCCAGTCACCACAGACAGGGCATCAGTCAGTTATCTCAGAGAAAGTCTTCACCAGGTACCATGGGCAAGTGATCAGCCATTCCCCACAGACAGGGCATCAGCCAATTACCTCAGAGAAACTCTTCACTAGGAATCATGGGCAAGTGATCAGCCAGTCACCACAGACAGGGCATCAGCCAGTTACCTCAGAGAAACTCTTCACCAGGTATCATGGGCAAGTGATCAGCCAGTCACCACAGACAGGGCATCAGCCAGTTACCTCAGAGAAACTCTTCACCAGGTACCATAGACAAATGATCAGCCAGCCACCACGGACAGGACAGCAGTCAATTACCTCAGAGAAACTCTTCACCAGGTACCATAGGCAAGTGATCGGCCAGTTATTTCATGCAATATATCAATCAGTTACCTCTGGAAAACCTTTCTACTAAGTACTTTAGACAAGTTGTCAGCTGGTCACTGTAGAGAGCCCATCAGCCAGTTACCGCAGAGAAACTCTTCTCTAGGTATCATGGGCAAGTGATCAGCCAGTCACCACAGACAGGGCATTAGCCAGTTACCTCAGAGAAACTCTTCACCAGGTATCATGGGCAAGTAATCAGCCAGTCATCACAGACAGGGCATCAGCCAATTACCTCAGAGAAACTCTTCTCTAGGTATCATGGGCAAGTGATCAGCCAGTCACCACAGACAGGGCATCAGCCAGTTACCTCAGAGAAACTCTTCACCAGGTACCATAGGCAATTGATCAGCCAGTTATTTCATACAAGATATCAATCAGTTACCTCTGGAAAATCTTTCTACTAAGTACTTTAGACAAGTTGTCAGCTGGTTAATTCAGGTGAATTAGACTCTGAATATTTCAACCAAGCTCATTGCCGGCTACTATAGACAAGTTATCAGTCATCCACTCCTGGAGTGGCATCAGCTCTTCATTAGATAAATCGATCAATTCCAAAAGTGAGATTCGTAGCCACTGTAGTGATCTGCAATCTGTGGCATTAAGGAATTCAATTAAGGTAAATCAGAAGTTAAGTTGTAGCACTATTTAAAAAATATTATCTACTGCTGAAGTTTTTGGTCAAGCTGTGAGGAATAATTGACCATATACTAAATTTCTAAGACACTGTTCAATCATCCAATTTCTATTAATCCCTTCTTCAGTTTACTTCATATTACATCAGTTTAGAATGTATTTTTGTTCTCTCTTTTAATATAAATCTTATGAAGTTACCTCTAAAAAGTCTGACAGAAGATATAGGGAAATAAATAAATTTCATCATTTAAAAATAACTTCAAAAAGGGCCACATTAAGCTAGCTGTGAACTATTTCAAGCTTAAAGTAACACTAAAGCTTTCTTTTTTTTCCCCTAAAATAACAAACATGACATACTTACTTTGTGCAGTGGTTTTGCACAGAGCAGCCCTGATCCTCTTCTTTTCAGGTCCCCACTGGTGCTCCTGGCTCCTCCCCCTCAAGCAGTTCCCCCAGGAAAAGCCGCTCATCCTGGGGGCACCACTGCATGCTCATCCCTGAGCCATTGCTCTATGTGCCCATAAGACACACCGTTCACCATTCTATGTGTCCATTCACACATGGAGCCATAACTTGGACCCACTTCTTCTCTCTCCTCATTGGATGACTGGCTGTAATTGACAGCAGTGGCTCCCACTTGCTGTCTCAGCCAATGAGGAGGCAAAGACCTGGGACATCCGAGGATGTCGTGCACATTGCTGGATCGTGATGGGGCTCAGGTAAGTATTGAGGGGGCTGGGGGAACTGCTGAACACATTTTTTACCTTCATGCATAGAGTGCATGAAGGTAAAAAACCTTGAGCCTTTACAACTGCTTTAATGACAATTTAAATTTGTGTGGTTTATTTGTCTTAAGGGTGTGCCAGAATGGTTGAGATACCCCACTATTTAAACATTTTAGTTCCAGATATTTAAAAATATTAAATTAGCAGCTTCTAAAGGAGCGAGCTATATTGGTACTTAACCACTTCAATACTGGACACTTTTACCTTCCTGCCCAGGCCAATTTTCAGCTTTCACTGCTCTCACACTTTGAATGAATTGAATTAAATTGAATTGAATTGAACTTTGAATTACTCATGCAACAGTGTACCAAAACTACATTTTTATCATTTTCTGAGACAGATAGATCTTTCTTTTGGTGGTATTTAATCACCACTGGGTTTTCTTATTTTTGGGATATAAGCAAAAAAATACCAAACATTTTGAATCATTTTGAATTCCGAATCAGCATCGGATGGTGAGAGCTCCCCACTCCTATCGTGTGTCATACTGAGGATTTAAAATGCCTCCTCACTAGTATACAATTTTTTGAACATTGCAGCAGTGATGGCAGCTCTTTGATGTGTACACTGATTAAGCTGCACTGATGACAGGTACACTGAGAGGCTGCACTGATGACTTCTGTGACAGGTACACTGGTGGGCTGCACTGACGGGAATACTAATGGGCTGCACTGACAGGTACAATGATGAGCTGCATTGACAGGTACACTGATGGACTGTGCTGACAGGTACACTGATGGCTGCTGTGACAGGTACACTGATGGGCTGTATTGACAGGTACACTGATGGGCTGTGTTGACAGGTACACTGATGGGCTGTGCTGACAGGTATACTAATGGCTGCTGACAGGTATACTAATGGCTGCTGACAGGTATACTGATGGCTGCTGACAGGTACACTGATGGATGCTGACAGGTATTCTGGGTCAATCAAGGCACAGTACGAAAGGGGTTAACACTGTAACTCACTGTTCCCAGATTCTTCTCCTCACACAGGATCAACAGCCAGTTACTATTACTATTCATTTACAATGTGATCGGCTGTGGTTGGACACAGCTGATCACATGATAAAGAACATATCTCATTGGCTGTTTACCCTGTGTGCACAAGCAGCGTAATTGGGAGCATGAAATATGACGATCACCCGGAGGGATGAAAGGCCCGCTCAGCTGTCAATGTGCTATTGGTGAGGCAGGAACCAGTTAATATCTGTTTTAATATTAACACTGGCAGAAAAGAGGCAGTGAAATCCGCTGTTTCATAACCCCCCCCCCAAACCACCAAGCTGCAAGTAGCATGGTCATGGTGCAGTAAAATGTGACTGGCAGGCAGAAGCACCGCAAAACACAACCAGTTTAAGTAAATGGGAATGCAGCTGTATGTAATTCATGCAGTTACTGAATCATATGACAGATGTTAAATAACACACATATAAAAAGCGCTGCCCAAATAAATATTCAATGATCATAGGTATAATAAACTAATAAAGTCCATGATGTAAAAAGAAAGTCCTTAATGTGAAATCGATACGTGCAAGTGCTGCTTTCACAACCAATAAGTGATACTTGCTCTGTGCTTCCCGCCTGTGTGCCCCCTAACTCACCGACTGTAATGGACTCTTTTAGAAAAACAAGTGTCATTCACTTGGTGTGGCATGCAGACATATGCTGGGTGTTGTAGTCCTCCTGATTTAAATAATGATTGTCATCCTCAGTGATTCCGACATGGTGCCATAATATGGAATATATGCATATAAGGAATGGAGAAAGGTATCCACATAGTGTAACTCCATTTATTAAATAAAAGTAGACACACTTATATTGCATTCACATGTTTCCAGAGAAAAAAATTACATAAAAACGCCGGCTAGAAAGGCAGTATACTGCTAGTGTGCGCCAAACACTGGCAATGACGTCACCACAGTCCGTACCTAATGCGTTTCTTCCCTCCCACTGGGCATCCTCAGAGGCATAGAGCCATGGTGATAGGCAAACTAATTTGTATGCTACATCTCCACCCACTACACCAGCCATAACAACGTCCAACCGGATGTGTAGCGTCAGCCATCTTGCTACTCTCAACAGGAAACCAGAAGTGACGGGACCGGAAACATGTCCCCACCATCTTGGTACCCTCATGGGTGTACATCCCGGTACCTATGCGACACATTTGGGTAAAGCTGGTAACTACACCTCTAACGTGATGCAAAGTAATAGCGGACTCACTCTATACTTAATATGAGTACAACTGAACTACATTATAAATGCAATGCATATAAAATAAATGTTTTCAAAAAGTGGTAATATGGGTGAGAGTCCCCATGGATCCCACTACTGGTGATCCATGTAACCACGCACAATCACTTACCCATAGTACGCAAGATACTTGCAAGAATCTTGTAAAATGTATATAATATGTGTCATAAATCAACTAAACAGCTAAAAAAAATAAAAACCAAATAAAAAAGATATGATATAAAGAAATTAAAAATGAGAAATAAAACAATTCACATCCATCTCTATATTAAGACCCCTAGGGACCATAGTACTGAAATGGTATATCCACTGAGATTCATTTCTCGAGATGGCTTGCCTTACATTAGTCCCACATCAGTGCTTCTCCACCCTATATATGCCACAGAATTTTAGTGAAGTAGGATCCTTATTATGATGTGTTCTAAAATGGTTAGATAAGCTATGGTGCTGGAAGCCCTTTTTAATATTATTGACATGTTCTCTAAGCCTAACTCTAAGTTCCCTTGTAGTCCTACTCACGTACTGTAAACCACACCTGCACTCTAAGAGGTAGGTAACATGTGTGGTATTGCATGTAATAAATTTTTTTTATTTCATACCTCATTCCTGTATTGATAGATTGGAAATGGATAATCTTTTTTACGGCCTTGAGTGCAAGTTCTACTTATCATGCATTTGCCCCATTTGAAAAAACCTATTTGATCCAAAAAAGTTACCCTTTTGATGGATGGATCAGGTACAGTTTTTACTAATTTATCTCTCAGTGTGGGAAGGCATTGGTAAACAAAATGGGGGCGTTTAGGGAGAACCTTGGCTAATATTTGATCTTTCATCAAAATAGCCCAGTGTTTTGTTAGTGCCCTTTCAATTTGCCTTTACTGTCTATTATACATGGTGCAGAAGGTCATGCTGTAATCTACTTTATGTTTTAATGATGTTTTTAGTAATTCCTCTCTTTCTGTCTGTTTAACCCTCTTTTTTGTCTTTTCCAGCTCTGATTTTCTATAGCATTTCTGCATGAATCTTTCCATCAATACATCTATCTGCATTTCAAAATAAACTTCTAGATCACAATTTCTCTTAATTCTCATAATTTGGCCTTTGGGGATAGCCTTCAACCATCTGGGGTGGTGTCCACTATTTGTTGGAATATAACCGTTCTGGTCTGTAGCTTTTTAAAATGTATGGGTATTCAATCTAGTCCCCGTTTTGTAAATTTCCAAATCCAAATAATTAACTGGCACTTTGCTATGTGTGGCCGTGAATGAAATACCATATTTATTCATGTTCATCTCTTCAAAGAATACCAATAAGGTATCCTCCGTTCCTTCCCATACAATAAATATGTTGTCAATGTATCTTTTGTACATTAACAATTCCTTCCTACTATGAAGATGGATTCTGCCTCCCATCTACTCATAAAGATGTTTGCTACAGTAGGGTCGTACTTCGTGTCTATAGCTACTCCTTTTGTTTGTTCATAAAAATGTTCCTCACGCCAAGAAATAATTGCCTTTCATAGCCAATTCCAAAAGTTCATGATGTTATTATACAATGAATTAACATCTATACTAGCTAGTATCAATTATCATTGATTTTCTTTGTTAACAGCAAGTTAATTAGATCTTTAATATTTTTAAGGTATGAAGGATAATTATGTGCTATGGGCTGCAAGAAGTGATCTAGATACGCTCCTACATTAATGGAGTGGAGAAAAGTGAATTCACTCCATTAATTATGGGAATCCCTGGTGGATCCTTGATGTTCTTATGAATCTTGGGGACTTGGGGTAAATGATAGGTTTTTTTGGTGCTTCAGGAATAATATACTTAGCTTCTTTCTTATTCAAAATACCCTCTTTTTGGGCATGTCTAACCATTTTTTTTTATTTTTTCCTTTAGTTTATTTCTAGGGCCACCTGTTAGTCTTTCATATGTTTCTTTATCCAGAACCAATTGGTTTAATTCCCTCAGATAGTTGTTCTTATTAAGGACCACTATTCCTCCCCATCTTTATCGGCGGGTCTGATAATAATATTTTACTTTTTTTCTAATTCTTCTAATCCTTGTTTAATGTTCTTGGTTCCCCTAATAGGATTGACTTCTATATTCTCTATTTCTTGCTCCATCATCATTCTGAACACATCTAGGCATTGATTACTGGTGGATTTAGGATTAAAAGTGGATTGATTCCTCAATCCACTATGATTTCTGTAAATCCATATATACCTTAAATTTATCTTTATTTCTAGGTGGGGCATATTTGAGGCCTAAATTTAAAACTTCAATTTCCTCTGCTGAAAACATGGCATCACTCAAGTTAAAGATACCCTTCATTAGGTTTCCCTTTTCCTTTTTTCTCCTCTATCCCCCTCTACATCCTCTGCGTTTCTTGGTTGATTTTGAACATGGTTGTATTCTGTGTGGTTCTAATATTGTGGGGGGTCCCCTGGGAGGTGCATAATACCCCCCTTCTTGGGCTTCTGTTGTCTCTCCATGGAGGGTCTCCATGACCCCTCTGTTGATCCCCCCCATATCCTCCTTCATAGGAATCACCTCTATAAGGCATATGATTCCTTAGAGGCAGGCCATAAGGTCAATAAGATGGGATATAAGGTGGTCTGTGTGGTGAGTCCGGAGTATATGCTTGTCTCAATGGTTCATATCTATTCTGAACATGCACATTGTACTTCAAAGTTTGGTTGTTCCTAGGTGTATGCTGGGTGTTACCATCATCCTTCTCCTGTGCCACAGCATTAAAATTTCCTTTCATAATGTGACCTTTAACTGGGATTTTCTGCCTAGATTTATTGGTATATGATGTTACCTCTCTGTTCATAGACACATCCCTGGAGTCTACCTCCTCCAAGGTACCTTCTTCTTGCCATTTATATAAGGTTCCTAGTTTATAATCTTTTATATCTCTCTGGTATTTTCTAGTTTTTTTCTTCTGTGTGTCCTTATTTATTTTGGAAACATATTCCTCTATGTGTGCCATCTTCTCCTTATATTTAATGGTATCAGTTGCTATTTCTAATTTCAGTTTTATTTCTTGTATTTTGCTCTCAATAACTTTAAATGTAGTCCTTCTCCTGGTAATTATTAAATCCAGTAGTCTCTTCTCACTGTTTTTAAAAAACTGAAATCATTGTTCCTCAAGTTCTTTCCCTTCTAAACCATCATTGGGTCCCATGGTCCCACCTAAGCCTTCTAGGTGTAATACCGTTTTTTAAATACTTCTCCAAAGTGATATATCCCACCATGTCCTAATTTGTTTATCTAACGTGTGTTTCAATAACTTAAAATTTTCCTCTAGATCCAAATTGAGATTGGATTGTGAAAAAAAATTCCTCTGTGTCAATGATTCTACCATTAAAAAAGTTCTAAACGTCCATGGATGCAGGGAATGTATCTACCCTAGGTAGTCAGATGAAATAAATGATAAATAACCTGTGCTCAGGACAAACAATACACACCCAATAGTTGAATAAACTTAACTAAAACAGTGAATGGATAGGCTGCTGCTTCTATAAGATACAACCTTCTCAAATAAATAACACACATATAAAAAGCGCTGCCCAAATAAATATTCAATAATCATAGGTATTATAAACTAATAAATAATATATTGTATATCCTTATATTGTAAAGTGCTGCGCAAACTGTTGGCGCTATATAAATCCTGTAAAATAACAATAATAATAATGAAGGCATTCAGGAGGCGACATATTCCTCTGAGCTGCCTGTCAACTGTCTCTGAAAAGTAAGCCACTGTTGATCACTTTTCAGAGGTTTGCTAGGAAGTTGCACACGTATAAACAAGGCCCTAAACTGACACCTCTGATATTTTTTGTGATTTCTTTACACGTGATACAAAGACTGCTCCTGATATTGCCAATAGTGTCTATTTAAAAATACACAGAAAGTCATAAAGAAACCTTTTCTGCTCACAAGGGAGCAAGGAAAACATACGGTGGTTCATGTGCATGTATCATGCAGAGATAATCATTATATCCAGAAAGATGGATTATAAAACTTTGACTTTTAAAACAGTTCCTCTTCCCAAACAATGCAATTACAGGTTTCACCATGGTCAAGATTATTTCTTTTGTAGATTGTAACATATAAGAGAATGTTCATTTAAGAAATGTTCACTTTAACAAAGACCCTTCAAAATATTTTCAGATGCTGCCAGCAGGCACCAAATTATTACTCTGTGCAATTCAATCATGCAGATGCAAAACAAGTTGAGTGTTTTAGAATGTAACCTCTGAATCTTGGTTCAGCCATTAGCTCATGCTGTTGCGCTCCAATTATTGCAAAATGTTTAGGGCCATATAAAGGCCATTGATAAAAAGCAAATAAGTAAAATAGCATTAAGGATCTCAGTTCACCTCATCGCATTAGCGCCAGATGCATTCTATTAAAAAATAATTATTATTAACAAGAAACACTAGGAAACAGAGCTGCAGAGTCTAAAAAAGTTAAAACAAGTTTTACATCTTACAAACTTATTCCCTAATGGAAAATTAATTGCAGAACAGTTGTGTCACTTTCATAAACATCTGTTCTACGGGTACAAATTCTCTTTATACGCATATATCTACAGCTGTTTATTAGGTTGGAATATTTAACCACTTCCCACCGGCTGGTCGCATATACACACCCTCTTGGCAGGTGGGCTTTAATGCCAAGGGGCCCCCTATATGTGTCCAGAGGTAAGTTGTTTACTCTGCTGAGAGCATGCTCACTACACGCTCCCAGCACAGTAACTAAAAAGGTTTCACAGGAAGCTCCTGATACATACTTGTGAGTGGAATCTTTCAATCATGTGACTGCTGTGACAACCAATCACAGAGGTCACAGTATGGGAACGTCCGCCTCCACCTCCCAGCATTTAGATTCGCTTAAAGGGCGGCTGCAGAAAGGGGTTAAAATCTGCAGTTAAAGATATCACTGCTTCCTTATATTAATTTGAGGGGCAGGCACTGGAACCCTCTATGAACCATGTATCAAAATGTATCATAATTTGCTTCATAGTAACTAACTTGGTTCAAGCTATCAAAATCTCAGATCAAATCTCAACTGTTTTTTTATGAAAGGTCTGGTTATGACTGATTGACATGGCAACACAAACAATTCTTGTTTCAGACACTTATAGTAGTGTTAAACACAAAACTCAAAAACTGTAATATATTGCAGATTAACAATACTTAAATGTGATGGTTGCATTAGTTATTTTTTAGGTTTTATTTTATTATTTTCTCCTGGTGATCTGGCCAATTACTCATGTCCTGTCTTATGCAGGCCATAGATGGGTCGAAAATCGGCCGATTTGTCGGCCGAAAATAAAATTGGCCGATTTTCAGATCGTTAGTGGGCGATTTGGTCGGCCGTTTTTCGGGATTTTGGCTGTTTTTTTTTTTGGTAAAGTTGGAAAAAAATCGGCCGATCGGCCGATTTTCGCGGCATTAATGGGCCAATCGGCCGATTTTTTTACCGATAAAAAATCTGCGCATGAGCAGTGACCTGCAAGAGGAAGACAAAAAGAAGAAAAAGAAGAAGAGGAAGAGGATGAAGAAGAGGATGAAAAAGAGGATGAAGAAGAGGAAGAAGAAGATGAGGATGAAGAAGAGGATGAGGAAGAAGAAGAAGAAGAGGATGAAGAAGATGAGGATGAAGAAGAGGATGAGGAAGAAGAAGAAGAAGAAGAAGAGGATGAGGAAGAAGAAGAAGATGAGGATGAGGATGAAGAAGAGGATGAGGAAGAAGAAGAAGAGGATGAGGATGAAGAAGAAGATGAAGAAGAAGAAGAAGAAGAAGAAGAAGAAGAAGAGGATGAGGATGAAGAAGAAGAAGATGAAGAAGAAGAAGAAGGGGATGAGGATGAAGAAGAAGATAAAGAAGAAGAAGAAGAAGAGGATGAGGATGATGAAGAAGAAGAGGATGAGGATGAGGATGAAGAAGAAGAAGAAGAAGAAGAAGTAGGATGAAAATAAGAAGAATTCCAGTCCAGCAAAAAGTATCTCTGCAGAGAACTCCGCTATTTCTGACAGTTCTCTGACAGTTCTTTGACATTTACAGCGGTTGAAACATTGTATCTATTTGTTTCCGAATAAAAACATCTGTATCCTAAATGGAAACAAATAGATACAATGTTTCAACCGCTGTAAATGTGAAGGAACTGTCAGAGAACTGTCAGAAATAGCGGAGCTCTCTGCAGGGACACTTTTTGCCAGCTGTAGAAGGGATGAAAATCGGCCGATTTTTTTACCATTGATGGTAACGTCGGCCGCTTGAACGACCGAATTTTCGTTTTTTAAAAGAAAAATCTGCCGTTTTTTCTCCCCATCTATGGCCTGCATTAGGGTGTCTCCACTCTGGGTGGAGCAGCAACAGAGAACCCTTTGGACAGCAGTGTTGTCAATCTATCTGGGGAAAGGGCAGTGTTAGTTGTAATTTATATGGACTTGACTAACAAATTAAATTCTAAGTTCACCTTTAAAAAATAATAATAAATGCACACATTTTTGTAGGTATAAAAATTTGTTTTTTTTCTGGAGCCTGCAAAGCTTTGCACCCACAATCAGCAGATCACAGGTGCAATGTCAGGCTCCTGCAGAATCTCAGTATAACTGCCTGCCTGTACCTCCGATATGGGCAGACAGGTATTGGAGAGCCGGAAGATCAATGAACTATGACATCTTTCACCACTGAGAACTACATGCCATCTGCCACAATGGCAGACTGTAGTTGTAGTTCACTCATTCACAAAACTCTGAATGAATGACGTGGCCATGCTCATTTTAAATTATGACAGCGGGTGTGGAGAAAAGTCGACTATTACGGCACAGAAAAATGGCCTGGAAAGGAAGAAGTAACATGCTGATACTGAGGAGGTAAAAAGGGGTTATTTAGAGAACTGGCTCAGGATTTGTTTTTCAAATAAACAGATTCTTCTATGATTGCACATAATTGCAGAATTCTGATTTCTGGAGGGCAGCTGAAATGTAATCCTTTAGTTGACTTTATAAATATACAGTCCCTATGCATTTGTAATGCCCTCTTTAACCACTTTCTGCTGGAGGTAGGCATATATGTGGCCTGTCAGCAGGTGGGCCTTAACTCTGACACCTAAGTGTAGACAGTTTTCTGTGCTGAGAGTGCTTGCCCTGCACGCCCCCAGCACAGTTACTGGGGCGGGGACTGGAAAGGCTCCTGATGCATACTTGCAATTGAAAGCTTTCTGATCACATGACTGCTGTGACTGGCAATTGGCCTCCCAGCATTTTGAACCTCTTAAGGGGCCAGGAGGTGGAAGCTAGAAGGGGTTAAAATTGACCTAAAATGTAAAATGCTTGTAGACCTCAGACATGAAATATGAATAAAGCATATCCCTCTACAGTGTGTACTTGTCTCAATCCAGAGCACTAAGTGTCATTTCTGCCCACTGCTTTGTTTCTTTGCTATCAGTATGAGTCACTTCTGATGAGTATTCCTGACAGTGAGAGAAAAATGGTGACAAGTGAGGGCACAGCCTGTGACTGACCGCCTCAACTCAGTTTCTGTGTGTTCTCCTCACTGAGCATTGCTTCAGCTCCCCGCCCCCTTCTTTTCAGTGCTGAGCAATCCTGTGTAAATTCTGCACTTTGAAAAGATGCAGGGGACAGAGCTATAAACAGGTACAACATATGTAGGAGGCTTCAATTTATCTATGTCTATGTCTGAGGTCGATAGCTTCACTGGATATATGTAAGGGTATATACTGCTCAAAAAAATGAAAGGAACACTTTGAAAACACATCAGATCTCAATTAGGAAAAATATCATGCTAGATATCTACCGTATACTGATATGGACTGGGTAATGTGTTAAGAACATAAGGATGCACCTTTGATGGAAATGAAAATTATCAACCAACAGAGGACTGAATTCAAAGACACCCCGAAAAGCAAAGTGAAAAAAATAATGCAGCAGGCTAGTCCATTTTGCTGAAATTTAATTGCAGCAACTCAAAATGGTACTCAGTAGTTTATGTGGCCCTACGTGCTTTCTATGCATGCCTGACAATGTTGGGGCATGCTCCTAATGAGATGACAGATGGTGTCCTGGGGTATCTCTTCTCAGATCTGGATCAGTCTGAGGTGCAACCTGGCTGCATAGGATGGACCCAAACATGATATCCCAGAGGTGTTCTATTGGATTTAGGTCAGGCAAGCGTGGGGGCCATTCGATGGTATCAATTCCTTCATCCTCCAGGAACTGCCTGCATACTCTTGCTACATGAGACCAGGCATTGTCGTGCAACAAGAGGAACCCAGGACCCACTGCACCAGTGTAGGGTTTGACAATGGGTCCAAGGATTTCATCTAATGACAGTCAGGGTGCCATTTTCTAGCCTATAGAGGTCTGTGTGTCCCTCCATGGATATGTCTCCCCAGAGCAGGGGTGGGCTGACCATTCGAGCACTTGGGCACTGCCCGAGGGCCCGGGGGCAGTAGGGGGCCCCATGAGATGCCCCTGGTAACTTTCATTGGCTTTTCCATAGGCTTTTTTGGGTGTGGGCGAGGACATAGGGGCCCCATGATCCCCTAATGCCCAGGGGCCCCATGAGTTGTTAGTTCGCCCCTGCCCCAGACCATCACTGACCCACCACCAAAACAGTCATGCTGAATGATATTACAGGTAGCATAATGTTCTCCACGGCTTCTCCAGACCCTTTCACATCTGTCACATGTGCTCAGGGTGAAAATGCTCTCATCTGTGAAAAGCACAGGGTGCCAGTGGTGGACCTGTCAATTCTGGTGTTCAATGACAAATGCCAATTGAGCTCTATGGTGCCAGGCAGTGAGCACAGGGCCTACTAGAGGATGTCAGGCCCTCGGGCCACCCTCATGAAGTCTGTATCTGATTGTTTGATCAAAGACATTCACACCAGTGTCCTGCTGGAGGTAATTTTGTAGGGCTGTGGCAGCGCTCATCCTGTTCCTCCTTGCACAAAGGAGCAGATACCTGTCCTGTTGATGGGTTAAGGACCTTCTACGGCCCTGTCCACCTCTTCTAGAGTAACTGCCTGTCTCCTGGAATCTCTTCTATGCTCTAGAAGACACAGCAAACCTTCTGGAAATGACACGTATTGATGTGTCATCCTGGAGGAGTTGGACTGCCTGTGCAACTTCTGTAGAGTCCAGGTATCGCCTCATGCTACCAGTAGTGATACTGACCCTAGCCAAATGCAAAACTAGTGAAAAACAGTCAGAAAAGATGAGTAGGGAAAAAAATGTCAGTGGCCTTCGCCTGTAAAACTATTCTTGTTTTAGGGGTCGTCTCATTGTTGCTCATCTAGTGCACCTGTTGTTAATTTCAATAGCACCAAACCATCTGAAACTGATTAACAACCCCCTCTGCTACTTAACTGACCAGATCAATATCCCAGGAGTTTAACTGACTTGATGCTATACTCTGATTAAAAAGTGTTCCTTTTATTTTTCTTTGAGCAGTGTGTAAACACTGTGAAAATGGTGACTGATGTATGCATTTAACTTCCCAATCATATACAGGAACAATACATTTCCGTTGAAAAATGACTTTGACATGTTTATGTTAGTCCTCTCTGAGCATTAACTACTAATCTGAACCTGCTATCATTATTATTCAGAGTGACAGTAGATCATTCAGTAAAACCGTGGTCTTGTAACTCTCCTGCTAGCGGAAAAGCAAGCACAAACACAGTTGGGAAGTATTCACACATGATATAATGTCCTCATGAATATACAATGGATGCTCTCTATGTTACCACACAGAGTACCATTTGGAATTCCCAGTTTGGAAATCTACCATACCACTGTTGCTGATCTCTAACTCATGTGATCTTTGATTAATAGTCATATATAGGAGGAATTCGTATTTGCGGTTTGGAGATAAAAAAATGTAATTTTTTTTTGGAATGTTTGAGCACTTAACAAAAACAACCCACTTTATATTTGTCTCATGGGATTGAAGTGGAACGTGTTGTATCTGAGGTCCTGTTAACTGAATAAAAAGTGTTATTTCCCAATCAAATAAAAATAGTCTCTGTGGGAGAATGTCAATGTCACTCTGTAGAAGCTGTTAAGAGAAACAAATTCACTGCATGCTGAGAAAAGAATAACACCAAGATGCCTGAAAAAGATTGAGGGGTGTTGAAACTGACTGCACTTTGGTATACAGATTGTTAATGAACAGAAAGTTAACTCTATAATATACCAGAAAATGTTTTTTCTAACAGTCTTGCTATTAATTGGTGCTACTTTTATACAGTTATTAACAAAGTATTGTTTTTTTTTTTTAAAAGAACTAGAAAGTTTAAATATTTGTATCAATTTGTACTTTTGCAACTTTTGTACTGTGCATGATTATTTTACTAAGGTCACTGCAATATTAGGCTCGGTTCATACTACTGCAAGTAAACGTTGATGCAATTTACAGTGAGACTTTGCTGTGCATCTTTGATGCAACTTTAGTTCCACTTTTCATATTCTATGGGGCCAGGTTGCACTGTAAATTGCATCAAAGTAACGCAGGAAGCTTTTTCAAAGTTGAGTTGCATTGATTAGTATGGATACCATTTTAAAAAATGAGATTTCCTGGTTATGTTGTTCTGTGCGATTCAAGTCACATCAGAAGTCGCACTAGTGTGAACCAGGACTAAGTGATATAGCCTTCAGAAAACATTTGCAAAAACATTTATATTTTTACTCATCAGTCTCTCTTTACACCTATAAGGTTTTAGGATAGGTTCGCATCTTACATGCAGCACAATGCATTTTTTGGCTCCATAAACTTCATTGGAATTGCAACAGAAATGCATGTACAGGCGTACCTTGATTTACGAACGCATCGGTTAATGTAATTTTCAGTTTACGAATGAAAATCCATTGAAAATAATGCTTCGGTTTATAAATTTTTTTCACAATGCGAATGGATTAATTGGTTTTCAATGCATTTACAATTTTTTTTTGAATCATGTCCCTGTACAGTATTTATGCCTTTAAAGTGGACTTTATAAAGAGTTTTGAACAGATAAGACTTTTTTGACTTTTTTTTACCTCCGGAGTGGATTACTTGGTTTTCAATGCATTTACAAAATCATTTTTGATCATGTCACTGTGCCTTTAACCACTTGCCTACCAGGCACTTATACCCCCTTCTTTACCAGGCCAACTTTCAGCTTTCAGCACTGTTGCACTTTGAATGACAATTGCGCGGTCATAAGATTGTACCCATATGAAATTTTTAGCATTTTTTTCTCACAAATAGAGCTTTCTTTTGGTGGTATTTAATCACCGCTGGGCACTTTACTTTTTGCGCTATAAACAAAAATTAAAAATTTTTAAAAAAAAAAGATTTCTTTGTTTTTATTATAAAATTTTTCAAACAGGTAATTTTTCTCCTTCACTGATGTGCGTTGATGAGGCAGCACTGACGGGCACTGATAGGCAGCACTGATTGGCACTGATAGGCAGCAATGATTGGCACTGATAGGCAGCACTGAAAGGCACTGATAGGAGGCACTGATAGGCAGCACTAATGAGGTGTCACGGATAGGCGGCACTGATATGTGGCACTGATAGGCGGCACTAATGATGGGTACTGATAGACAGCACTGATAGGTGGCACTGACTGGCATCACTGCTGGGCACTGACTGGTGGCACTAACTGGCTGCACTGCTGGGCTGCACTGGTGGGTCGCACTGGTGGGCACAGGTGGGTGGCACTGCTGGACACAGGGAGGTGGCACTTCTGGGCACAGGTGTTTGGTACTACTGGGTGGCACTGCTGGGCACCGATCATCAGGGCACTGATCATCAGTGCCCTAATGATCGGTGCCGATCCCTGCTCTGACAACTCGGCAGTACTTTCCTCGAGCTCTGACAGCGCAAGGAAAGTGCAGCCGAGAAATTGTATTTCCCGGTGATCAGTGTGCCATTGGACACGGCTGATCACGTGGTAAAAGGCCGCTGTGATTGTCCTTTTACCACATCACGTGATCAGCTGTGTCCATAGGAGAGCGCGTTCTGGGAGGACGTCATATGACGCCCTCCCAGAACTGGCCAGCCGCAGTGTAGCCTTCATTCGGCTATCTGCGGTTGGCAAGTAGTTAAAGTACACTTTATAAGGAGTTTTGAACAGATAAAAGACTTTTTTTTTACTTTTTCTGACCTCCAGAATGGATTAATTGGTTTTCAATGCATTCCTATGGGAAACCTCATTTTGGTTTACAAATTTTTCACAATACGAAACATCCCGCAGTACGCAATAAATTCATAAACCAAGGTATGCCTGTACAATATTGTGGTGTTTTTTTGCATGACAACAGACACCTCCTCCTAGCAACATCAACACACACTATATTGCCAAAAGTATTGGGATGCCTGCCTTTACACGCCCATGAACTTTAATGGCATCCCAGTCTTTGATCTTAGGGTTCAATATTGAGTTGGCCCACCCTTTGCAGCTATAGCAACTTCAACTCTTCTGGGAAGGCTGTCCACAAGGTTTAGGAGTGTGTCTATGGGAATGTTTGACCATTCTTCCAGAAACGCATTTGTGAGGTCAAGCACTGATGTCGGATGAGAAGGCCTGGCTTGCAGTGTCCACTCTAATACATCCCAAATGTGTTCTATTGGGTTGAGGTCAGGCCAGTCAAGTTTCTTCACCCCAAAGTCACTCATCCATGTCTTTATGGACCTTGCTTTGTGCACTGGTGTGTAGTCATGTTGGAACAGGAAGGGGCCATCCCCAAAATGTTCCCACAAAGCTGGGAGCATGAAATTGTCCAAAATGTCTTGGTATGCTGATGCCTTAAGACTTTTCTTCACTGAAACTAAGGGGCCAAGCCCAACCATTGAAAAACATCCCTACTCCATAATCCCCCTTCCACCAAACTTTACACTTGGCACAATGCAGTCAGACAAGTACCGCTCTCCTGGCAACTATCAAACCCAGATACATCCATCCGATTTCCAGACAGAGAAGCATGATTCGCCACTCCAGAGAACACGTCTCCACTGCTCTAGTGTCCAATGGCAATGTGCTTTACACCACTGCATCTGACGCTTTGCATTGCACTTGGTGATGTAAGGTTTGGATGCAGCTGCTTGGCCATGGAAACCCATTTCATGAAGCTCTCTACACACTGTTGTTGTGCTAACCTGAAGGCCACAGGAAGTTTTGAGGTCTTAGCTATTGACTCTGGAGACAGTTGGCGAGTTCTATTCATGCGCTGGCCATGCTCTGTCATTTTACATGGCCTACCACTTTGTGGCTAAGTTGCTGTTGTTCCCAGTTGCTTCCACTTTGTTATAATACCACTAACAGTTGACCGTGGAATATTTCTTAGCAAGGAAATTTCACGGATGGACTTATTGCACAGGTGGCAACCTATCATGGTGCCACGCTTGAATTAACTGAGCCCCTGAGAGCGACCCATTCTTTCATAAATGTTTGTAGAAGCAGTCTGCATTCCTAGATGCTTGAGTTTGTACACCTGTGGCTATGGATGTGATTGTAACACCTGAATCTAATGATTTGGAGGGTATCCCAAAACATTTGGCAATATAGTGTAGCTTGCCATTAGTCAAAACAATAACTGCAAAACACATTAAAAACACATGAAAAACACTAATGAAAAAATTCAAAATGTGCTGCAAAAATGCATCAACTGCACTTGCATAAATGTGAACCTAACCTTAGTGACTAATAATAATTCCTTAAAAAATTTAACAGTATATTTTTTGCTGTTACCATAATTTATCACCAGAGAACAACCCTAAATAAAGTCTTCTGCTCCTGACAATTGCAGCAATACCACACATGAATATGTTAGTTGTTGTTTGTATCCATAGAAAGGCCCAGAAGCAATGGTGCGAATTTTACTTTTTTATTCTACCTAAAACACACTGACACTAACTGGCACTGACGTTAATGTAATTTTTTTTGTTATAATCCTTACCTTGACCCTTACACTAACCCTGGCACTGACCTAGATCTAGCTATTTTTTCTTTATTTTTTTTACACACTTTTGTTTATTTATATATTCCTCTTCTGCAAGGAAAGGAAGATACAATGTATCTTTCTCACCATTCAGAAGAGAAAATAAACACATGGGTATGCTGCACAGTGAGTAAACACTGTGATAGCTAATCAGAGGCTTTCATAGTGATCAAGTGACTGGGAACCAGGAGTCAAGGGTCCCGATTCTTACTACGAGACCCTGGGCTCCCGGTGAGAGCCCAGTCTTTGTGTTGGGAGCATGCTGTGCGACGTGCTCCCAGAACAAAAAACAGGTAGGCAGATATGCAGCCTCACGGATAAAGGCCCACCTCAGTGAGGTTGCATAGCTGCATACGATTGGCGGGAAGGGGTTAAAGTGGATTTGTGGAGTTCCAGAAAATATTCCTATTTCTGCTAGTCCTGGTTAGGTTTGAGTTTCAGGTTTAGGTTGAACATTGAATTCGACCTGAATCCAGACTGTTCTCAGTTATGTGTATGGACAAACAAACTGGACATACAGTATATGCTGTTGAGTTCACCCAACCAATCCTTCAGCTGATCTTTATGTACAAGTCTGTCATTTAGTAGCAGTAGCACTGCTGTTGCAAAATGACATGACAGATCCTTCAAGGCTTCTCAAGGTAAACAAATAAGCAAGAATCCTTTCATATTTGGCCAATGACATCCCTCAGGATTCCTGCCTGCTTCTGTATGTAAACAAGGGACCTGCCCCTTGTGACATGAATAGCAGTGGATGAACATTATAGGGTGTGACTTTTCATCAAGGTGACAGATCATCATCAGGTGGCACTCATCATGATTGAAGTGGATCTACATTGCTGGACAATTTGATTAATGTTGGATATACTTCAGGTTACATTACTGAAAAAAAAACCAAAATAAATATAAATGGCAGGCTTTGCCTACCCTTGCAAGGTATCCTCCCAATGTTGAGGACACGGTATCTGCCATGGTTCAAGCAACAGGGGCCACACATTATCTGTTCCCTCTTTTCAAGCCACCCAGGCTGCATGCCTGAATAAGGGTATTTTATAAATTTGCTGGGGGACCCCACCCATCTTAAAAAACCAGCACACCATTCTAAGACACATATAAAATGGTGTGGGTCCCCCTAAAATATTAACCACTTGCCCTCCTCAGGATTTACCTGCTTCCTGACCAGGTCATTGTTTGCATTATGGCGCTGCGTTACTTTAACCTTTACCCACCCGGCCTATGGCCAGATGGCGGCCGGCAAAATTCCTCAGCGTTCCGGGTGGATGCTATATGGCGTCCTCCTGGGCATGCACAGTTTGCGCGCCTGCAGAGTCGCGCAGCGGTGCGATCTGTCACCAGCTGTGTACCTCGGACACAGCCGATGACAGATCTGAGTACCGGCCCCGTTGCCGGTACCATGTGACCTGCTGTGACCAATCACAGCAGGTCACATGACAGTTGTATACAATGGATGGCTTCATTCATGCCATCCATTGTATACTAGTGTGACTAGTGTGGTCACAACGATCACATGCCCAGCTGTGTCACGTGATTAGCCATGGCCAAATCACAGCTAAGCACAAAAAAAAAAAGCCCTGAATGAATCAATGTCATTCTGGTAAATGCTTGCATATAGCAAAGTAATTCTTTGCTATAAGCAAATGGTGTAAAAAAAAAAAGAAAAATATTGATCACTTCCCCAAAGTAGTAAAATGTTACTATGGTAACATTGTACTACTTTGGTCATAGTGAAATATGAAAAAAAAATCTTAAAAAAAGAAAAAATGTAATAAAAAATTTAAAATAATAAAAAAAAAATTTTTTTTTTTTTCGTTCTGTCACCAGTCAGTGTCTCTGATCACCGCCATGCTAGTTATATGATGACGCTGTACTGCACTGGTGAAAAAAAATAGTGAAAATATTTTTTTTAATTTTTTCATTTCAAATTCTGACAAAAAAAATACAACTTAAAAAAACTCGCCATGCCTGTTATGAAATACCTCGGACTGTCTACTTTGCAAAAAGGGGTCATTTGGGGGATATCTGTACTGTTCTGACATTCTTGGACCTCAAGAAATTAGATTGGCTGTCAGTACTTCAGGATTGATCAATATTCAGGTCTATACCATAGTTTGTGAACTCTATAACTTTCCTACAAACTAAAAAATACATCCTAATTTGGGTTATTTTCACCAAAGACATGTAGCAGAATACATCTCGGCCTAAATTTATGAAGAACAATTATTTATTTGCAAACTTTTATAACAGAAACAAAGAAAAATGTGTTTTTTTTTCAAACTTTTCGGTGTTTTTTTGTTAATTTAGCAAAAAATAAAAACCCCAGTGGTGATTAAATACCACCAAAAGAAAGCTCTAGTTGTGTGAAGAAAATGATAAAATTTTAGTTTGGGTACAATATTGCATGACCGCGCAATTGTCATTCAAAGTGTGAGAGTGCTGAGACCTGACAAATGGCCTGGGCAGGAAGGGGGTAAAAGTGCCCGGTATGGAAATGGTTAACTGCCAATCATGCAGTCATGCAACGTTGCATCCAAATGAAATTTATGTCCTTTTTTTCCCACAAATTGAGCTTTCTTTTGGTGGTATTTGTTTGCCTGTGCATTTTTTATTATTGGTGCTATAAACAAAAAAGGCTGACAATTTTGAGAAAAAAACTATATTTTTTCCTTTTTGATATTAAACATGTCCAGTAAAAAAAATGTAAAAATTAAATTTTGCCATACATTTAGGCCAAAATGTATTCTGCTACATGTCTTTGCTAACAAAATTTATGTAAATTAAATGGTTTGCGTAAAAGTTTTAGCATTTACAAATGGAGATAGAGATACTGGAATTTTAATTTTTTTTTTATTTTTACTAGTAATGGTGGTAATCAGCGACTTATAGTGAGACTTGCGGGACTGTGGGACTGCGGCGGGAATTCTGACACTGGGGGGAACTGACTTGGTGAGACTGACATCCCCAATGACACCAATAACCGCTAATAAAAAGCACTGACACTATACTAATGGCACTGGGCAGGAACGGGTAACATGAGGGGTGATCAAAGGGTTAACTGTGTGCTGGGAGTGTTTAACTAGAGGGCTGTGTCCGTGTGCTGCACTGTAAGCACACTGCTTTGTCTGTGCTGTGCACAGCCATCCAAAGCAGTGTGCCCGAGCTGACAGGGAGGAGAACTGTTAGTAAGCAAAACAGTTCTCCCCATCAGAGATCGTCAGAAATTACTGGGCACTGGCGAGTAATCACCGGCCAATACCCGGTGATTGACAGCCGCAGATGTTAACAGCCTGGCTGGCCAGGAAAGGTCAGAATTTGTATCCTAAAATGTACATGGGACTCTGCAGGGGATGGACTTGTGAATAAGGGCGCCCCCAGATATCCACAAATATGTGTGGGGTACATAGTGCCCCTTTACTACTAATTCGCAAATGAAAAAAATTAAATAATACATTTAAATAAACATCAAAAAAGTGGTTTATGAGAAAAAAATAAACAATATCCTGCAATATAAATCCAACAACTTTAATTACATGGTCCAACAATCAATGTAGATCAATGTCAATAATGATGACACACTAACATAATAACTCGGCACCCGCCACTACTCCCAGCATACATGACAGATCTCTACCAGCCTCATCATTGCCCAAATATGGTCATCACATGACCATTTTTAATCAATGATGTCACCAAGACACCAATGCTTGAATGTCGCCTGGTTCACTCATCTCTAGTCATGTTATTCGCATCTTTACTGGCTGTCAAAACTGAGAGCAAATTCAATTTTGCACTGTCTAAGATCATTCTGCTTATGCCAGTGCAATCTTAGAAAGAAAAAGAGAATAAAGCAAAGATTTGAGAGTGGCCCAAATAAGAAAGAACTCTAAAGATAGTAGTCTCGTGTGTATGTTTCACCAGTGGATCAAACACAGAAACATGGATTTTCACTTTTAACATAAATGAGGGGAAATATATTAAAGAGAGAGCAGCTGTGCATAGTAACCAATCAGCTTCTATCTTCAGCTTGTTCAGTTAAGCTTTAAAAATAAAAGCTAGGATCTGATTGATTGCCATGCACAATTGCCTCAGACTTTGTCTGATTTAGGCAAGGTTCACATATGTGCGGGTGGTGCCACTGCAGATCCGCACAAAAATATGTGCAGCTGCACTATCCACACAGAGCAATGTGAACCCGCAGGCGGGTGCCATTAATTCTAATGGCACACCGCCCACACTGGAAATCGCAACCATACTGGGAACCGAGGTTCCTGTGGGGGCTGCATTTTCCAAAGAAGTGCAAGGACTTCTTCCCTGCATGTCCTGGAGTACGGGAGTCCATTCAAATGAATGCGCTCTTGTGTCCACGCAGCCCGCAGGAATGCGGAGATATGAACCTAGTCTTAGTAAATTCCCCTCCTTAAGTTGGAATCTTAGCTTTTACATGTCTGAAGGATGTACTTGAAAAAAGATAAAGACTGCAAACAGCAAAAGGTTAGCTTGTTAGTCTCATACTCTAAAAGTCAAAAGTAGTAATCTATCACACAGGCAGTAGCAAAGATGAGGTGTGCTACTTTCTGAATCTGACTATGAACAGCTGACAGCTACTTCAAAAAGCCACTTATTTGGAAATTCAGGATACACCTAGTAAACCTATGTTTTGTCATGCACAGGTCAATGGTACTGAAACACTCATAAATCATTCTGTAGCATGCCTCCTTTTTACAGACACACAGCAGCAGTGTTTTATTTGAAATTGTGTTCAAAGATTTTAAATAATACATTAGCTATCTTCACTTTGACAGCACCATGCAAATTTATCAGACTGAAATATAGTTATTACCCACTGTCAAAACAAATGTCTGCTTTTGTTGACAATCCCATTCAGGACATCTACTATATATACAATATAAAGATTTTAGTAAATTCTATCGCACAGCCTTTCCAGCTTTAGTTGCGAACATTGATGTAGGCCTTGCCAGAACTTTCTACAAGTGATTGCTGAATGAGAGGGTCTTCATCATAGCTACCTGACCACTATTACAGGAAATGTCCTCCATACGGAAACCTACACCAGTATCTACATACTCTTCATTTTCCACCTTTAAGCCCATTTGTATTTTCCAATTAAATTGTGTGCGCAAAAGCTGTTCAAAGTTTTACAATTGTTTAGTTCTTAAAAGTAGCCACAGTGATAGTAGAAATGCTCTTTCCCATATCAGCTTGTGAAGAGAAGGATCACTGGCATGTGTGTGAAAGCAGAAGGTCTTAATCAGAGCTACAACTCCAAAGTTCATCACATTGATGCCCCCTTGCCCCCAGAGGCCCTTCCTGTTATGATTTTTTTTAAATTTACTTTATCAAGATGTCTTCTGGCCAATCATGTAACACGCAGGGTCCTCTTCTTCTTCTTCATATCTTCTCCCAGCAGTGGGATGGTCCTTAGTGGTGCAGATACCACTCTCTTGATCAATACACTGTGATTGCAGAGGGTCCTGGTGGCAATCCTTGAGGGCGCAGGTCCACAACACCCTGCACTTAGAGTAGGTCCTCAATCTTTCACATTAAATGATGCTGGACTTTATTTAAACCAAGAGACTGAAAACATCTTTTGTAGAAATGAGGTTCAGGTTTGTGCCACAGTTAGTAGTTTCACAGCAAATCCACCAGATCCGATTCATGTGCACCTATGAAAATGTGCAATTTTGCAAAAACACTTTTTAAATCAGAATGCACTACATGGCCTTTAGAACCACCATCAATACGCTTAATGGGTGGAATTGGATGAACAAGCCCCCTCACTTTAAAAGGGGGTCTCACAGTAGCCATATTGTCAGTGTATTTTAGAAATGTTTAAAGAGAGGACTGAGAGAACTGACAATCTGTATAGGGAGAGCTTAGAGAGTTCTATACTTAAAGTACTTAAACCCAGGACCCTGCATTCACTCTATCTGGTCTCCCACAGTACACATAACATGGAAATGCAATTATTTTAGTTAATATAAACTGCTAAATACCTTTTCTCGTCAGCAGTTAGAGCAGTCTTGTGAATTCTATCAGTGTCCAGCAGAGCACTGTTTAAAGCATGTAGGAGGAGTTTTCATTCTCCCCTATGAGGCAAACTGAGCATGTGCAGCTTGCTCCCAAGGTTCTGTTCTATCAGGAGATGGGCTGGGGACAGTAGAAGAAGGGGAGGATCAGAGAAGTCAGGATCAAACAGCCTTTTTACACAATGCAGAGGATTAACCCCTTAGGTTCCACAGTGAGTATAGCAAGCATACTTACATATACTGCATATACAGACTGATTTTACTGTTGTGTGATTAGTAACAATCTAAAATTGGTTTTCTATGCTGTAGATTGCAGGGGTGGGTTGTATTGTCTTCACAAATTAACACCCTTAACCCTTCATTAGCATTACTCTTGTTTGTCATTGCTTGCTAGTTATTTATTTAGTAAGAAGTAGTCCTTTCTTTCTGATGTTCTGTCAATATCAAAGCTTTTTTTTCTAATTTTAGGGGTATTTTGAATTTGTTTGTTTTTTTATGTATTTGCATTGCTAGGGCTGTATTTTCTAAGTCTGAAGAGCTAAAAGCTCAGCATTCACCCATTGCTGAATTGTTCTTGGAGTTGATCTTTCTTTGCAGCATGCCACAGCATTGTTGTGCAACAACAATGTGCACCAAAAGCACCTCACATTGCTTTCATTTACCCATTGCCACATATTTCCATTATAAAAATAAGTCAGGCATTCTCTATAAAACACAATGATAGTTAGGGTTAAGTTAAAGGGCTTTTTGGGGCCATTTAAATGCAGCATGCTGTCACTTTGCTGTGCCCTAATTATTGTGTAATAAAATCACTATACATTCAACCCTCAATCATTATAGTCTTAGAAAAGCTAAAAAAAATGAACAATACATAGGTCTAAAGTGAAAGGCAGAAGAGCTATGCATGGAGGAAGTAGGGGCGAGCCAGGGGCGGACTGACAACTCATGGGGCCCCTGGGCAATAGGGGATCATAGGGCCCCTGTGTCCTTGCCCAAACTCAAAAAAGCCTATGAAAAAGGTACCAGGGGCATCTCATGGGGCCCCCTACTGACCCCGGGCCCTCGGGCAGTGCCTGAGTTTCCAAATGGTCAGTCCACCCCTGGGGCTAGCATGTCCTGCAGAACAGAGCACACAAAGTGGCTGAAGCAATGATACAAGGTAATTCCACAACCAAAAATATGCTGCCAAAGTACATTGTCGCTGACACCGTCTGTGAAAATCATGTTGTTCCATAACACTACATGCTGGCATCACTTCGGGGCATTGCCTAAACCTTTTAAAGGATGTGTGCATTTTTTTACGTTGCCCTCAAAATCATATAAAATGGCCCTTCCCCTGCTGTAAGTTTATTTTTAACAGTAGTTTGGCCAGCATCCCCACAGGGGCCCACAATTGGTCATTAAAACTTGCTTTCTATCAACTTTAATGAAGTTAACAGTTGAATCTCTGGTTTGCAAATATTTGTATGGATTCCTCAAACCCTTGGCAAACAAACCTTGGTGGATTCACTTATTCCTAATTTTGTTGTTAAGAAGCGGTACCATGGTGGACATTGTTAGAAAGGAGGTGAGTATTGGAGCCAGTGTTCCTTTTTTAATAGTGCTGAGGGACCATAATATAAAAACAATAACCTGGAGTAGGGTTTTTACCACGTCCTGCCTTATAGTCCTATGTATTAGTTACCCTAGTACTGTGTAGCCCCACTGACCAATAAGGAGGCTTGGGAGACAGAAGAAACAACTTTTAAAGAATGGAGTTAGCCTTTAAATAGATAGTATCAGTCAGTTCTAGCTTAAAGATTTTCACAGAAGCAGCTCTGATCTATGCAAAGCATTTTGTGTGCAGCAAACTTTACTTATCACTTTAACCTTCATAACAGACAGCTTCTAAATTGGTAATTAAAGGTATAATTACATTAATTAATTAAAACAGAACAGAGTACTTTCTTCTGAAATGCTGTTTGCTACTTGACAACTTGACAGAGGGAACACAGGTTATCTGTAAAATATGGATTATATCTGATAAAAATAGTAATAGTATCAAATACACATGGATACTGAAACATTAAAGTGACCCTGTCACATAACTAAAACTGCCAATTAGCCCAGCGTTTTCAACCACTGTGCCGCGGCACACTAGTGTGCCGTGAGATATTGTCTGGTGTGCCGTGGGAAAAATTCCAATTTCATCCGTAACATGTGGCCTCGGCTCACAAATAGACCAATCATTAGAATCTAATGATTGGTCTATTTGTGAGCCGAAGCGCATGTTACGGTCTATAAATAGCTCCGGTGTCACTGTTACACTGACAGGAGAAGACATCGCAGTAGATCGCCGATGCGCAGAAGAGCACCAAAGGATCTGGACTCTGGAGGATTATCGCGGACGCAGCACAGAAGAGCGCTGAGTGATGGATCTGGAGGAGACAGGAGCAGAAGAGCGCTGACTGATGGATCTGGATGGAGTGCTGAGTGTGACGGACAGCGGCTATCTGGAGGAGACAAGCGCAGTAAGTACTGAGTGACAGTGAGACAGGAACAGATACTGCAGTGATGGACAAATTTTTGAAAAGGAAAGAACTGGACTCTGAACAAAATTCGGAGCCAGATAAGAGCCCAAGTATGAGTGGGGATCAAAAGAAAGCAAAGATGGTTAGCTCAAGGAAATTCTCTGGCACAAGGCAATATAGCGAAAGCTATATTTCATTTGGATTTACTTTCACCGGAGATGCAAAGAAACCAACTCCACTGTGTGTGGTGTGTGGTGAAAAGCTATCTAATAGTGCTATGGTCCCAAGTAAACTTAAACGCCATCTCCAAACGAAACACCCTTCGCTTCAAAACAAGAATGCAGACTTTTTTGTTCACCTGCGTGAAAACACGGAGAAACAGGCAACTTTCATGAGAAAAACCACAAAGGTAAATGAAAGAGCTCTTAAAGCTAGCTATCAAGTTGCTGAACTTATAGCCAAGTCAAAAAAGTCACACACTGTGGCAGAGACATTAATACTTCCCGCCTGCAAAGCTATTGTAGAGGAGATGCTCGGACCTGAAGCAGCTAAGGAAATAGACAAAGTCCCTCTCTCAGACAACACAATTTCCAGACGTATTAATGACATGTCTGCAGACATAGAAAGTGTGGTTTTGGAAAAGATCCGTATCAGTGAGAAATTTGCATTGCAACTTGACGAGTCTACTGATATCAGTGGACATGCTCAACTCTTGGCCAATGTGCGTTTTGTGGATGGTGATGCAATTAGAGAAAACTTCTTTTTTTGCAAGGCATTGCCAGAAAAAACAACAGGAGAAGAAATTTTTAGGGTCACATCAGAATACCTTGAACAAGGAGGACTTAAGTGGGAAAACTGCACAAGTGTCTGCACCGATGGAGCTGCAGCCATGGTCGGGCGCACCAAAGGCTTTGTAAGCAGAGTGAAGGAAAGAAATCCAGATGTGATTGTTACGCATTGTTTTTTACACCGTGAGGCCCTCGTAGCCAAGACTTTACCAGCAGACCTAGTTCCTGTGTTGGATGATGTTGTGCGCATGGTAAACTTTGTAAAGTCACGACCCGTGAAAAGTCGCATGTTTGCAGCTTTGTGTGAGGAGATGGGAGCGAAGCATAAAACCTTGCTGTTTCATACGGAGGTCCGGTGGTTGTCGCGTGGCAAGGTCTTGGTTCGTGTGTATGAGCTGCGGGAGGAACTTAAAGTGTTTCTGACAAATGAGAGGTCAGATTACGCAAAGCTGCTTGCAAGTGATGAGTGGTGTGCAAGGCTGGCATACCTGGCAGATATTTTTCATCATCTGAATGAGCTGAACACACGAATGCAAGGCCGAAATGAAAATCTGCTTACAAGTACAGATAAAATAAATGGATTCCGTTCAAAGGTGCAACTCTGGCATCAACACGTGGAAAGTGGCAATCTTGAAATGTTCACACTCACCAAGCAATGGCAAGGTGTTCACACTGCTGCACTGGGTGAGATAATAGTTAAACATTTAAAAACTCTCGAGGAGAAGTTGTCATTTTATTTCTCTTCAGTCTCCACTGAATGCCTTGACTGGGTTAGGGACCCTTATAGCTCAGCATCAGTTGGTGGAAAGGACATGACTTTACAGGAGCAGGAGGAACTAACTGAACTGAGACAAAATCGTAGTTTCAAGCTAAGATTTGCTGATCTACCTTTGGACAGTTTTTGGTTGGATACTGCCAAGGAGTTCCCCGTTCTGGCAAACAAAGCTATTTTGACATTGCTCCCATTTTCCACTACATATCTGTGTGAGATGAGCTTTTCAAGCCTGATTGCTATAAAAACTAAAGACAGAGAGAGACTGAGAGCTGTTGACGAAGAGCTACGTGTGTGTCTTTCTTCGATTCCTGCCAGAATATCAGCTTTGTGTTCAGCCAAACAGGCCCAGGTTTCACACTGAGTAAGTCAACAGAAATATGAACAATTATGAGAATACTTTATTATTTCATAATAAAGTAATTATAAAATAATTTCTTTGTGTTTGATTACTATTCAAGAGAATTACTTTATATATAGTCAATATAGGCACAGAGGTAATTTTTTTTAACATTTTCTAATGGTGGTGTGCCTCGTGATTTTTTTCATGAAAAAAGTGTGCCTTTGCACAAAAAAGGTTGAAAAACACTGAATTAGCCCATGCAGCACTATAAGTGGTTTCTGCAATCCACCTCCATCAACAAAGGCATCAGGAGAGGTAAATATTCTCTTTCCAATTTACAAATACATGGTTTGTTGGCAGTTTTAGTTAGGTACCATGATCATTTTATGGTGTTAAATGATGGGCTTCATTTAATAACTTATGATAACCATTCACAAATTATCTTGTATTAGTTTGTCTTCAATAAACTGCTGAAAGCTGAAGTCTGATTGGCTGCTATAGGTTACACATCAGGTAGACATCATTAATGCTTTCACTGTACGTGAAGTTTTTTTTTCCTTTTGTCTTGTTATTTTGATGTTTCTGCCTATCCCTTACATATTTTCACTGATCGCAAAACACTATAAATCACTCCAAAGGACTTTTTGATTCATAAGGTTTTCCTGGTAAGTGAAATCATGAGTCATTCAGACAGAAATTTTAAAGTGAGACTTTGTGATTTAAGCTGTGACAGCAAAGTCAGATATTTCTCTTTACTGCAGAACTAGGAAATCAGGTTACAGTATAGGAATGACTCACCCAGGTGGCTCTTGCCCTTTCCTTTCCTTTAGAAAGCTTGTCCTAATCACCATTCTTCCCCTGATACACCAAAGCTGACATCCTGCTTGCAGCTCTCACATTTCCATTGACAATACATGTGTAAGGTTTATACAGAGCAGTACAGATACATAGCTCCCAGCTGTCCCTTATTTGAAAGGACTGTCCCTCTTAGGGATCCAAATCCCTCTTTCCTTTTCAGTTGTCTCTCTTCTTTCTCTCATGTATAGAGCGCTATAAAAAAAATCTATGTAGCTGCAAAAAAAATGTTAAACTGTACAATACCCTTTATCCAGAAAATTATTCAATTGGTATGTTTCCAAAAGCCAGTATTATGGAAAACAGTGATGTAAAAAAAATCACTTATAGGTTTAGTCAATTATATTTGTCATAGTAATTATTTATGGTCCATGTAACTGGGGGCAGGGTTGTGTTTGTGTACCACCTACCCCCCCCCCCCGGCCGAGAAAGCCTTCCACTAACACCCACCAAAAGCCGCCCCTGCTGGCCGATAAAGCCTTCCACTAACACAACCCTGGCCAAGAGAGTCTTCCCCTACCACTGCCCCCCCATTACACCAGCCACCACCCCTGTCCCCCCTGGCAAGAGAGAGAAAGACACTCAGCTTCACAGTTCCAGACATCCCTAGGAATGAGAGTCAGGCTCTGCATGCATCAAGCAGCCCACAGCCTCTCTCGAGTCCCACCTGGTCCCCATGACCCGTGTGTCCCTTCTTCTGGGGGCCACCCCCCTGAAAAATGCTGTCCTAGGCAAATTCCCTGTTTGCCTTGCGGTAAATATGCCCCTGATAAAAGGTGTACCCTTTTTTCATCCCTGAAAGTTGGGAGGTATTCAAATAGCTGTCCAAGATAAGTTTGATCACGTGTGCACAAACAACTGAGCTTTCAAATCTCTGGTCAGTTTTATTCAGAGTGCCTCTATGCATCAAGATAAAACTTAAGTGTTCAAGTTTATGTATTGCTATACTATGGTTTTTTTTGTTTTGTTTTTTTGTTTTGGAGGTTATAACCTGTGAGGTTATTTTTGATATCTGTGCCAAGATGGGGAGCTTTGCCTTCTTTTCCTGTCCCAGAGAAGAGCAGATTAAATCTCCCTAAAATCAGGGGAATCCCTCTTCTATACAGTTCTCACCTGAACATTTGTCCACATTGCAAGACTAAAGCTGTCCATACATGAAGTGAATTTAGTCCACTTCCTGATGAACCAGACAAAATTTGCTCTGTGGGTGGCCTGTCAGCACCCTCCTGCCAGACATCCTTCGATTGACAAACCGCATGAGCTGGTCATAAATTTTTGGCCAAACAACACCTGCATTCAGTCTGATACAAACACTGTTTGGACATTTTTAAAGCCCATGGCAACTGCCAAATGACTAAAGCCTCAGCCGGAGATTTGTTCATCCTTGCTGGTTTGTGTGGATGGAGGAAAAACTGTGTGATGGGCGGCTTGTTGGCAGATATTATTGTCCTTTAATTGTAGCCCCTTCTTTGGTGATGTCGTGGATGTAGCTGTTGCCCTTTGATATGCCAGCTGCGGGTGGTGCCCAGTAGAGTTGGGTATGGGAACAGGACACCCTGATCTGCAGGATGTAGTCTTTGTATCACTAAGGAGAAAGAGAGCCCTCTATGGGACTGAACCACAGGGGTATATAGAGCAGGAAACTTTGTGAACAGAAAGACAAATCTTGGTCCCTTGACGGGTCCAGTGGCTTGGTTTATCCTATGGCAGATATCCCTTTGTGTGATGGGAAGGTACACCCTGAGTGTGAAACATTTAGCAAGGTGACTGCAGTATCTGGGAAGATGGTTGTGACAGTTGTGTGACTTAGGTGAGTGTTTTGCACTTAAGGAGCCACTGTTCAAAATGTCATGTACTCAGGAATAGTGATTGGCAATTCAGACTTCTGATCGGTGAGGTATGTGAATAGATGTCGTGTTGTAAAGGAACTGTGTTACAATAAATGTACTAAACTATGACTGAGATATGCAGGAAATAATTCAAAACCCTGTTGGACTGGACACTGCAGACAGGTTCAGAGTCAGCATGGCGTGAACAGTCGCCCAATTAGGGACCATTAAAAGCCTAACCCTCACCTTTTGTTCAAATGACAACTCCAAAATTTTGGATTTCCTTTCTGAAATGGTCACCAGGATGTATAGAGGGATGAAATATCTCAGAGAAGATACAGAGAGCAATGAAAACCAGGCTAGAGATTATAACCAAAACAAAAAAAGTCTTTACATATACAGTACTTTAAAGTCCAGCATCCTGATTACATGGAGTATTTCAGTATTAGTTTTTTTCTTTCATAGTTTTTATTAAGAATAAATCAATTACATCCATGGATAAGTCATCATAGGCAATTTAGACGGTCAGTAAAATTCACAATATCCAGGAAGCAATATTTGTTGTTCATATTTTTAGAACAAAAAAACAAGCATTATAGTGAAAAATAGGACTTAATACCTGGAGTGTAGAGATGCAAGGCAGAAATCTGCCTAGAGTAACAAAACAAAAAGTGGACTAGAGTAAAAGGATGTAGAGCCAATAGAAAAACAAAACAGAAGAACAAAAACATCAAGCACTAAGACTGAATATACATAGAAGGCTGTTACTGTGCCTTTACTTTTTTTTTAAAAAAAAATTAGGTTTTTAATTGCTAAAAATAGAAAATATCGATTTATAAACCTGAAAATTTTCAACAGAGTAAAATAAAGTTGACCCTTAGCCATGGTAACATGTAGTGAATACACAATGATAGACTTAGTTTCCTACACTGAAAATATTTTTCACATATTTTTACTATACAGTACTGGCATAGAACATACCATTTCCAAGACACATATTGAATTTATCACTGCACAAAAGCTCATTATAATCTGGCCTATTCATTTGACTTTAAAAGTCACTGCATAAGAATTAAACAGTAAAACTGACAGCAGTAATTAATTACCTTAACTGAGTTCCAAGATAAGGGAAGCAGGTCATATTCACACATTTCATTTGACAGGTCACTTGCTGATAGTTGTCACTACATAAAAAGCTGAATAAAAAATATTTCAGCCATGTGGTGATAGTGCTAGCCATTTGACAGCTCTTAAGTCACCCATAAACAAAGGCTTCTCATTTTCACTTGTTCATGTAAGAGCAGTCAGACCCTCAGAAGATGGCTTTCCACTGGAGCTGCGCATATAGGTCGTACAGGTTTGATGGATTTCCAATCATAGAGCAAAGGTGATAAAGAAAACAGGAAGCATAATGGGGTTTTAGTTTCCGTTGTAGTTTCAGCCTGATATAGACAATTGCTTGTTCAATATAATAATATAGAAGGATTAGAGAGAGGAGTGACATGATGGTGGTTGTTGTATTTCAAATAAAACTCGTAACTTTGAATGTTAAAGAAATAATGAATACATTTGGATGTTGGACCTCTAATAATAGCTGCTGCATTGGAAGGGTTTTGTAGTAATGGAAGTGGTTAGTGTCTCAGTGTTTGGCTTTCTTTTACCACTCAGCCCAGAACTGTGCGCCCCCTTCCTCTTTAGCTAGGAAAACAAACAATGTGCACAGAGCCCGAGAGGTTGAAAGACTGGCTGGCATCTGCAGGCTACATTGGGGAGGATCTGAAGTCACCAGAGGGAGATGGAAATGAGCAGAGATGTTCTTGAAGTGAAAGGAGAAGTATAGCCAAAGCTTTTTTGGCCCTGTCTCTTATGGATCACAGGAGTGCAGTTCGTTCTGCACTCCTGTGACCCTTCTAGGTTTAGCTCGCTGTCGACTGACATCACCAAGCCAGTCCAGGCACTGAAAATATCCCAACCATATGGTTGGGATCCATCCAGAAGCCTGAAACGGCAGCTAGCTCAGCCTCTCAGTTGCTCCGCTGGGAGACAGAGCCAGCCTCTTCCTCCCCAGGCTGAAGCTCCAGTGAGCACTGGAGAGGCAGAGCAGAGTGCTGGTGACTGACAGTCACCACTCTACGCTCAGTTTGGAGGGGAGAACTGAGGGATCAGTGGTATTTGATTGCTCAGTTCTCAGTGAAGAACCAGTGAGGGGATAGATGCAGCATCGTGCACCTAGGTGAACATAATTGTTTTTTTTTTTATAAACCCCATACTTCTCTTTTAAGATCAAGAACACAGGGACACAGCCTCAAACTAGAAGGTGGAAAGAACAAAATCTTAGAAAATATTATTTTATCAAAAAAGTAATTGATTCTTGGAATAGACTTCCAGCACAGGTAGTGTGTCAATCAACAAGTGGGTTCAGAAAAATGCTTGGGACAAACATAGATCTATTGTCAGACAAAATAATAATAATTATATACTGTATAACTAAAATAAATTATAAAAAAGTGTCCAGAGTCATTCTTCTAGAGAGCCCAAAAGCTATAGGTTTACCCTCTCTTGGTTTTTTAATGCCCCTGCAAAAGGTGGCAAGTGGGAGCAGAGACAGGGCAGCAGTGGCAAAATATGCAGTGGCCTTGTTGCTAGCTGTCAGAAAGGTGCAGTGTCTGGGATGGTGGGGTGGTGGGGTGCAGTGTCCTGAATGTTGGAGTTAAGTGTCAAGAGTGCTTGGATGAAGACAAGTTCAGTGGTAGGAACTAAGAGATGAGAGATGGTTAACTGATAAACTAATTCTTCACCAGGTCAGCATCACTCTGATTGACAGTGCAAAGCAGTGGGTGAATTTGAAAGCTGCTATTGGACTGACTAGCTGCTATGGATCAATCCAGGGCCATGCATTGTCACTCAAAAGTGAAGCAGACTTGATATGGAACTGGTCTCTCATAAAAATACTCGGCCAAAAGTCTGTCATAGTGGCAGGTGCAATGGCTAGGGCAGGAGGAGGGAGTGCACTGGGAGGAGGACTTTGCAGTGTGAATGAATTGGGAACAAGCACTGAAATGGGCACCAGCACTGTTACTGTCGGTGCTGCACCCTTTCTAAATCTCCTCAATTAAGATGTTTGCAGTAGCACACTGAAAAAGAACTATAGTGCGCTCCTAGCACACATGTCCAGTACTCACGGAAAGGTCCCGATGATGTGTCACAGTGGTCACATGACCCTAAACTCTGCCCCGCCTCCCGGCTTCTGAAACCCTTAAAGGGCGGGAGGGGCCGGCGTTAAGGGGTTAAAATTGCCTTATAATTGTCATTTTCTGAAAGCACAGGAAGAGTAGAATAAAAAGATGGTGCTACTGATTTTTTAGATGATAGTTGCGCAATTGTTCATCAAAAGGATATTGGTTATCAGGGGCGGACTGACAACTCATGGGGCCCCCGGGCAAAAGGGGATCATGGGGCCCCTGTGTGCTTGCCCACACTCAAACCACACCCAAAAAAAGCCAATAAAAAAGGTACCAGGGGCATCTCATGGGGCCCCTTACTGACCCCAGGGCCTAGGGCAGTGACCGAGTTTCGGAATGGTCAGTCCGCCCTTGTTTGTTATAAAAATACTCTGAAATCATTACTAACACACAAAACTACAAGATAACTTACAATCTTCATACAAAAAAAATTTGCTAATTTTTAACTGTGCCTTCTTGCAAAAAGGTGAAAATTAAAGGTATGCAAAACCATTAATGAGCTACTGCCACTATAAATCTGGAGGCTGGCTTTACACCAATGTGCACATTGCTGCAATACATGAAAATGTGTTGTTCTTGTTGGTGTGATGTGGTGTGCTGTACTGCCATTGCACCTTGCTTTCACAGAGGAAGTGATCTGTAAAAAGAGCTTTCTGTTCATCCACAAAACAGAGAGATAATATACAGCATATGAATGGCCATTGCAATGTCATGCATTTATGAAAAAACACCAGGAGATCAACAAAGATCACTCTGGTGTTCATTTAGGACAAGCAAAAGATCTTACCCTTTGGACACTGGCAGTCTTCTCCCCTGCACAGCCCACCATCTCTTCTGCTACAGGCTGGGGGGAGAGCAGCAGGGATATTGGAGGACACAGTGGAGACAGCAGGCTGTGCAGGGGACACAGAATGCACCTACTGTATTTGCCCAGTCCTGTATATCATTGCATTCTCCCCAAGATCTCCACCTCATCTAATTAAAAAATGCCTTGTATTCATTTTTTAAAAATGGCAGTAGTGCCGAGCAAACAGCCCACTGTGGTTAGTGTGCAAAGAGCCCAGATAGCCCAGTAGCTGCATCTACTAAAGTGATTATCAGTTTCCCTAGAGGCCCCTTAGGCATGATGTATGCACATTTACATTAGTCCAAGTTGAACCAAAGCTAGAACACAATAAAGATCATACCTGGAGTTCAGCCTTAAAAAATACATTGAAATTCTCCTTTGTATTTTTGTAATCTGTTGGAATGCTTGAGTCAGTTTAGCTTGTGTCTGTTAGTGTCAGCATACTGAGTATCATCTTGCTATGCTATGCAGTGCTCTCTAGCAGGGTATGCTAGAGATATCATTCTGTGCTAGCGATATTTAATAACTGGCCAACCAGCAGGCTTGGGAGGCATTTATTTGCCCAGGGGCTAACTAATACACAAATCATTGTATACTGGGTCTGTTCCTTTATGACATTTAACATTTGAGAATATTTGTACATTCAATTTATTGGTTACATGTGGTTGGTTTTATTATGTTGTCTGAGGTCAATACAGCAATAAGAGCTTGGTTCTTTCATCCTTTGTTAAAATTGCCTTATTCTTGTTCATTCTCTTATTAAGCAGTGATAAGCAGCTACTTAATGCATCACCAGAGATTCTATTAAATAGAATCCATGCATACCTGTGAGAAAGCTCTTGCTCTCTCTTTCCCTTGCATGTCAACACTGCTAAATTCAGCGTAACAAGGATCTGCTTGTATTTGACTTATAATTATACTTTGGAAGTATTTAAAGAAGTGCAATGAGAGTAATTACTTTTTAACTTCGCACTCCAGGCAGTTAGAGAACGCCAATGAATGCAGTTATGTATGTATTTTAAAAATGTCCTAGCAGGACTCAGATTGCAAGAGAAAGACCAGCACTAGAGGTAACCAGGCTCTTCTTACATATACGGAGAGAGTTTAGTGATCAGAAGGTTAACCTGATCAGTAAGCTGCTGTTCTTCTACTCTGCAAAAGACAAGATGTAGTTGGAGAGGGTTGTCAATCTCCAGTGCTGCTACAGCAGAGATTGACAACATTATAGAATAATCAATAGATACAATCAAAATATTTTTATTATTATTACCTCTCCCTAATTAGGAAGCCCAGAAGCAGATTGCTATGGTCATCACCGACTCACCAGTAAGTTATGGTGGGGTCCTCAAAACACAAACACAGTAATGAACACTAGGGGGTCAGAGGGATCCCCTCAAAGATAGAAGTTTAAAAGAGAACCAACAGTGGTGTAATATAAAACCAACAGCTTTATTAAGTTTCACAAAATGGTAATAGATCTATTAGGCCAAGAGAATCCTCTATTCACATGAATAAAATAGATAACGTTATCACTATAAAATGACCCAGGCCACACAAGATATGAGTATTGACATAATGCAACTACCTTGCGTCTTATATGAACACTAATGTGAGTCAATAACAACCAGAGTCTCGTGCAGTGGGATCACCCACATCAGGCCAAAAGGCAAAGCCAAGGCTCTGGAAAATGGACTCTCCAACCCAGGGGTGGACTGACCATTTGGAAACTCGGGCACTGCCCGAGGGCCCGGGGTCTGTAGGGGGCCCCATGAGATGCCCCTGGTACCTTTTTCACAGGATTTTTTGAGTTTGGGCAAGGGCACAGAGGCCCCATGATCCCCTATTGCCCAGGGGCCCCATGAGTTTTCAGTCAGCCCCTGCTCCAGCCAGAACATAATCCACTATGCATGAGCAGCACACATAAATATTAACAACAGTTGGACAGAGTGCTCACAATTTAGCCCAATATTAATATAAGGCCATAAATCACATCCACTAAGGGATGAATTCCCTGTTAGCCACAGAGATATACTGAATGTGAGCAATTATGCCAAGGCAATTGACAACATACCTGTGCTGTCTGGCAGTGATGCCTAGGTTACAAATATAGTTGTGCATAACTACAAATCAGTTGGCATATAAAGATAATACCATATTTGAATTCCTGCTGTATATTTAAAGTGTTACTAAACCCAGGACCCTGCATTCACTTTATCTGGTTTCCCACAGTTCACACAATATGGAAATTAAATTATTTTAGTAAGTATAACTGTTAAATACCTTTTCCATCAACAGTTAGAGCACTCTGGTGACTTCTATCATTGTCCAGCAGAGCACCTGTTAAAGCTTGTAGGTGTAATCTCCATTCTCCCTTGATAGTCCTATGAGGCTGCATAACCCGTGACCCTCTAGACAGTGCTGATTGGCCTTGTTCTGATCACATGCACTCTCCCAAGAAAAAAAAAACCCTCTCTAGCAATACACACCAAACTGAGCACGTGCAGCTTGCTGTTTGATCCCCCAAGGCTGTTTTGAGCCTTGGGGGATCAAACAGCCTTTTTACACAATGCGAAGATTTAACCCCTTAGGTTCCACAGTGAGCATAACTAGCATGCTCTACTGCATTTACAGACCGATTTTGCTGTTACTGGGTTAAGTAACACTTTAAGTGCTTAGATTGCAGTTTAGTGTGCTTATGTTGCAAGTCCATTGCTAAGAATCTAAAAACGTTATGCTTATTATTTTTTGCCTTACAAATATACTACATTTTTATAATAAAACATCCCCCTACGATGGATGTAATTTAAAGCGGAGCTCCACCCAAAAGGTGAAGTTCCGCTTTAAGGACTGCTCCCCATTAAGTACTGCTCCCCATTAAGGATTGGCACCCTAATTTGACAGGTACCCGCTCCCACTTCCGGTCCGATCGCTGTGGCGATCGGAAACAGAAGGTGTTCTCCCTCCCTGTAGTCTTTTGGGACACATGACAGGTCCCAGAAGACTACAAGGCCATTCACGAAGTGCAGCGCTACTCGAGCATGCGAAATGGGTACCCGGCTGTGAAGCTGTCGCAACTAGGTGCCCACACTGAAGATGCCAGCCTCCTGGAATACAGGACGGCCAGTGAAACGGGCTGTGGGGGACACACCACGGGACCGAGGGACAGGTAAGTGGCTGTTTTTTAAAAGTCAGCAGCTACAGTTTTTGTAGCTGCTGACTGGTATTTTTTCATGGGTCGAGTGGAACTCCACTTTAATATATCTTATTCATATTCAACTAACATGTAGCTATGAAGTCATACCTCTAAGAGCCCTGCATGAACTTAGTGTACTGTATATAACAGATTGGAGACATTGCTAATTATATACCAGCCACATATAAGGTACAGTCCCACTGTTCTATTTGCTCAACCTCAAAAACATGGAGCTGGAAATTCTACCACCGTGATAAACCACCAAGCTTTGATTTTACAGTACTACAGGCTGAAAAACCCTGCTATTCACATATGTGTCTCTGTGCCTTTCCTCCACTATGTACAGCCTTTCTGTAGAGTTTATTTCCTGTCCTTCTATATTATTCACTCCCATGCCACTGTCTATCAAACCGCATGCCTCTCACAAAAACTAACAACCGGCTATTTAAATCCGATGTTTTCATGTAAACCAGTTCGATTTTTAAAGTGACTCATTCGTTCGCCGGGGTTGTGTACAGTGATCTTTCTATGCACTGCTCAGATGTATACAATAAAGGAGCAGCTTTTCTTATCCCAGACCCCAGGTACTCAACCACTGATAGAAAGGGGTGACACACAGAGAAAGCAGTATGATAAAAAGCTACATCTGCCTCAGGCATTGAAAAAGCAGTCAGATGATTAAACTCTTCTATAGCATTCCCAGAAGTGCAGCAAGGCAAAGCCTTAATACTAAGGAACAGAAATCCTTCAGATTTATCCCACGCTGATTTAGCCATTCTTTTCTTTTCAATAATTGGTGAAAGCTGGCATATGCTGCAACATACTTTCCCTGAAGCTCCCTCTGTTTCTGACAAGTTTCATTCCATTTGAAAAATCAATATACACATGGTCAAGAAATCATTCCGGCGCTAAACACAGGGCTTAGCTCTATGAAGTCAGGCTTTTCTTTCCCCCTTAATAAGCTAGACACATCATCAAGTTCATTAGCACAGTATCTTGTTATCTGAAGGCCAGCGAGAGTCAACATAGTTATACAAGAGTTAGTGATAGAAAATACAGTATAAACGCATGCTTTACCTGCAGATATTTATTGTAGGTTGGATAGCATGTATAAGTAGAAGTGTAGAAAGTGACAGTGAGCGCACAGGGAGGGATTAGTAAGAACAGTCGTTAGCACAAAAGGACAACCCTCTATTTCCTCAGTAGCAATAAATAAGAAAAAAGTGCAGCGCTAGAAAAAATTCCAAAGAAAAATAAAATAGTTGAAAATGACTATGCTTTCACGTTATACTGAATGAGAATAATTAATGAGCGACTTGAGTGGACAAACAGCAATAGATAATGCAATCCAAGCGAAGCGCTCTATAGTGGTGCTAAAGTGATGTGAAAAACACAATAATATGCAAGAGTATACTGTGGCGCTGAGATTGAAGCGCAATGGTGACAAATATCATGACTGTAGTGATACAGTTCAACAAATAAAACAAATCTATACAAATTGCAAAACACAATAATCAATAGTGTAAAAAAGTCCAAAAAGAAGATCGTGACATCCAGTGATAAATGAATCCGTGATAAATTCTTCTTTATAATGCACTCACCAGAAGCGCATATAAAATGCGCATAGAAAGCAATGGTAACATTATCCTCCAGAACAGGTCAGCCTATTTCACCGCCAAGCACAGCTAAATGGAATATGGAGCTGTCATACATCAGAAATGGGAGATGCCTCCAAAAGAACATTTAATCCTTGGCATGAAAATTAGCCACACCTTGAAGGGAAAAAGATGGCCGCCGGACCACCGTATGGACGCGACGGCATGACGTCAGCACGAAGGCTCCTTGCTGACGCGTTTGGTGCATACGCACATTATCAAAGGAATCCGCCTCCGAGGAGAACTATTAATTATTGGCTTTTCCAATTTGTCCAGATTTGTTTTATTTGTTTCATTTGTTGATCTGTATCACTACAGTCACGATATTTGTCACCATTGCGCTGCAATCTCAGCTCCACAGTATACTCTTGCATATTATTGTGTTTTTCACATCACTTGAGCGCTGCTATAGAGGTCTTCACTTAGATTGCATTATCTATTGCTGTTTGTCCACTCAAGTCACTCATTATTTATTCTCATTCAGTATAAAGCAAAAGCGTAGAGAGTCGTTTTCTACAATTTATTTCTACAATTTTTTCTAGCGCTGCATTTTTTTCTGTGTATTTGGACAATCTAAGCATGTACCCAAGTAAAGGCAATATTTTGGAGCTATATGGGTACATAGGATGGCATATGTAATTTTTTTCTACATCAGTTTAACGGTTTGTTCACACGGGTTTCAGTACCCTGTGTTTATGCAGCATTTATTCAGCAATTTTAGAGCCTCATAACTGCCCTTCAAAGCCTGGCATGAATAATAAAATGGTACCACACAGTGCTGTTCACATAGGAATGGTAGCGTTGTGTCAGGTTGTGTTAACAATTAACTACTTGCCCTCCAGAGGATTTACCCCCCTTCCTTACCAGGCCATTGTTTGTGTTACGATGCTGCGTTACTTTAACTAACAATTGCGCGGTCAGGCACCCAAATTAAATTTACGTCCTGTTTTTCACATGAATAGAGATTTCTTTTGGTGGTATTTGATTGCCTGTGCATTTTTTATTTTTTGCACTATATAAAAAAAAAGACTGACAATTTTGAGGGGAAAAAAAACTATATTTTTACTCTACAGAGGATTTACCCCCCTTCCTGACCAGGTCATGTTTTGTGATATGGCGCTGTGTTATTTTAATAACTGTACGGTCATGCAACGTTGCACCCAAATTAAATTTACATCCTTTTTTTCCCACAAATTGAGCTTTCTGTTGGTGGTATTTGATCGCCTGTGAGTTTTTTATTTTTTGCATTATAAAAAAAAAAAGGTCTGACAATTTTGAGAAAAAAACAATATTTTGGACTTTTTGCTATTAAACATGTCCAGCAAATAAATTGTAAACACCAAATTTCCTCACAAATTTAGGCCAAAATGTATTCTGTGACATATCTTTGCTAAAAAAAAAATACCAATACGTGTAAATTAATTGGTTTACGTGAAAGGAATAGTGTTTACAAATTTACAAACTGGGATTTTTTTTTTAATTTTTACTAGTAATGGCGGCGATCAGCGACCTATAGCGGGACTGCAGCGTGCATTCTGACACTGGGTGGAACTGACTTGGTGTCACTGACATCCCCAGTGACACCAATACAGTGATCAGTGCTAATAAAAAGCACTGACACTGTACTAATGGCACTGGGAGGGAAGGGGTTAACATGAGGGGCGATCAAAGGGTTAATTGTGTGCCATTTTACTAAGTGTGCTGTTAGTTCTTCACTGTAAGCACAATACTTTGCATGGCTGTACTATGCACAGCCATGCAAAGCAGTGTGCAGGAGCGGACAAGGGAGTGAACTGTTCAGCGGAGATGCTCGGCAATCACCGGGCGTCGGAGAAAATGACAGCCTCAGAAATGGAAAATCACGCATATACACATGATTTTGCATATAGCTGCCACCCTGTAGCAGTTTTTCTGCTATGGGGTGGTGCTAAAGTGGTTAAGCAGCATGTCGCTTTCATGAGACACAGATTCTTGTCAGCTGACTCCATTGATTTCAATGGTAATGCACTATTACCGCACCTTAGTGCTTTTGACTATAGGGATTTTCAAAGGTGCCAGAAACACACAGACAATGTATAAAATATTCAAATGTTTATTATAAAGCACATCCTAAAAATAGCAACTGTTTTGTGGTTGTTCACTTTAAAACCATCAAGAAAATCCATGTGGCTCAAAGAAAATATGCAGTAGCTTCAACTCGACATGTTTCACCAATCACTGGCTTCCTCAGGAATAACAAATTGCTGCATACAATTGCCACTAGAAAAAAACAAAAAACAAACAATGATTACACATAATGTATCATACGAAGAGACACATAAATATATTTCTTTCACGCAAATAGAAAAACACATATACATATTGTATGACATATCTTTGATCTGTGGTACGGACGCGGGATCGCTGCCACCAATATGCGATGATCCCACGATTGCTGACACCAATATGTGACGACCACGGCGTCAGACCCCTGACCTTCTCACCAAACTCATGACCGAAGGACTGGCCAATCTGAAACCGCAATGTCACATGCGTAACAATGCCACACCCAGCTGCACCCTGCACAATGATTTTCCAGCTAATGGACAACAATCGATGTACCGACAGCCTGAGCGATTGTTACTGGGTCAGGTTAATTAAGCAATTAACCCTTCACACTGCCACTACCTCCTTTTTGTACAGAGAAAGAGGAAATGCGGCAATATCCGCAATAACACTATAATGGTTTAGGTAATCGTCTGTATAACACGGTCACCGCAGGCCGGTTATACAGAGGGTTAAACAAACACAGTAGCGTTCTTTTAGAGGCAGGAATTCGTACATTGCAATTAAGAGCTATAGAAACAGTTCAACACTTTCAGAAGGAAAGATTTATTACTGAAAAGTCAAAAAGGGGTGCAATAAAGATATTTACAGAAAAAAGATGTAACCAATATATATATATATAAATATACAGAGAACAACAGCACAGCAAAGAGATAACAGAGAGAGGTTAAAGTACCTGCCAAAGTCCTGGGTTAGCAGATCTAGTTTCAGAGCCAAAGGGTACGGGTCTCCCCAGGTGGTATTGATGTTAAATGGGAGAATTCTTCAACTTTGCTCTCTTAGGCCTGACAGCCCATTTTGTAGTTCCCTAGCAGGGGGTGTCTCTGAAGTCCAGGACCAATGCCCTGTTTAAGGAGGGGTCATCAGGCGAATACCTCAACTAGAGACAGAATCTCTCATAACTCATATTTTGTTCATAACTTTTCCTATGCACAAGTGACATTCCACCCGCAGGTAGATTATTATTCAGACACGTCTGAGGATTGATTAGATATGAATTATGAAATTCTACACTGAATGGTACCCAAGACCTACTTTTCTGCTTTCTTCGAGACAAGGAGAGTGACCCATCTAATTGTTTGTCTCCTCTTAGCCAATCTGACGATATGTCTGGTTTTTATGTAAGTCTCTCATATTCCAAGATATGAGACATAGGGGAAAAATGAATTTTGGAAAAGTGGTTATCTGGTTCGTGCTTCGCTGGAATGCCTTGAACTCCTGGGAAAGCTTGCCTTATCTTATACGAGGTGTTTTATGGTACAGCTTGCCCAGACAGCCAGGCACCTAGCTCAGAGATGTTTTATAGCTCTGGGGTTCCCTGCTGTGCCCTAGCCTGCCAGTGACACACAACCAGCACACACACACTGGCTAAATGTCTCTGTGCCTCTCAGAGGGGGAGGGAGTGAGGGGAGAAAATGGAGATTCTTAACAAAATGGAGGCTGCGTCCTGCCTCTGGTGCGCATGTTCGCAACACATATAAACGCAATGGATCACCTGAAAGGCCTTTTACCAGGAATGCTCAGAGCCATATTAACAAATCATGAAAAAATTAGATGCTGGCACCCATAGGACCAACCACAGGGGGATTAGCCAACCACAGTAAGGGTAGGCTTTGCATCCAAACCATCCTGGAAAAATGTATACAATTTAAAATGTATTACCATGGGCAATACTACTAAAACAATTTTTAAAATGTATAATTTAATGTATAATAATATAATATAATGTATAACATAAGTCCTGCTAGATAAGGCAGAACTAAAAAAATCAAGATAGAATAAATCATAAAGAACCTACCAACTTTTCAGAAAGTGGAGTCATCAAGCGCCTAAGTGCTTAATACATGATAGCTTCTCCACAGCTATAGAATAAGAACATTATCCAACAGGTACACACTGTATGAGCCTTAAAAGAGTGTAAAGCAAAGGTTCTATCACTGTTGTATACACAAATACCCTATGGTAGCAGAAAAAATATACAAATAAAACAAAATGTCACTAACGCTGAACAAAGGGAGAAACCAAAAATAAAGCTCAAAACCTTTTGAATTTTAAGTATGTCCCTTACCCCTTGTGCAGGCCAGATGATAGACATAACCAAGACATTCCTGGCGGCCAAGACCACAGCATATCAGGCACCACGTGGCCTACTCATATTATATGGCACTACCTCCCCGCCAGCATCTGACATCACCAGCAGGATGCAGATACCCAACAGTACCCCAGGTAATGGCATTCACACACAGCCCCCCCCCTTCCCGGGTAGTGACATCGCTCACATGTGCGATGGCCATCTTGGAAGATCTTGCTGCCTGAACACAGTTTGGAGCAGATCTCCCCAAGCATCAGCAACCATCTAAACAGTGCAGCCCTTTGGCCGCATCAATTGGTGATCACTGAGATGGAACTCTAGGTGGAACTAAGGGAAGCAGGACAGCAAAAGGCAAGGGTCACTCACACACCACCCATTGCCACTGGGGCAGTCAACCGCAGCAGCCAACCCCCCACCAAAAAAGTGTTAAAAAGTGCCTCTGCATTAAAAGTATATATATAATGTTTGGGGATTCAAAGTAGTTTTCTAGCAAAAAAATGTTTTCCATGTAAACAAAAAGTGTCAGAAAATGCTTGTTCTTCAAGCGGTTAGAAGAGTGGTGTGTGGCATAAGCTTCTAATGTTGGCCCTGGATAGCAGAAGCACCCCCAGATGTAGATTTCATTTGTTGCCACAAGTTTCTGGAAAACAAAGAAAGAAAACAAAAATGTACTTTTTATTTTCTTTCTTTCACTTTCAAAACCCTGTTACAAAAAGGATATCTGCAAAATACTCATCATGGCTCTTATCAAATTCCTTGGGTTGTCTACTTTCCAAAAAGGGGTCATTTGGGGGGCATTTGTACTATCCTGGCATTTTAGGGCCTCTGAAACTAATATGTATTGAGGAAGTGACGTGAGGAAATATACCCTTTGAAATCCTGGAGGTGGCCATTGGATTTTCGAGGCCTGTATGTTGCTAGGCTGCCAAAAAATCTCACATACTTGGGAGAAGTAGCATAATGTGTTTTGGGGTGGTATTCCACATATACCCATGGAATATATAATTTAAGTGACAATTGTATGTTAAAAAAAATAAAAATTAAATTTTCCAAAATTTGTGGCAAAAAATAAAATCTTCCATGGACTCAACATGCTGCTCAGCAAATTCGTTGGGATGTCTAATTTCCAAAAAGGGGTAATTTGGGTTTTGTTGTACTGCCATGGTATTTTAGCCCCTCAATAAATGTATATATACCATAGTTTGTAGACTCTATAACTTTCACCAATTAATATACAGATATTGCGATTTTTTTTTTACCAAAGACATAGCAAAATACATTTTGTCCTAAATTTATTACTAACTTTGAGTTTAGTGGATATTTTTTATAACTGAAAGTAGAAAATATAGTTTTGTTTTTCGTTTATATCACAAAACATAAAAAAAACCCAGTGGTGATCATATACGACCAAAAGAAAGCTCTATTTGTGTGAAAAAAGGACACAGATTTCATTGGGTACAGCGTTGCATGACTGCGCAATTACCAGTGCAGTACCAAATAGCAAAAAATGGCCTGGTCATTAAGGGGGGTGTAAATGTTCTGGAGGAAAAGTGGTTAAACACCACAGAATATGACAAGTTTCACTGGAGCTGTGTGCCACATTCATTCAGCAAACATTTTATACATAACCCTTTAGTGTAGGTAGCTCTGAACCAAATCTACCAGTACTATTAGAATTGATAGGAGAATGATGAAGTAAATAATAGATTTTACCCTTTATTTCTTAAGTGGTTTAAAGATGATTACAGGTGTTTCTTCTGCCTTATTATGATACATTATTTTTTGTCATTTCAATATTTATAATGTTTACCAAATAGAAATATAGAATTATAAATCATTTTAACTAAATATGTCACTATAGGAAACAGTGTCAAAACACATTAACTAATAGGGTAATACATTAAATTACAGGGCATTATGCTGAACTATATTTGGCTATTTCTAGATTATTAGTTAGGAAAAAGAATGTAAGTAAAAAAAACATATACTGTACTGACTTTTCTCTAAATAAATATTTCCAAAGCAAAAACTGCACAATTCTATATAACATCCATCCACATTAAAAAAAATTATATCCCAAGGTAAACTGTGACTGGCTAATAAAAACTTTGGGATGTTTAAGAGTGATGCAGAGCATAAGAGTAGAATCTTTTTTTTTTTTTTTTGTATTAACACTAAGCGTTTCCACTTGCATTGAAACACTGCATTAATGCGATACACATTATGGTTGACAAAATGACTGTGCTAACTGAAGCATACCTTGAATAAATCTCATCTTCTAATTTGCAGTCTTGTCCTTCACATAAGGTCTCAATATAGTGTTAATGTTTTCAGCCAAGAGACAAAGCAAATTGTGCGTAATGTTTTGCCTTGTGACAAACAGCAGTTACAGAGAAGCTACACATTATTCAAATGAAATGAGGGCAAGACCCTCAGCTATCCCTTGAATTGTCATATCATTAATCTTCATAGAACACCTGCCCCATCTTCTTCCCTCTGTTTCCTCCATGTACCAGGCAACCCTTCTTAGTCTTGATCTACTCACCCTTGGGATTGAATGTGCTAATATCACAGTTTTAACAGAGTAAGATAAAATATGAAATTGTATATATTTTGGTTGTGTTTAAAGAAAGCTAAGTACAAAGAAGCTTTATTGTTGCTTCAATAAATTCTTATGTACATGCTGTTGGTTAATATTTTATTCCTACATGCCTTTGTCTGATTGATGGAAGTATAACCAGAACTGATCTAGTTTATAGGAGACAACAAAGAATATTTCATGAAACAAAGACGGTATTTGTTCCATCATCAATAGCTCTGAAGTCTGACAAAAGTAAATGTCTAGTGAAGGCAGCCCTTTGTTACACGTTTTGTATATATTTTATTTACTGTATTTAAAGTATACAATAAAAAGTATAGATTATAGACAGCACGTACAGATTGTTATAGTTACAACTGTTGTAATTCTGAACAATCTCAGTACCGAACAAAGTGGTAGAGATCCGCTTATCACAGTGAACAGCATGGTATATTTCCATTAATTCCAGTTACATGTATGTGACCATGTAAGTTCTATCAGAAGTACAGAATTAAATTAAAGTGTATACAAAGGTATTGAACCAACAATCTGAAGAAAAGAAGGGAAGTCGTTAAGGAATTGTCAGGGGGAAAGTTCCATGAAAGTGCTACCGAGTTAGCTAAGTCAAAGAAGAAAAGGAAGGAGAAAAGCAAATTCAATACAAAGTTAGAAAATAAAATCATCTAAAACTGAAGCCTGAGTCTCATTGTGGTTTCTAGTCATCTATCTGTGTCATATCTAAGTACATTTTGGAGGAAAGGAGTGACATTAATGGAGAGCCATGTGTGAGGTAACTAATGGAAATTCTTATCCATTACCTTTAAGTTAGGATGGAATGTGTAAGGTTGTGTGAGGCCTTAGATGTAAGTTGTGTTGACTTGATTTGAGGAGCAAAATGATGCCAGAAGGCCGATACTTTTAGAACTTATCATATTTATCTCCGCTTGTGAATATCCATTGCTCTGCCTCCATAATTTTGTCTGCTGCCAGTTTTCAAGCAATTGCCATTAGGCAAGTGTCTCCTTTCCAATTTCAAAGGATAAGGCGTGTAGCAGCATTCAGTTAACCAGGCAGTACACTATTATTATAGGCTTTCACTGAAACCTGGTTATCATGAAATAAAAATTGTATGGAGTGATGTTGAATGGGGATATTTGGAAGGTCGTCTCCTTTCACAAATTCTGTGATTTTGGGCAACCCCACCATATTTGCAGGAACTAGCCAGGCTGCATACACCCCCATACATTCCCACCATCAAGTCAAAGAAAAGCCTGGATACATATGTGCATTCTTCACTGGAGTTCTATACCATTTAGATATACATTTGTAATAAGATTCTTTGGTTTTGTACTTATGTATGATGGGTCGGTTAGGGTGACAATTTTCAGTTTACAGTTCAGTTACAGTTTCAGTTAACTTACACTTTAATTCTTTTTCCATTCCTTCCAGTATTAAGGCTTTGTAGATGGGCAGGCCTTAAGCAATAATATATGTTATCAAACAGAGGTGTGAGTTACTTATTTTATCTTTTTCACATATTTTCAAATGTAGTAAGAGCATCTATTGCTCTTATAGATAGATCTTTAGAGCATAAGAAGTGTGATAATTGGTAATGTAATTCAGGTATTAGCCAGAACTGCCATTTATGGCAAATCTACCACAGGATGAGTTACCATCTATTTCCAATGTTTAACCTAGGGCAAACCATGTATAGCCTCCTAAAGGGTTCAAGGGAGATGTGTAAGGGGCAAGGTTCATTACCACATTAGTTCCATCCTAGATTTTCAGCGTGACAAGCGATAAGGATGACATTCCAAGGTACATGAGCTAAATTATGGCCTGCCGTAAACAGCACAGCCATCCCGATCAGTGTGCTTACAGTGAAGCACACACCCCCCACACCCTAGTAAAACACTCCTTACATATAGTTAAGCCTTTGCTCACCTCTCATGTTAACCCCTTCCAGTTCCATTAGTACAGTGTCAGCACTTTTTTTAGCACTGATCACTGTATTGGTGTCGCTGGGGACACAGTGTCACAGTCCCACTAAAAGTCGCTGATCGCCACCTTTACTAGTAGAAAAAAAATCCCAGTATCTATACCGCCATTTGTAAACACTATAACTTTCACATAAAACCAATTCATTTACACGTATTGGGATTTTTTTTAGCAAAGACATGTCGCAAAATACATTTTGGCCTAAATTTATGACGAAATTAGATTTTTTAATTTTTTTTACTGGACATGTTTAATAGCAAAAAGTCCAAAATATAGTTTTTTTCTTAAAATTGTCAGACTTTTTTTTTTATACTGCAAAAAATAAAAAACACACAGGCAATGAAATACCACCAAAAGAAAGCTAAATTTGTGGAAAAAAAAGGATGTAAATTTCATTTGGGTGCAGCGTTCCATGACCGCGCAATTGTTAGTTAAAATAACACAGCGCCGTATCACAAAAAATGGCCTGGTCAGGAAGGGGGTTAAATCCTCAGTTGGGTAAGTGGTTAATTAGTAAGTAAGTCAGTGATTCTGATAATTTAGGTAGTGTGTAAACCAGCAGAGAAGGCCTTGCTAGCCCTGGTGGCCCAGCACTGATTAATTCCAATGCAATTGAAAAATGTATCTATACAAGTGTAGTATCAGATTTTTTTAAAATTATGATACTTTCTTCAGATTAGGTTTTAACACAGTTGAATGGAAAATGACTTTTCATTCAGCAGTGTTCTAATGCCACCACAAGACTTGATAATGACATTTGGGTTCAGGGTATTAGCCTTTTAGGAAAAACAAAAAAGAAAAAAAAACATTTTTACCATAACTATGTTTTAAGGAGGACCTTCATTTTTGGGGAGGCAGTTTATGAAAAACGTGTATGTCTGTTTCAAACAAAAGATTCACTTTATTAATTTCTGGAGGAGATTTCTGTGTTACATCATGCTTGGTGATCACTGACTTGGAGATGGCATCTGAAAATGTGCACTACTACTGGAGGACATCACTGTGTTTCAACTTGCTGAGTGCCCATTGTCTTTGGGATGGCATTAGGAATGGGGCAATGCTGCTGAAGGAAATCATTGTGTTACATCCAGCATGATGCCTGCTGACTTGGAGATGGCATGAGAAATGGGGCATTGCTGCCAGATGACACTGGGGTGTTACATCTTGCTTGGTGCACTTTGGCTTGGCGATGCCATCAATGCTTGTTGACTTGGGGATGGACTCAGGAATGATTCTATGACCTGTAATGGAACTTAGAGTGCCACTTAAAGCTAAGAGATGAGCTGATCCCCTCTGGTCCTCAGAGACAGGGGCTCCCGCATGTGTATTCACTTATCCTCTAGTGATGAATGCACTGTCTGTCTGTTAAGAAGTCACACTCCCAGACCAAGTGCAGTGTGGATGTAGATATGGAATGGCCTCAGAAGTCTATGACTAATTCCCAGTGAGTGGGGCAAAATGCATCAGTGGGGCGTGGCCTGCAAAGGAGAGTTGTCTGAGGTTGTTTCATATCTACATCCACACTGTGGCCGGGCTAAGAATTCTGCTTCTTAACAGACAGTGCATTCATCTCAGGGATGATTCTGTTACAAATTCTGAGGTTTCCAAAAATTATGATTTCAAGTAATGTTTTAGACTTTTCAGATTTTATGTTATAATACCTTGCAAGAAAAAAAAAAAAACTATTGATGAGAGAGAGTAATATACATACAACTTTATAACATACAACACCGGCTATACTACATCCAACATTGCAAACAGTAATTCAATTCATTTTTTTTTTCAGCAGGTGTAGCTCTTAACTACTGGTCACATACTTTATAGCCTGATTTCTCTTAGTGCCTAATACTGTGAATTACAAATGCAGCTAGCAGCTGGAGCTCTTAGTTCAGAAGACCAATCAGTTACACCATATCATCCTACCCCATCACCCATTTTAGATCAGAATCACCCTCAACTGAACTACATCCAAGAAGGAAACATGTCTTACACATTGGTAAAGTGATAATTTTTACAATATTCTACAAATGTCTGTGTGACCCCCAAATAAATGATTAAATTTCAAGACAATCCTGTTTTACATTTTACTCAGTAAATTAGATAAGGTTAGGTAGCACTCCTTTCACTTTGGCAGATTGCTAATTATTAAAGCGTCCTCCTTATGTTATCACCCAATTTCACAAATCCCAATGAGTGACACTGTGGGGCAAAAATAAAAGATCAAACTCATTGCAAGAGTCCCATTTGTAAAGTAAGTTTTAGTCAGTAAATCGGATGAGGTTAGAGTGGATAATGAGTGACACTGTGACCTCTCCAAATAAAAGATCCAGTTTTCAGTCAGAGTCCCATTAGTACTATCTAAAGCTGGGTATACCCTCCAAGAAAATCAGGTAAATGATCATGCAGTGTTCCTCGATGTTTCACATCAAGTCAAACCCAAGGCTGGTACTAATTGTACAAAAATTCTCAAAGGACAAAGGGTTGTTTTTTGTTTGACTTAAATGTTTTAGCTTAGATTACTGGTGTTTATTTCTGATGATGCTCAGTCTTTCAAATCCAATTTTTCTTGTATGAAAACAGTACACATGAAATGAAAGTCCCTAGCTCTGTTCACATGCAAGAACAATTTTAGAGTTTGTCACTTTGGGGATTTTTGTTCGGAAAGTCTGAATCAAATGTCGAACGTTGTATACACACTATACGAAAATCGAATGATCGTTCCTTGCACAGAATTTTTCTTCGAATTTTCCTTTAGTGTGTACCTAGCTTTAGTGAGTGCATTAGAGAAAGTAAGGATGGGCAATGTTATTCACTTAACCCCGATTACAAAGTAAAAGATAGCCACTTGCTTCTGTGCTTCTGATATGTGGTTCCTCTAGGATATCCAGCCGGGCTATACAGAAAGACTAGCTAGACAGCTCAGCAGTGTACCTTCAGCTGCTCCCATGGCATGCCTGTGTTGCAAAGTTTTTATAGTGTACGGATAGGCAAATGTGGCTGTGAGGCAGAGGTGGTAGGATGATGTCACAGTGTTGGTCCTTGTTCTGCACAGCTTTCCAGGATGCTGGCCCAGAGGACCAGGAAAAGGGAAGGTGGATCTGAGTCACATGCCTGAGGAAAGGTGCCTGTGTTGTCCCAAAAAATTGCTCAGGATCATATAAGAATGAAGGACATTGCACCTTGAAGCAAGCTTGTTGATGTGCTGATGACATATCTTATCCTCAGTGTGGGTCACATGAGTCCAGGCAGCCACCTATTACTCCCATCCCTATGATTCTGGTTATGAGGTAACACTGTCTAAAGTCATGTTGATATGAAACTGGGAGTTTGGGACAATCGGGGGCAGAGAATACAGCTGTAGGCAAAAAATGAAAGCCCCCATTATTCCACATGGATTCCACTGTGTACTAGTGGACCAGACCAAGTCTGTTTCCACCTATTAGATATGTAAACATATACATTTACATATGTTACTAACTCAGTGAAAATATAGTGAAATATCAATTGAAACAAGCATAGGGTAATGCTAGATCTGTTAAATGTAATTACTATATATCTGTATATGACTACTTTGTACAGATCTTCTCTTACATTAACTCTTCTGACATGCAGTATTATAGGTTCAAAAGTTAAAAATACTGCCATTAATACACCAATCATCTGTCTTGGATCTAAATGGGAGGGACATGGTTCAAGCTGCCTACATACCATGTGCAGATCTGACATCCAAGGTTTTAAAGATCCCGGTGATAAAAATTAAGAAAGCTTCCACTGCTAAGTTGTTTTTAAAAAGTGCAGGCTCTGAGGACCCTACCTTGAGTGCCTAATTCAGAACAAGCATGCGGATGGTAAAATTTGAAACATCTGAGCCCCACCCTGCATCCTTATTCCAAGTAACTCACTAGGTAGCCAGGGTAGGATCAGGACAATGGCTCCAGAGAGGTAGAAGACAAATTAACAAAAGGAGGAACCTCAGGAGTGTGTTAAAATGGATACTCAAATTTGTGAAATGCATCTTCAAATGGTACAACTTCTAACAGGTTTTTTTACTGCTGTCTGGGACTTTATTAATGAAGAAGTACAACCAAATCTCTTTTGGCTGTACTTCCCCTGTGGTTCACAGGAGTGCAGTTTGTTCTGCACTCTTGTGACCCTTTTTCAGTCACACTGATGTCACTTAGTCGGTCCAGGCTGGGGTAAGATCCAGACTCCAAAGTCCAGGTCCACCCCAGAGTCTGGAGTGGCACCTGGCACAGCCAGGAGGGGCTGAGCAGACAGCAATGACTGGCAGTCATTGCTCTCTGCTCAATCTGGCTGTGAGAACTCAGCGATCAGCGGTCATGTGATCACTGAGTTTTCACACTTAGAGCTGGCCTGGTGGGGGGACAGATGCAGCATCGGACCAATGCTGCATCCACCTAGGTAACTATAATTGGGGGGAAAAAAAAAAGTCCACACAGATATTCTCCTGAAATACAGCAATAAAAACACTTTTGTGTAGAGTTATATAGTCCAGTGAGAGTTCCAAACAAATATCTGTGAGTCTAACGTTTTTATGATAAAATTGGTTCATAGCAGAAAAAAATCCAATGGGTTTTGATAGTCAGACAGACTCCTTCTGCATCAGGGCTTCAAAATAAATGCAAATATAAAACTCATTAATACAAAAATGAATATAAAAGATATAAAATGAGACTACAGTGAATAGGAAACACACATACAAATACCAAAAATCACAAAACTTCACTGACAGACAGTAAACGTAATAAAATTATAGGTTAAAACTCTTTTTTTTATAATTTCTGTAAAACTTTGGATAATTGGACCCTTTTGGCGCTGTTATTGGACTATATACAGGTGTATAAGAATTCTCAATGTTGGATATTCCCCCCCATTTTCAAGTGGTGACCCCGATTTGTGGTGTGCTGCTGAACCAGAGTTAGTATCCAGCACTTCATTTTTACTTGTGCTTAAGCTTTTTACTGTTGTCTATATCCCCCTGGAGATTCCCCTCACATCCTGTTTAGATGACAATGTTGGCACAAGGATAGGAAGTGAGATGAAATCTCACCAGCAAGGCATCAATCAGTAAATTAAAAAGCAATAAACCTTCAATAAATTTAGAAGTCCACATGCATAAATGCACAACAACAGTTTTAAGTTTTAAAAACATGTTTAGGTTATATAATTAAAAAGCAGTTTTTGAGCTCCAGTCTAGAGACTTTACTTAGGCTGAGATGATGTCATCAGTCTTCTTCTCCACCAGTGATCAGACTGCGATATTGTAACAAATCACAAGATTAGAGAATGCAGCAGAGGACTGGTCTGTGTCAGTTATTGAAAAAACAACAGGCAAGAGATGCAAAAGCACCAGGATTTACAACATTGTTTTATCTCTGAGCCATCATCTCAAACTAAAATTTGAGGTGACCCTGAATAATACCTGAACAAAGAGGGCACCATTGTTCTGGAGAGATAAGAAGATTAAAGTACAGTGAGACCTCCCCCGATCACACCTACTATGCATGCAATGGCACTTGGCTCATCCATTCCTTTGGTTGGCCCATACTCATGGTGCTCCCAGTCATCCAAAGAAGTAGAGATTGAGCCAAAAAAATGAATGGGCATGTGTAGAAGGATAGAGGTCAGTATTTTAGTAGGCAAACTAAGAGAAGTCGGGGGTATATATCCTTCAACATGAAACAATATAATGTATCTGATGCAAGGTCCACTTTTCCTGTTAGGAATGTTAAACTGGGGACAGGAAAAAGTTACAGATAAAGCAGATAAACTCTTAAGGAAACATATATAGTATACTAGTAGTTTATATACTTTATTTTATTGTTTAATTAAATTTTTTAGGAAGGCAAAAAAGGTTGATATGACATAGAAAATATATTTTATTTTGTATCATATCAATTGCAGGTCTCAGAACAAAGCAAGTCAACACCTGTCCATTGTCCATTTGTTTGATGCTTGTATATGATTTGCTGTGTTTTGATACCTATTCTTTACTCAAGAATCCTCCAGTAAGCCATCATTGTTTACATTTGTCCTCAATTCTTTCTAATGGCATCAACAAATATTTTGTGTGCCTGGATAATGTTCTTCATGTGAGAAAAAGTATCAATTTGCACAAATACAATACGGCTTTATTCAATTTAGATAATGGTTGTAAATAGTTTCCTTACAATGTTGATCAGATATATTTTAATGCAATGCTGCAAATTCTCATGACTGTATTATTTAGCCTGACAAAGCATGCACCCTGTATGCTTGATATTATAAGTACTGTGCGTACTTATTTATGTGATATATATAAAGTACATACTTTTTCCACCAAATGACATAGTTTTCCATTAACAAGAGATGTTTCGAATTCTCACCTTGTGCCTTTCTGTAAGTCTAATGTAGTATAGAAAGAAAAAAGAAAACGGGATCTAAAAGAAGATTTAAAAACAAGATATAGAGCAATAATAAAGTAGTACTTGAAGGCCATGTAATCCAGGGCTGGGGAATGTGAGGTAAAGTGGCAGCACAATATAGTACACTGACAAACACAACTAAGAGCTTTTGCATCTTAAATTAACCATAACTTTAATGGATATACTTTCAAATGGACTATTAGGAGATTTATATATTTAAGTATGTAGTGAAGTCAAATAAAATATTAAGAAATTTGCAACTTAAAATACCTATGACTATGGGGTGCCGCTCTAAATAAACATTCAAGGCTCCAGGACCTCCCACTGTCGGGTGCCCAGAAAAAGATTATCCCAGCTCTATGTACGCACTCATGGGGAGAAAAAGGCAAACTGCAGCACGCCAGCTGACCTTGAGTATAGAATCAGTAGATAAAGCTTCAACCGGCTCCATCCAGGCCATATTTTTAAACTATTTTATATATTGATATGTATAAAATATTTATCCTACAAATAAACATGTGCGTTTACCCAATAACACTGATTTCACAGAGAATTCTGGGTTTTTTAAAGCAACAACACAGCAGAAGTTGTTTGACTTTAGACTCTCTCTCATTAAAAGATCTATGGAAGGAGGGAGTCATTTATCTGTTCCATTCAGCAGTTGAGCTCTGTAAAAGCAAATAAGGACAGCTTGAAAAATGTAAAAAGAAATGTACAAGAAGGGAACAAGAAGGCGCTTCTAAGTGCAGTATATTCACATATTTATTAGTAAAATGGTTAAAAACCACTTACAGGGGATGGTAAGGCTCAAGCATGTAAAAGCAGCAATGCAGGGCTCCTGTCACTGTCTTCTGAGCTCATTGTGCTGGCCAGCAGCTGCAGGGGGAGCTCAGGTACAGTGTCAAGATGGCCACCGCTCTTCCTGGACCGCCATGGAGCACACACCATCTGCTTGGAACGCACGCCCCGGAAGTGACGGCAATGGAATGTGCGTACCACATAGACGGTGTGTGTTCCACAGTGCTCCAGGAAAGGTGGCATCCATCTTGACGCTGTACCTGAGCTCCCCCTGCAGCTGCTGGCCAGCACAATGAATTCCAGAAGACAGGATCCCTGTATTGACACTTATACATGCTTGAGCCTTACCATCTTCTGTAAGTTGTATTTAACCATTTTACTAATAAATATGTGGATATACTGCACTTAGAAGCACCTTCTTGTTCCCTTCTTTCTCTGCTCAGAGTCTGCTTCTGCTCCTGGAAGTGCTGCTCTAGTGCCTTCTCCCACTGTCACCCATTACTGTTCTCTAAGGCAGATGCACCCTATGAACTCCTCTTCTCTTCTAAAAATAAATGTACAGCCTTACCTGCTGGATGAAAATAAATATATAAGATATTAAATTTTTTTGGTTCTGAGCAGGTTCAAGAAAATATATATAACACTATACTATTTAGGTACTACTAATACATGCTATTGAACACTAAAACTTGTTTTTGGTTGTTTGTGTCATTAGGCATGTTTTTATTTGTATTTTTAAGTGAATGATCATCAGCTTTATATGTGTACTAAAAGACTTTCCACTAGCCCCAGGATTCTTGACCCAGCTAGCACACAATAGTCAAACTTGTACCAAAAAACTTATATCATTTTCTTTTGACCTTTTACTTGATATGTGTATGTCATATAGTAGTTGTAGAAAACAGTTCCTGAGATTATGGCATACTTTGCTTCAGGGAAGCAGTAAGAAACAAATTTTGATTTGGTCAAAGCTGATGTTACATATGTCATGAGAATTGTTTCAAGGAGTTTATGGAAGCAGACTGCTTTTTAGCTGGTTATTTGCAGCAATTTTGCTTCAGTTTAGCAAACAGGCAGCTTTTGACAGCCAACAATGCAGTATGAGACAGATTCATTTATTTTCTGTGCTTTTCTAGGACATACTTCAGCTTGATATGAAAATATCTTAAAAATGGAATAAAATCTCTCTTGAAGATAAATGCCAACCCATAAGCAGACACGGCTTTATCTGATTAATCTGTCCAGGATGCTACATGACATGAGTACATATTTATGTTAGAACAGAATGGCATCTGGCTGCTTTATATCATAGTGCATGGTTCATTTTCCTGTTAGAAAACCGCTAAAAGCATATACTGTATACCTCAGAGAGTCACCACTTCTACAGTAAATATAGATAATTACCTCAAAATTAGTGGTCAAGGCAATTTAAAAGAATTGTATAGTGGTCCTGTATATATTTCTGCATATACAGTGTTTTCTTTATTATGGTCAGCTAAATGTGAAATATTGTATATTAACATTTTCAGTTATTATATGTATTTCCCCTTGTTCCAATGACAACTCTAAAATGTAGGTTTTTCACTTACTTTTTGTCTAAGTCACAATGGTCACAGGACAATTAGAGAGGTGTGTAGCCTTTATATAATGTACACTTTAAAGTAAATTATTAAATTACAATAAAACATAACAGATTCATGTGGTTGCTTGTATTACCACACTTTTTCCAAAATTCTGAATAAATGAACATTTATTAGCATTGCGCTTAATGTGTGTATTCAAATGTGTGTATAATAACCTGTGAAAATAAAATGACAAACATACACTGATATGTTCAATCAACATTCAAGTCCAAAACATCACTAGATGAAATTTCATTCAAAGATCAATCTGTGCAATCAATAGGCTTAGTAATTGTCCAATATCAAGTAACAAAAACGTCCTTGTGAAAAAAAGTGAAGACCACTCCATAATCCACCAAATCAGGGACATGCAGACCACCACCAGAAGCCCCTTTAGGGTATGCAATCACCTCTCTGATGGGCCCTTTACAATGCGCCAAAAGAGCCGTTGTGCAAAAAGCCACGTTTTCTGTTGCTTGCTGCAGGTGGATATATTTCTAATTCTCAGTTGTTCTCTTTGTTGTGGAACCAAGACCATATGAACCATATACCTCAATAGCCATTTTCAGGTACCATGCTCAAAAAAAGAGAAGAAAAAAATCATAGTGTTCACTGTACAAACACATTTTATTGGTAAAAAGCAGATATGCCCTCACTTGGATAAAAAAAGATCATATAAATGAAAAGTACCAAGCTGCCACCTCCATTCCAGTCCAGATCAGTTAAACCCACAAACCGCACTGCACTGTGCATGGATCAGTGGAAGCAAGCAGCCTGCTGTGATCATTGCTTTCTCTCTCCTCTTGGATCAATAGGCTCCTCCCTGTGCATTTTGTCATCATGTTGTTCAACATTTATAAATCCAGTACTGTGCTATTTGGTTGTGTGGTTTATTTTAAATGAGAATGTATGATTCTTTATAATGATGCAGTGTGAAAAGCTTTCTATACAGTGTCCATTTAGGGCATATCTTAGCTTTGATTCTTCATTAAATAGCATCTAGGCAAGTCTGAAGGAGTGCTGGTGATCTCATTTTATATAGCCACTGACTGCCAGCGCTGATCAGATGCTGGTTTTCCAGAGTGCCCGTTTGACAGAGAGACCGGCTTCTGTCAGACGAGGATTTGTACACAAGGACCGAACGTCCGACCGGTTTCAGCTGATTTTTGGTCCATGTGTACCCAGCTTTAGGCTGGCCATACATTAAGAAATTTTCTTTCCACAAGTGGAAGCAAAGAAAATTGCTCAATTTCCCTATCAACACAGTCAGTGTAGATGGGAGAATCCCTCCCGTTGCACTGTTGCCTTCTGACAGTGGGAGGTTTCCCCACCATCAGAATATAATGATCACTGCCGGCGGCTATAGCAATTATATGAAAAAAAAACCCTAAAGGCTGGTTGTACTGTAATCGATTGATCGATTGACTTCAGTACAACCAGTCTGTCCATAGATGATCAGAATTAGGCCAGTTCAGTGGGAACTGGATGAATTTCAATCCATCCTTAGCTGGCATTTGAAGCACCCCCTTCCTTTTATATTTCATTGTTGTTGCCTATAATTCAAGGGACTCTTGGGACCCTGATATAAGGAGGGGGGGACCCTGATGTTGGGGAGGTAACTCTAGGGAACCTGATGTTGGAGGGGTTACTCTGGGGTCCCTGAAATAGAGGGGTGACTCTAGGGACCCTGATGTTAAGGAGGTGTTTCTGAGAATCCTGGTGGGTGGTTCGGGTGTCCCAATGTAAGGGGAGATGAGTCTGGGGACATTGATGTAAGGGAAGGTAAGACTGAGGAACCTCGGGGACCCTGATGTAAGGGGGGGGATTTAAGGACCCTGATGGTGAGGAGGTGATTCTGGGGATACTGATATAAGAGGGAGGACTCTGTTTGTGGGGAATTCTGATGGGGATTCTTGATGTAAAGGGGGAATCTGTTGTGAACATGTGAGCTCATCCTGATGCTATACTGATTCTGAACTAGGTTGTTTTGATGGTACTTACTCCTGACCCCCTGTACTCTATACATTATGTTGTACATAGACATGATCAAGGGCGGACTGACCATTTGAGTGCTGGGGCACTGCCCAAGGGCCCGGGGTCAGTAGGGGGCCCCATGAGATGCCCCTGGTACCTGTCATAGGCTTTTTTGGGTGTGGTTTGAATGTGGGCAAGGACACAGAGGCCCCATGATCCCCTATTGCCAGGGGGCCCCATGAGTTGCCAGTCCGCCCCTGGACATGATCAAGGTGTTCATTGTCCCAACAGTTGCTGGTTTTAATGAAGTTCTTCTTTAACCACTTGCCCTCCAGAGATTTTTTGCTGTTCGGCACTACGCTATTTCAACTGGTAATTGCACGGTCATGCAATGCTGTACCCAAACGAAAGTTATGTCCTTTTTTCACACAAATAGAGCTTTTTTTGTGGTATTTGATCACCTCTGCAATTTTTACTTTTTGCACTATAAAAAAAAAGACCAAAAATTTTGAAAAAAACAGTATTTTTCACTTTTGGTTATAAAAAATATCCAATAAACTTAAAGTTAGTCATAAAGTGTGAAGGTTATAGCATCTACAAACTATGGTATATATATTGGAATTTACATAGCTTTTACTTTCTGACTGCCTGTCACTTTTCTTGAAGTGCTAAAATTCCAGGGCAGTACAAACCCCCCCTCCCCCCCCCCCCCCCCCCAAATTACCCCTTTTTAGAAAGTAGACACTCCTAGGACTTTGCAGAGAGGTATGTTGAGTCCATGGAACATTTTATTTTTTGCCACAAATTTTTTACACAGTTGTCACTTTAATGATATATTGCTAATGCATGCCATGGGTATATGTGGAATAACACCCCAAAACACATTCTTCTACTTCTCCAGAGTATGAGGATACCACATGTAAGAGACTTTTTGGCAGCCTAGCTACATACAAGCCCCCAAAATCCAATGACCACCTCCAGCAGAAGCTTATGCCACGCAACACTCTTGAAGACCAAGCCTTTTCTGACACATTTTGTTAAGATGAAAAAACATTTTTTTCACTATAAAACTACTTTTAACCCCCAAACATTATATATTTATATATGTTTTTAAAGCAGAGGCCCTAGAGAATAAAACGGTGGGTGTTGAAAATTTTTACGTCACACAGTATTTGCTCAGTGATTTTTCAAATGCAAATCTTTGGGAAAAATACACTTTTTGGAATGTTAATGCATAAAAACACAATATATTGCCCAAATTTTGATAATATATAAAAGATGATGTTACACTGAGTGAATAGATACCAAACATGACATGCTTTGAAATTGTGCATGCCCATGCAATGGCAACAAAGTACATACATTTTTATTATCAATAGGCAATGCTTTAAAAGCCTTTACACGTCACCAGTTTATATTTACACGGGAAGTCTAGTGCTAGCATTACTGCCCTTAATCTGATGTTTGCAGCGATACCTCACATACATGGTGCAACCGCTGTTTACATACCGACATGCGTGCACACAGGAGGGCAAGAGTGTTTTTTTTCTTTTTAGTTATTTTGATTTTTTTTCTACTATTTTTACACTTTCTGTTTTTTAAATCACCTTTATTGCTATCACAGGGAATGTAAATATCTCCTCTGACTGCTATAGGAATTGACAGGTATTCTTTTTTGAGAAATCTGGGGTCTATCAGACTCTAGATATCTCATTTGCCCTTTGCCCTTACATCATCTGATCTCACCAAGATTGGTGTGATCAGATGCTTTCCCAATATACAAATGGCACTGTTTATATCCTACGAAACTGAAGTGATGAAACGCTCATAGCTCCTGATTTCTTAGACTATAGAGATGATTGGATCCATTCTGGTCTCTAATCAGTTCTATGGTCAGCCAGTGGATCTGCCGGCTGCATTCTCAGATTCCCCTGTGGGATAGGAGAGCCCAAGAAAACTGTGGAAGGCAGCGTGGGGGGGGGGGAATGTCTCTTCCCGCTGCTTGTAAAAACAATTCAACAGCTAATTGGCCACTAGGATTGCTTTTACATTAAAGCAGACCCCCATCTGAAAAAGAGGATACCAGTATGCTGCCTGTAGCTGCAGGCATCATCCCGGTACAACCACTCTCAAAGTCCAGCGATGTACCACTACATTGCTGGTCCATGTTGGGCATATATGTACTGTAGCAGCAGAAAACACGGGCATGTGAAGAATAGGGTCTGTGGACCAATATGACCACAATTCATTATTTTTTGTAATGCCCATGTTGAGGGTTAGGCCCAAAAAAGTTTTAAATTCAGAAACCGTGATAGGTTTCTATGTGAATTGTCTGACAAGAGCTGAATTTGGGTGGGCGGCGATGTATTGTTGTGCGTATAAATTGCCTTGGGCCACAATCAATTGATACAAATCTAACATGAAGAACAGCAGGGGGGCTAAACATTAGTGCTGGCAGTGAGCAGGGCCGATCCTGCTAACACTGCATTTTTGGGGACACTATACAAAGGAGGCACTAGTATACTTCTGTTCATGGTCATTATATTGATTCGTGCAAACACTATACTAGTAATGGCGGTAATCAGCGACCTATAGCATGAGTGCGATAGTGTGCGGGTAATCTGACCCTGGCTGGGTCTGACACTGATGTTATCTTATGTCGCTAGTGGCAGGAGTGATCAGTGAAACATTTTATATACTGACACTGTACTAATGGCACAGGCTGTGTGAAGGGGTGATCAAAGGGTTAATAGGGGCAATCAAAGGGTTAAATGTGCTAATCTAATGTGTGTGTGTAAAATATAGTGATTTTACTTGGTGCTGTGTTCTCTCTGCTCTCCCTGGACTGACCGGGGGAGCAATGGGGGGCACAGGCGCGTTCACACCCCAAAACAGGAAGCGATGCAAGATTATGTCGCTTTGCCAAGAGCTGCTTCTTCCCCGCAAAATGTGGGTAAGCGTTTGGCAAGTAGTTAAAAAAAAAAGAACCTTAACATTTTTTTTTTCAATTCTCAATATGGTATTTTTTATTTTATTTTACTTTTTAACATTTTTTATTTTTTTGAATACTTTTATTGTGTGTATGTGTGTGTGTGTGTGTGGGGGGGGGTGAACAGGGATTTATTTATTTTTTTTACACTTTGCTTTGCAGAAGAAATAAAGATAATTTCTCCTGCAATGCAAAGCTTGCTGTCATAAACCTAACTCATTCATGAACTGTCATGAATGAGTTAGGTTTTTGACAACTCAAGATGATCTGTGATTGGCTGGAGCTGGTAACATGGTAGAGGGTGCTGTGATTGCCCCATGTATCATGTGACAGCTGTGGGAAAATCACAGCTCACTAGGAGGAGAAGCAGAGCTGTTATGAATGAGAATGGTTCATAGCAGCTTTGCTTACATTGTGCGGCGCTCCCCTGTGTTGGTACAGCCAGAGCGACGTACGGGTACATCGATTTGCCTGCAGCTGCCACCCTGCCGCAGTATATTGCGGGAGGGTGGGATGCGGTTAAGGTAGGCTCAGTCGCAAAAAGTGATCACTCTTTGTGCTCAGAAAAGCATATGTGATGGAAACGTTTACATTTTCAAAAATGATCCTTTGTCCTGAGGCTTATGTGTATCTGTGAGAAAGTAAGTAGTATTTTGTGGGTATGAGGACTGTGCTATGTGTGTAGTGTATACAGCAACTAGGTACAGATTCTGCTTATTCATCCCCCTTTAAGCTTCTCCCATTGTTAGGCAAAATCTGTCCTCTGCATCACTTACTACTGATCCCTGAACTCTGCCTTACCTTCTATTGACCCTGCTGCCCCTGTGCACTTCCCTTCAAACTGCTTACCTTATCATCTGCCCTACTGACCCCCTCTATAGTGCCCTGCTGACTAGTGATTGGATTTGTTCCTGCAAGAGTATTGCATTATCAAATGGTGAGCACTAGACTCCACTGTTTGGCATAAATTGACAAATGGTGGGGCTTGAATACTTTATGCAATTCTCCTGCAATGCCTTCTACTTTCAAAAAACCCAAAGGTCCTTGTGGAAGCACATTTGTGATTATGTGTATCTGATTTGGAACAGCAACTATAATCATATGGTCTGTGTACATGTCAACCTATATTACAGGTTTGAAGCCACTGTGATTAGCTTTTTTGCATTGGAGTGCATTAAAAATTCTGAATGTAGGGGTGACATACACATACACAAATTACTTTTCCACTTAGAGAATAAAGGGATCTCTAAATCAGAAGACACCAAGACATGAGAACTTCAGCTTCAAGCCGTTCCTCTAATAGGTAAATTGCCAGTGGTCTTATTAGTGATAAGCTCAATACTGAAACCCAATACCTGGCCCACGAAAGAAGCTTGTCATCTACTATGACCATTTGGTAACGCTAATATTCATCTTTGGAATCAATTTACATTTATCTTTATGATTTATGTTTGTGTTTGCTTGACCTTTTTATAAGTGTGATGCTGCGTGGACTGGGGAGGAGTGGACCTTCTGGGTTGGTGGTCCCGGGGAAGTTGGGATAAATATTTGGGTGTGTGGGCTTTGCCTATATCCCATCTCTCCCACTGTGGTTGTTTTTGTTGAATGATAATTATATTTTATTTTTATTTATTTTTATTTTCTATTTATTTTAACATTTTATTTATTTAATTGATTTATTTAATATTACTGTTTCCTTTTTTTGGTTTATTAGCCATTTGTTAACTTCATGTTTATTATGGGTCACAATTTGTTGTTTTACTTTCTGTCGTAGCAAAGTGCTGTCCAGCCATACATATATGTGTCATTTGGGTGTCTTTTGTGTTTAGGATCATGGGACAAGTAGTGATGGGATCCATCCCCCTTCTTTGTACACCACAGATGCTTGGTTGCTGGGGATTGTGGCATGTTTCCAGTGGCTATCAGCTATCAGATGCGGGTAGTGAGACAGAGGTTTGGCGGGCACTCTTCTACCCCCCACCACTAGAATTGCAGTTTCTCTGACTGCACATACTTGTTTGCACACCCATCCACACTGGATATTCTGCAATGTTTAAGGTGGCAGATGTGGGATGGGGGTGGACCCCAGTAAGCATTTCATATATATATAAAGAACCATTTTCATAAAAGAGCTGCTTGCTTCATTTTAAATGGGGAGCACTAATACCACTTTTAGGGATAGAGGTAATTATGCCATGCTGTTTCTTAGATTATTTAGTATGCAGGAAACTTTGGGATGATGTTTACTGTCTCTTCCTTTTTTTTTCTTTATAGAATTTGGGTTTATCTTTTTGTTATCAAACGTTTTGATGCATGGGACTTCCTTTCCAGTGGTATGTCTCTTCCTTCTGCAATTACTTTCCTAGGAGATTTGTGGTATATAATCTATATGATTAGGTCTATCAAAGCCCATTATTTGACATATTTTGACCAGAAGATAGCAAGTTGTGACATGTCTGTGGTTTGAGCCCCTTTACACCCGCCTGACCCCCCCCCCCCCCCCCAGTTTGATACAGATTTGGTTTTCACTTACCTTCTGCCTGTGATTGTGCAGCACCACCTATTTTTTTTTTTATATGGTCTTTGTGAGTAAATCTTATACTGTTGAATCCCATGTTTAATTGTGCTCTATATTATGGCTGTATGTTGTTTATAATGGTACTGTATATATTTAAGTGTGAACAGCAGATCCTTCATAGAAATTCAGGACAAAACACAAGTGAAATCAATGGTTTGCCTTTTTCAAAGGGCAAATATCTGTGACCAAAACTGTTCATCAATCTGCATTACCTTCACGATCACTTTCAGCTCCACTTGAAATTTTATCTATACACCAAAGGTGGCAAATGTTTTTGTATTCTGCGTTCAATAATTGGTATCTTCAGTTCCTCTTTTGTCATTTTAAGGTCTCATGCACTAGAAAGAAACATTAATACTGCCATGTGTAACAGTTTTGTGTATCCTACTGCATTAAAATATAGAACTGTTTTTCTTTACCACACTTTAGAAATAAAACAGAGCATATTTTTGCACCATGATGTTTTGCTTTTTCTTTTTAGCAATATGTAGATCAAGGGTCACCAACCTTTCTCAACTTCAAAGACATACATAGAATATAATGAGTGTTAGTAAGCTGCAGTGAATATTTAAAATAAAACTAAAATATTACTTGTTCATGATGTGAAATTATATAAATTAGGCAATGTGGCTTCATGCTTTTGGGATATGTATAATGACGCAGGTGCTTAGGCAGGCATGAACAGAGCATCTGCTGAGAGGCTGGTAAAAACCTGATCTATGAGCACCACATGTGGTTCTCAAGCTTTTTTTTTTTTTGAAGACCATCAGTTCAGGCAAGAAACATTACTGTAATAGATCTAAACAAATTTTAACTTCATAGATGTACCATTTAACCAACAAGTAAAGACATGTTAGAGGCCTCATTGTATACAAAAACAAAGCCATATGCACATACACACAGAATCAAATATTTTTCCACATTTGCAGAAAATAACAACTATCCAGATTTGAAGAGAGAAGTACAGCCTGATTATACTGGTCCATTCCATTAGTTACATTATTATATTAAAATGAGTGGACTTAGTCAACAAGAGAATGAAAAGAGATCTTGCTACTGGTAATCACAAGAGGACAAGTTGCACAGCATACAAAAGTCTCTGAGAATGGGATTTGCTTTTCCCTTGATCATAGCCAATAGCCAGAAGCAAAAGCAAAAGCAGTTGGGAGCTGCCAGCTTTTTAAATGAAATTGAAACCCTTTCTACTTTTTATTAAGGTTACATTCACACCAAAGTGTCACATTTTGAAGCTTTTTTTAAGCATTTCTTTTAAGCGTTTTTGAGTGTTTTTGGCGCAGAATTGCAAGTTTTTGTAGCTTTTGTCAGGTGTTCTTCAACTAGGCATTTGGAGCGCTGCTAAAAAAGGGCAGAGACCTCCTGTTTGAAAAATGCTCAAAGACACTCATGTCTTGCTTTTCAGGCATTTCCTTTGACGTCTATGTGGACGTAAACGCTCAATTCTGCTAAAACACTCAAAGTAGCTCAAAGTAGCTTGTGAATTTTCTTTAAGCAACAGGCATTTTGCTATAAGTAGCAGAATGCTCAGATGTGAAAAAGATCTATTGAAAACAATAGGTTTTTGCTTGTTGAGTGTTTTTGAGCTTCCAGCTACAGGCTACAAAACGTTCAAGTGTGAACAGTGCCTCAAACTCAAGAGTAGGATGTTTTTATGAAATATTTAACGCCCTCCCCAATACCCTTCTTTTTACCAATCACAGAAAACTAATTTTCATTGGTTTAGATACTGTAGCTTAACACATTAATGTCAAATCAGCAAAGCTGAAGCAATGACAAAAAATGTCAGTGGTATGGTTGTTGCACATAAAACTAAAATGATTGCCCTTACCAGAACTATAATTTTGAATAAACTGAAACAACCTTTGAAACAATGCTTTATTTGGCATTTAACAAAGCTTCAGATATCATAGAGTCTGCAGGGGAAATGGTATACAAAACATGTAGAGAGATAAACTAAACCCATATATTTAATAGCTTAATCAAGTTTTGCATTCCTTGAAATCTGGTAAAATAAATAAAGCAAGTATTGATCACTGACCTACAACATTTAACTGTTTTTTTTTTCTTTTTTTGAATAGCTTACATAAACCGAACTATTAGCAGAGAGGAATTGTTATTACGCTTTGCTACCAAATGCAGCAATACCAGTTAAAATGTTGTAAATGATCTATAGCTAACCTTATAGCCTCACATATATCTGTTTTATTTCAGCTCGCTGGTTTCATCTATGCCTGTTATGTCTTGAAATGTATTTCCGAAGAAGAGGACAGTTGTAAGTATTCATACTTGCGACATATTATTACACTGACCATTAACTTTCGTGACATACTGAGAGCATAAATTTAAAAAGTGCTCAAATTTCTTTTAATACAAAGGATTTGTGTAAGAGCAATAGGCCGAGAAGAATCAATGACATTGCCAAGTTGATATATGATGCATTCTATATGTAGAATATCAGAGGGTATAATAATTTATAAAGTAATTGCAATTGGCACAATGATACTATCGTGAAATTGGGTTTCTGACTTTGTGCACTGTAGTAAAACAGGAGAAACATTTTTGTCATTGTGATTTGGAGCCTAATTATCTAAATAAGTGAGCTGGTGACCCTTGCCTTGAGGAAGCTAAAGTAAGTGCACTTTAATGAAAAACTTGTTAAGTCTATTTACTTAAGAACTGGCAGAAATCTGAACTTTTCCCCAGATAGTTATACATTGGGCCATGGTGCGTTACATTGGAAGGTGTTTCTTAGCAATAAAATGTAGAACTAAAGCTCCACAAAAAAGTTATCTAGTGATCACTGCAGAATATACTGAAGCTATGCTCACAATAATCTTTGAGTTGTTGCTGGTGGAGCATTTCAGGATGCTATTAAAGTTCAGAATTGAGTCAAAATGTCCATATGCCTAAATTTATTCTGGGAACGGTCAGAGCTGGATTTCTACAAAGCCAAACCAAGCTATGGTCCAGAACAGCAAGAAAGACAGAGGTAGCCCAAAGGTCCCTTATTGCTATTACTTCATGTGTCAATTGTTTGATACTGTGACTTTACTGTTTACCCATTCTTGGTCCCAACATCTAGAACCTACCTTGTAGAATATAGCACTGCTTCTGGCTCTTAAAACTGTTTATCTTTTGATTGTTTCTTTCAATTCAGACCTTGGACAATTTCTCTTCACCGGACCAGCATTTGGTGACACAGGGATTTTGCAGGGTATTCTTTTTGCAATTTGATTTTCCTGACAGAGTCGCTTTTAGTATGTCACGGTGAGAGGTCAGGTTCAGAGACCAGTAGCTATAGCAGCAGACCAACCAACAGGATAGGTAAACAAGCAGGTCACCCTGGGAAATGACGCAGGTTCACCTGAGGTGCGGGGTCAAAGCACTAACCGGTATTCACCAGAGCTCCTAATGGTGGAGATGGATTTTGCTTCGTGTTAGTACCAGGTCGCAGTTCTTAGGATCAGGCCACCAGGAAGTGAGCAAGCCAGGATCCAGTAGCAGATATGGCAGGTAGGGATCTAGCAGAAGCATGGTCAGTAAACAAGCCAAGAGTCGGTAACAAGAGGTATCCGGTTGGGATGAGGCAGAATCGTAGTCAAGGAACAAGCCAAAGGTCGGTAGCGAAAGGAATGGACGGCAGCAGGAGAGACAAAGCGAGATACTGGCTGGAGAAGGCACAATAATCTGGCAACCAGGAAGTGCAGAGACATGGCTTAAATCAGGAAGTTCATGGGAGGAGCAAGGAGTTCAAAGTTCATCAGAAAACAAGGCACAAGGCCGGATTGTCCAATAGATCAGGCAGAGTGCTGTTCAGCATCCCAGGTAGCTCAGTGAGAAGAGTGACTGCCTGACACAGTAGAGGTCCCAGGTTCAAGTCCAGGCCCTGACATAGTAATAAAAAAGGCAACAAAGCAAAACTAACTAAAACCAAGGGCTAACTATTTGTAAAATTCAGTTGCACTATTTTGTTGAACTTTATATGCAGGTATAAAATACAACTTAATGCAATATAAAATACAACTTAATGCAATAGCACATCATTAACCCCTTAACACCAACACCTCCCAGGCCTTTAAGGGGTTTCTGATGCTGGGAGGCAGGACGGGATTTATGTTCATGTGACCACCAGGATTGGCCATCACAGCGGTCACGTGGTTGAAATGCTCTGATCTCAAGTCACGATTGGGAGCTTTCTATTAGGCGCCGGTAACTGTGCTGGGAGCATAGTTTTGTTTACCTTTTTTGGTACACATACTGTATATGCAGCCTCTTAGCATCAAGGTCCACAGAGAGGCTGCATATATGCACACTGTTGGCGCTGACAGATTAAATGCAAGTACCTGCATATGATGTGGTCAGGGGTGGACTGACCATTTGGAAACTCGGGCAATGCCCAAGGGCCCACGGTCAGTAGGGGGCCCCATGAGATGCCCCTGGTACCTTTTTCACAGGCTTTTTTGAGTTTGGGCAAGGACACAGGGGCCCCATGATCCCCTATTGCCCGGGGGCCCCATGAGTTGTCAGTCCGCCCCTGGATGTGGTATCAGTCTCTTGCAATCCCTGGTACACTAGCACTCTACTGAGAGAGGGAGAAACAGACCAAGTGGTCAGTTGTGCTGAAAAAGAACTTGCTGATAGGAGGAATGAGAAGAGTGACAGAAATATGAGTTCATCAGTCTGCTGCTTCTCTTTTTATTGCTCAGTCATAGACTGGGAGAGGATCAAGACCACTAGGTGCAGAAAAGAAAAATAATTTCAGATGGTAGAGCTGTGTAAATCTCTGGATTGGATGGAAAGACATTAAAATACTTTGGCTGGTAAATCAATGCCCACATTTTGTATAAATATATATATATATATATATATATATATATATATAAAAATATAATTTTATTAAGTTATTTTTGCCAGTCATACTTTTTAGGGGAAATTAAAGGTAGCAGTCCTAGTAAACAATGCAGCATTTTATCCACACTACTTGAAATTTACCTTCTACAATGCAGTATGAACCAATTTGGGAAGTTTTATTAGATTCAGTCAAGTAACAGACCACATACTACTGTATATCAAATTTTCAGGTCCAAAAGCTTTTTAGAAATAGTGACCGGAAATTAATGGCAACATCAAAGTTGGTGGTACTTAATACAATATAGAACAAATGGTCTACAAAATCTGTGACTTTTAAAACAGAAAAGTTTAAACTCAGAGAAGTTCTTAACTGCTTCCCCACCTGTAATTAGATAATGCCAAAAGAGAAGAAGGCTATAATGTGATAAGAGGTAGGGGACTATGCTAGAAAATCGGCTCTTCCTGCAGTAGTCAAATTTTCTAGCAAGTTCAGAGTAACATTGGAAGTCAATAATAAGTGTTTATGGAAAGGAACAACAATGTAATTAAGCATTTAGGATACCTAATTATCCTGTGCTTTTACCTGCAATATTATTAAGTTCGTGACAGGATCTCTGTAAAGCAAATATAAGCCACAGTAACAGTAATATCAAGGCTGTAGAGCTGTGGGAAGAAGCTGTGTCATCAGATTGTCAATGCACAGGCCTTTAGTCTTGCAGCAGAAGCACTCCACAAATGGTGGAAATGCTGTTTGCAATTCAAGATGCTGAATTCAGCATTGTCATACTAAAACAGAAGATGATACCTTGCCAAGATCAACAGATATGTTTACCATTACAACAAGGGGGGTATAGAAAGCAATGTAGTCATTAAAGCCGAATTACATTCTATTTCAGTTGTGCTGTTTTTCATGTTTGTCCAGACATACTGTATACTTAAGTGCCTATTCACATATAGTGTGGTGAACGATGTTTTGCCACACTGGAAGAACAACAGTCACTGTTAGGATACAATCATTTTTTATGTGTCCTATTCTTGTTGCAAAGCATCCCAAAGCTGTGGTTCAGTGAGCTGTGAAAAAAAACAGACATGCTGCATTTTATCACATTGCAAAGGAAGGTACCACATGTCACTGTGTAGTATGTACTACACTGAATAAGGTGTCACTTTGTCAACTTCACATGAAGTTAACCCTAACAAAAGGGAGATGTGTGATATGTTAACCACTTGCTCACCAGAGGATTCACCCCCCTTCCTGACCAGGACATTTTTTGCGATACGGCACTGCGATACTTTAACTCACAATTGCGCAGTCATGCAACAATGAAATTTATGTCCTTTTTTCCCACAAATGGAGCTTTCTTTCAGTGGTATTTGATTGCCTCTGCATTTTTTATTTTTCGTATTATAAACACAAAAAAAACGGCAATTTTGAGAAAAAACTATATGTTTTACTTTTTGCTATTAAACATATCCGGTAAAAAAATTAAAACAATTTTTTAAAAAATCTAATTTCATTATAAATTTAGGCCAAAATGTATTCTGCTGCATGTCTTTGCTAAAAAAAATCCCCCAAAAATTGGTTTATGGCGGTATAGATACTGTAATTTTTTTTTTATGGCAGCAATCAGCGACTTATTGCGGGACTGCGGCGGGCATTCTGACACTGGGGGGTAACTGGCTAACTGTCACTGACATCCCCAGTGACACAAATATAGTGATCAGTGCTAATAAAAAGCACTGACACTGTACTAATGACACTGCGCAGGAATGGGTTAACATCTGAGGCAATCAAAGGGTTAACTGTGTGCTGTTTTACTGTGTGCTGTGTTTGTGTTTTACTGTGTCAGCACATTGCTTTGTATTGCTCTGCTATACAGAGCAACACAAAGCAGTGTGCAGGAGCTGACATTATTGTTTACATACAGACCTCTCCCCCATCAGTGATACTTGGCGATTGCCGGGTGCCAGTGGGAAATCACAAGCCAGAAACCGATGACCAACAACTGAGCATCCCCTTCCCAGAAATGCAAAATCACGTATATATATAGGTGATTTTGCACAGCCATGCCACCCTGAAGCAGTATTTCTGCTATAGGGCGGCGACCAAAGCGATTAAAATGCTTATCACACTGCCCACTACCACTGGCTCACTGCAGCTGGAATGAAGAGCTGCCCACACATTCAACTGCCATAGTGCAGTGTGAACTGGCCCTTAGTCTTGTTGACAAGGAATATCAACTGTTAAATAAGGACACAGAAACTAGGGGCTTATTTTCAAAGCAGTAAATGTGGCATTCACCAAACTTTCACTTCAGGTGACTCAATCACTATAATTTAAACCACATGCACTATGTTTGGTGAATATTGCATTCAATACTTGAAATGTGCATAGTTTATCAGAGCAAACTTTCAAGAAATAAAGGAAACCAACATTGTAAAATTGGAGGTTTTAGAAATGACAAAATATTTCTGAACACTGAATAGCATTTAAATTCCTAAAGGATTGGTGTACTGAAAATGCATTAAGGAGAAGAAGTATACTTTTTCCCGATCTTAAGTCATCTTGATTGGCTGGACCAGAATAATGCAACTCCTGTGCATGCACACAGGAGGTATTACATTCTGGCACTGATGTGTGCTGAAAATATCTATTGCACACTCTGTTTACACATATAACTGTAATGAACAGTATGATTCCAGTAATTTGTATACTAAAAATTTAAAAATGACAAAAATAATCTGGTCACTAACATAAGTAGGACCTTTGACTACAATTTTCTAAAATACTGCCTACTACTATGTGACTTTCCAGTTAATGGAGTTGGAAAATACAGTAAGCACTTTAATATTCTGTAATAAATAAATGCTACACCATTTTCTCTGCAGAATGACTTGTATGAAGACTGACTCATCAAGTATGACAAAATAACATATTATGTGATGTCTCTTTTTTTATCTAAGTCCAGAAAACTTATCAGTGTTCTTTTTTCTCTGCATGACTTAGGGATAAAAAGGTGATAGGGGATAACTCAAAAGACACTTTAACTCTGAATAACACTTCTCTAGGCAAGACACCTGGTGGCTTGCTGTAACAGTAAGAACACTTTTGGTAACTTCAGTATACAGAGGTGAAGGTCTAATTTCACCATTAATTCCCACTATCCCACAGCACAATTAAAAGTAATGAAAGTTTCCTCTACTTACCTGTGCTAATAATATCCTGCTGAGACAAATTTGCTTTCAGAGGACACTGGGGATCAGAATGAGTAATTAGATTTTAAAGCTTTTCTTTTCATGTTCACTCTTCAGTTGAGAACTAAAAGGATTCTTCACAGCAGCCATTTTGTCTAACGTTTAATGTGGCCAAAAATCAGCTAAGCTGTTAATAGACATTAGATGGCAGTCTTTTGATTAGGCTATTTTCAGTTAGATAGAGCAATGATCTAATGACTGTAAGCTATCTGCAGGCATTACCAGGTGAGGCTGGGGGAATAGTGATGAGAAAACATTTCAAGCAATATTGTCTGCCTGCTACATGCCTCCCCTACCTCACTTCATAGGCTAAATACAATGGGGGTTTCTTTTTTTTTTTTAATTTGATTTGCAAATGTATCATCATTCACGCAAAAGTAATACATAGCAATGTCATTTTCTATTTGTTGCCTTTTGCAAAGCCAATGTAACATTCACTAACATTTGATCATAAGAGAAAACTAACCATAAGAACATTCAACCATAAGAGAAAGAACATTCACTAACAGTGAAAACAGCCTAATACTATAGGCTAAGTCCACAGACATTCCTGTGTGAACAGCCCACAAAATGGGTGTTACATAGTTACATAGTTAGTCTGGCTGAAAAAAGACAAAAGTTTATCCAGTTCAACCATTAAAAAAAAAAAGGTTATAATCCTATACCCGCAGTTGATCCAGAGGAAGGCAAAAAAACCCAGCAAAGCATGATCCAATTTTCTCCTGCAGGGAAAAAAATTCCTTCCTGATCTCCTGAGAGGCAATTGGATATTGCCTGGATCAACTTTAGCTATAAATGTTAGTATCCAGTTATATTATGTGTATCTAAGAAAGAATCCAGGCCTTTTTTAACCTCCATAGCGGTTTTCCCAAGTGTAGCTCGGGGTAAAATTTGAGTACCAAGAGCGGTAACCCAGAGCTACACTCGGGCTTACCATGCGGCGTTGCTCAGGGGGTCCCTGCAGCACTTACCTTGTCCTTCGCTCCCGAGATGTGTCCCCTGCAGCGTCCCCGGCCATCTCCTCCGGCCGATGCCGGCATCCGGCTTCCGTGTTTCGGTCCCTGTGACGTCGGGACGTACGGGTGCCGGAACCGGCGGCAAATTTTTAATTTTTAAAAAATGTCATTTTTGCTGTCATTGCTGTTTCAATGCATTTCACATATATTTTGTCACTACTGCTTTGTCCTGTGCCCTGCCTGCATTTTGGCTGTTCTTTCTGCCTGGAAACTTAGAAAAGTCTATGGCGTCCAAAAAGCGTCCCTTTACGTCAAAAGCGGTTTTAGACCAGCTAGAGAACAGCGGTAGTAAATCAGAACCACTTGCAGAATTGAGTGATAATGATTCGTGGGGAAATTCGTCATCAGACACTGAAAACGATTTTGCGACTTTGCTCAGCAATGTGCGAATTTGCCTCTGTATTTAAAATTTCTGTGTTTTTGGTTTGATTATATTATTGAATTAAATTTATTATTATTATATTATTATTTTTTATGATTTTTTATTAAATTATAATTTATGATTTTGTGTTTCAAGTTTTATCATATCCGGAATGTTTACTAGACTCTTGTTCGTACAGTTTTCAGTGAGTTATTCCTAAAAATTACAGCCTACAATAAAAAACTACATATTTCCATGCAAAAAAATGGTACCGCTTTCAGCACAAAAAATCGGAAAGAATCATACCGCCGAGGAGGTTAAAGCAATCCACTGAGCTGGCCAGAACCAACTCTTGAGGGAGACAATTCCACATTTTCACAGCTTTCACTGTGAAGAAACCTTTCCATGTTTGGAGAATACATTTCTTTTCCTCCTTAACGTAAAGAGTGCCCCTTGTCCTCTGCGATGACCTCAGCGTGAAGAGCTCTACACCGAGTTCACTATATGAACCACTGATGTATTTATACATGTTGATAATATTCCCCCTTAAGAGAGAATACATTCAGTTCCTCTAATCTTTCCTCATAGCTGAGCTCCTCCATGCCTCTTATTTCGTGTTAACAGTTTTTATTGGTTTTTACACACACACACACATATATTTATATATATATATATATATATATATATATATATATTATACAAACAGTAAATTTGAAAGAGAAACATAAGAGAAAGAGGGAGCACATCGATGGTGAAAATCTGCATGGTTACAAACATAACAATGTCACATAACAACAGTGGGGAGGTCATTAGAACCGTACTGTCAGGGATCCGGGTATGACCAGAAATGTGTGGGAACACAGGCGTAGTCAGGGCTGGAGAGGTGGAATGGTCAGGCAGGCCGTATCGGTCTGTAATGCACCGCCTGGTGGTACCTCTAGCAACCCATGGAATAGGATTCCCCAGAGTGCGGAGTCTAAGTCCCAGTCTGCTTGTTCACCAGGGCCCCTGATGGTGGGGATGGACTTGGAGCAGACAGAGACCAAGTCGCGGCCCCTGAGTACACCCACCCGTGATAGAGGGATCCGCCAGAGGTATATTCTGGAAGAGAGCCTGACGTGAAGAGGCGGATGGGTCCATGCAGGATGGATGGATGGATGGCTGAGCAGAAGCGCGGTCAGACAGGCCGGGTCGGTAATGGTGGGGACAGCGCGGTACAAGGCAGCAGGCACAGAATAGTCGGGTCACTCGCCGGGTCAGTAACAGGAGATCAGATCCAATGAGGGTATCCAAAGAGAAGTCAGACAGGCCAGGGATCAGGGCAGGAGGAGTTAGCAGAGGTCAGGATCAAAGCAGGGTCAGCAACAAATCAGATAGGCAGATATGCAGGAACACAGGATACCAGGTACAGGGGCTCATGGGAAACAACACCAAGGCACTGACTGCAGGCCTGGTCCTGTTTTAATACACCTCCTGCAATCAGCCTCAGGTGATGGCCTGATTGCAGGAGTGAGACACTGGCTGCTGAGAGCACCCGCTGGCCAGCACTGGTACTGCAGCCCACAAGGCAGGTAAGCCCCAGCACTACCAGAGATAAGACCATTCCTGACAGTACCCCCCCCCCTCAAGGAGCAGCCTCAGGACACTCCAAACAGTTCATAATGGCCCAAATGTTCCACCGCCTGGGTCCGGTAACTGGCTGGACATCCCACTGCCGGAATCAAGCGATTGGCTGGGTCTCCTGATGATAGGCCTATCTTTTTGCAGGAGACCCCAGGAAGGCAGGTTGCTGGACACAGGATTTCCAGAAGCAGGCTGGGCATCAGAAGCCGGCTCGTCAGACTGGGCAGTGGGCGGAGGCACGTCGGGCTGGGCAGCGGGCGGAGGCATGTCAGGCTGGGCAGCAGGCGGAGGCACGTCAGGCTGGGCAGCAGGCAGAGGCACGTCAGGCTGGGCAGCGGACAGAGGCATGTCAGGCTGGGCAGCGGGCAGAGGCAAGTCAGGCTGGGCAGCGGGCAGAGGCATGTCAGGCTGGGCAGCGGGCAGAGGCACGTCAGGCTGGGCAGTGGGCAGAGGCACATCGGGTTGGGCAGCGAGCAGAGACACATCAGGTGGGGCAGCGGGCACCGGGTCATCAGGCAGGGCAGCGGGCAACGGGCCATCTGGCAGAACAGCGGGCACCGAGTCATCTGGCAGAACAGCAGGCACCGAGTCATCTGGCAGAACAGCGGGCACCGGGTCATCAAGCTCGACAGCGGGCACCGAGGCATCTGGCACTACAGCGGGCACCGAGTCATCTGGCAGGACAGCGGGCACCGAGTCATCTGGCAGAACAGCGGGCACTGGGTCACCAGGCTCGATAGCGGGCACCGAGTCATCTGGCACGACAGCGGGCACTGAGTCATCTGGCACGACAGCGGGCACCGAGTCATCTGGCATGACAGCGGGCACCGGGGCGCCAGGCACGACAGCATCACCGGAGCACCAGGCACGACAGCGGGCACCGGAGCGCCAGGCTGGACCACGGGCACCGGGGCATCAGATTGGGTCAGGTCATCAGGCTGGGTCGGGTCATCAGGCTGGATAGCCGACAACGGTTCCTCAGGCTGGACAGCAGACATCAGGTATCACCTAGCATGCATTATAAAATGCATTCTAAAATAATGAAGCGACCGTGTTGATCAACCCTGGAGGAAGCGACCCGAAGAGAGCAATGTGTACGAATCAGAATTGCCACTCCAGCCTTCCCAGATGGATCAAAGGCCAAGTAGGACTGGGAAAAAAACCTTGAGGCAAAACGAAAGGAGCCAGTTGATTTAAAATGGGTCTCCTGAACAAAAATAATGTCTACTGCTGAGGATCGGAATTCCTTCAAAGCCATCCACTGTTTCTGAATGGAGTTAAGGCCTTTAACATTATATGATAAAAATTCACAAAATGACAGTGGATATAGCATGTGTACCAGCAGAAAAGGTAAATGGGATATCATTGATGGAACAAAACAGAAAACAAATAACATTACTATATCACATAGGATGTAAACCAGAAAGATTACAGTAAAAAACATAGATATCTGTAGGGATATACACTTGAGAAAAACATCTATACTCAAGTCATCCAGGCCAGTAGCTGGACGGGATCGGGGCAACACGACAACCGGAACATAACAGTCATCAACCCGGCCAGAAAAACAAGACAGATGAAAGCACCCAGCAAGGGCTCGGGCAGCAGAAAAAAAAACCTTGAAGTATCCACAGAAGAACACCCTAGAAGGACATCAGGTAGGCTCATCGCTGGAACGAGGAGGACGAGGACATTGTGGAGTATGTGAAAGACGCTTCCGGCCCCCACAAACTGGTATCCAAATCTTTTTGGGGGTAACGGACGGGCGAGATGGAGTAGGTGGTAATGAGGAGGTGTCTTCCAATAAAGGAGGTAGTCCCAACTGCTTCAGAAAGGAGTCCGCCTCTAAAAGACCATGTAGAATAACTTTGGAGTTATCTTTGGAGACAACCAGCTTGAAGGGAAAATCCCAGCGATAGGGGGCCCAGTGATGTTGAAGATGTGTGGTGCTTGATTTCAGCGCCTGCCATTTGGCCAGGGTAATCGGAGAGAGATCACAAAAGAGCTGGAGCCTGTCCTCTTTAAATTCCAAGGAAGGCTTGTTGCGTACTGAGGATAACAAGGCTTCTTTGCTTTAAAAAAAATGAAAGCGGATGATGACGTTGCGTGGTGTGGTGCCGTCAGCAGGTCTAGGGCCTAGTGATCGGTGGGCCCTGTCCAGGCGCCAATCTGCTTCTGGAACCATGGGGGCGGTTGTGGTGAAGAAGGACAAGAGATGTCGGTTGAGTTGGGAGTCGGCAATAGATTCAGACATACCCCGAATACAGATGTTCTACCAGTGCTCCCTGTTTTCCAAATCTTCTTATTGGAGCTGGATTTGTGACATGGTGCGCTTCAGATATGCGTTATCTTCTTCTAAGACATGGATGTATTGCACCAATTCGTCAAACTTATTCTCCAATTGATCCGTACACCGATCTGGGCTATTTCCCCTCTAAGATCCAAAGCCAATTTGCCCACTTCAGCGGATATAGAGGTGGTAATGTTGTGTAGAAATACTTGGAATTTTTCATTCAACGCAGATACCGTGAGAGAAGTGCGGAGTGGAAGGAGCAGAGGGAGGATGATTCAAAGAAGGGTGTTCTAATGCCCCCCCCTACCAATGTCAGGGGCTCGGGATCCTCCATCTGGGGGTTGAAAGAGGTTGAGGATGCTGGCTGCACAGTTTGGGATGGAGCTGCAGTACCTCCTGCCACCGCTGGGGGTCCAGAACTCGTCCTCTGGCTTGCGGCCTACTGAGGAACCACTGCAGCGGGGAAGGCTGCTGGTCATGTGGCAGCGGGGATGGGGGCTTCCAGTGCCCGATCTTCTTCATTATTTCTCCCCTTATATGCCGAGCTGGATGCGGGGCTGAAGTGACTGACCCAGAGATGCTTGAAGGAGGCTGCAATTATGCCGTGGGTGAGTCGTTAAGGCCGGGGATGGACGGAGCACTTAGTGATATGCGACCTGCATCGTCCCCGATCGCACATGCACCCCCCTCCATGCCTCTTATCAGTTTGGTTGCCTTCTCTGTACTTTCTCCAGTTCCCCATTGTTCTTTTTGTGAATTGGTGCCCAAAACTGAACTGCATATTCCAGATGAGATCTTACTAATGATTTGTTCAGCCGAGCGAACCTCCGACTGCAGTGTGATGTGAAGTATTTAGCAACAGTTTTAACACCACTGCTAAATGTGACAGCTTCTTTCTCAGGGCTACTGGTTTTTAGGGAGCCAACACCTGCCAGTGTCCTAACAACCAGTGACTAATCCCAGCCAAGCACATTCAGTTGTCAGCCAAGGACTTAGATTCTGCTTAGATTTTTTATTTAATCAGCAATATTTTCAAGTAGTAGTGCAAGGGATTTCTTAATTGGATATAAACAACTTGGATTGTTTAGGTAACCCTTTATACTACTTATTTATTGGTAAAGGTTTGTAATCCAACATATCAAATCAACTGAAAATGTATTTGTGATGCCAGATTAACATCGCATACACACTGTGCAATCATTTTCTCATTCTGTGCACTTGGATTTCACTAATAACAATTTACTACAGGCCTACAATTTACTACAGACATCTAGGAGGTGCTGGAGTGGGCTGTGCCCCCTAAATATTAGTTGTGCCCTTCCAGGTCTCTGAGAGTGCATCCACTGATCCACTGATCCATGAGGCACTCTGATGGGGACACCTGATGTAAGGGGTACTCTGATGGGGACACCTAGTGAAATGGGTACTCTGGTGGGGACATGTGATGTATGGAATACTCTGATGGGGGCACCTGATGTAAGGGGTGACTCTGATGGGGACACCTAAAGTAAGGGGTACTCTGATGGGCACACCTGATGTAAGGGGTACTTCTATGGGGACACATGATGTAAGGGATACTCTGATGGGGACACTAGATGTAAGGGGGGCTATGATAGGAATCCTGATGTAAGGGGGGACTCTGATGGGGACACGTGATGTAAGAGTACTGTGATAGGGACCCTGGTGTAAGGGGGGGTCTGATGGGGACCCTGGTTTAAGGGGAGATTCTGATGGGGACACCTGATGTATGGGGTACTCTGATGGGGACCCTGATGTTAGATGGGACTCAGATGAGGACCCTGATATAAAGAGGAACTCTGATAACTATTCCTAATGTAATGGGGACTCTGATAGGCACATCTGATATAAGGGGAGCAAAGGTTCTGTTTAATTATCCTAATCTAATGACAGCCTAATACATACTAGTGTTCTCTGTTCACTCTTGCACCACTCTTGCACCACCTCTGCACTACCAGTCAGACGTTACTTCCAGGTTGTGACTCGTGGTACTCAAACATGTTAAGAGAACAGGGAATACTGGGTACCTGCATCTCTGTTGACAAGATAAATTATATCCAGCCCTGATTTACTACCAAGTGTTTCCATGTTTAAGCTCTAAGAAATAAGGGACATTTAAGGATGAATTAGGAAATATGTGTTTTTAATTGATATGGTCCACCTTTTGGTCCATTCTGCTTTTGCTTCTCTTTTCTGCTACCCATAATATAAAGAGAGTTTAACTGGCAAATTGTGACCACACAGCTGCATGTCTGGACAGGAACTCTGCACTCCCTAAACATGTCCCTGGTTCTACCTCGCACAAGACACACAAAGCATTCAAAACTTTGGTTCCTGAACCTGGTTAACCCAAAAAAGTGAATGGCAGCAACTCAAGGAGTAACACATTTCAGCTCTCTGGCTTCATTTATTTCAGAAAGCAGTAAAAGGATTCCTATTTCATCTTGATTTGAAATTTCAGCAGTGTAAATGGCAAGATGCATGATTAATCAAAAGCGAGTTACGCACTTTACAACACAGCTGAATGGATTACATGAATAGTTTTAAGATTTAGTTGGGCTTCCTCTTTACTTGCCAATAACCAAGGCCCTATCTATCTATGTGGTTGAAAAGAAATGGCGCTAGTTCTCTAGAAAATAACTACTACTAAAATGTTAAAATTATAGTTACGTTCAAAGTTAATTTGAATAAGCAAACTACCAAAATATTTATAATTGTGGCCAGCCAGTCTTGTGGCCCAGAAATTGCTACCAGCACACAGGTCTCTCAATACCCCCCTCCCTTCCCTCTAGCATACAGGTCCCTCAAACCCCCACCAGAATAGAGGTCCCTTACCTGCCTTTTTTCATGGATATCTGTGTGGAGCCATAAATAGGGACTGCTTGTTTGCTATATGCCGAAGCATCAGACAGATTGAATCACTTAAATACTTTCTGTCACTGACCCAGATTACTTATGTAGGTCAGGAGTCCTGACTTCACTGGTAGACTGAATATCATGACTCAAAAAGTACTGAAAGATGGAGACTCTCAGGCAACTACATCTGCATTTTCAGGTGTGTGTTTTTATTTTTTTTTTCAGTACAGATTTTCTTTAAATCTAACCTGGAGCCTCCTCAAAGCTGGTAAAATGGCACCAGTCTGTACAGTAGGCATCTCTAGGTATGTGCATGCAACCTAAGATCATTTTCAGATTGCTCCAGGAGTTTCAAAATGTCTTGTACATAGTTAGTCCACCTCATTCCTACTCAATAATCACTGAGGCTGCCCAGTATGTTTGATGGCCAAAAGAGGGATGTGGGATTGGATGGGGCCTGCTAAGGCCATTTGTAATTTTTTAACCCAAATCAATGTTTTGGGCAATAAAACTAAAAGTTTATCTTGGCCTGCTAAGGCCATTTGTACTTTATTTAACCCAAATCCATGTTTTGGGCAATAAAACTAAAAGTTTATCTCCTTGAAGCTCTTTAGAAAAAAAAAAACAGCCCCAGCTCCTATACTCATCCAGACACTGGCTGTGTCCTTTACAGACTCATCAATCCAGTGATACAGTGCTGCTCCTCTTTCAGGTTGTTTGCCACCCCATTTTCTTTAAGCCTAGTTTGTCAAGGTTCTCCCTCCCATCCTGGACTCATAGGAAAATGCTGCAGATAGCAGCACCACATCATTACGTGACACTGATATCTGCAGTATCAAAGATGGGCTGAGGGATGCCCTCTGCCATCTAGCAGGTTAACAAGCTGATCCCAACACCTGGGACACCTTTAATTTTCCCAAACTGGATGTAGGCATAATTCTGGGACACAAATAAGAACTTTTAATTTTTTCCCTTGTAAGTGTATTTTGGATCATGTGCACTTGGACTACAAAGTATACTGCATTTTCAGTGCATTCCTTGCTTGCAGCTTTCTTTTATATGACTAGTGATATGGTTGCTATACCATTACTGGATTTCCAAGTGGATTTACATTTGATCCTTGATTAATTACACTGTTCAACAAATTTTTATTTTTTGCCAGTTTTGGAAACAAAAGGATCCATTTCTTAATGAATTTCACATTCTGAGTTCAAATATAACAATGGAATTTGTCAATTGGCTCTAGTTTTTCTGTAAACGGAAAGTTTTCTACTATAGGCGTAATGACTACATAATGCACAATAATTATATAGATAGATGTCTTTCCACAAATATACAGCAAGTGATATGACTACATAACAAAGCCTAAATGGCATAATATATTGCATAGGATTACCAAGAAAAATGATAGCCATAAGCGAAGTTGAATCATTTTAATACTTAGGATTCTCACTAGTTTTGTCTTCAGTTTGTGTCGGTTTTGCTTCTCTTGGCTTTTCTCTTGTATTCGAGGAAAGGGCTATCTCTTACAACTGCACGTGACTACACGCTTCAGGTTCTTCCTCACTTGACTCAACCACGAAGGATTCTGGTGCTTTAGGAATTGGTAGCCCCTCTCCATGAGGAACTGGACGTATTGCCGATGGAATATTTGGATAGTGCACAGATAACTTTTTCTTCTTATTTAGCCCTTTTACAATTGGAGGCACCATACAAAAGTAACAATTACTAACATGATCTGTTGGCTCTCTCCAAATCATTGGCACAGCGAAAGGCATAGATGCCTTTTTTCCATTCAACCATTGCTCCAGTGCCGTCCCACAAGAATTGCAGCATATATGTGGTGCCCAGCTCTTGTCCTGGTCTCCTATCTTGCAGCCAAAATACAAGTTGTAGGCTTTCTTAATCATTCCTGTTATCCTCCTTTTTTGTGAGATAAAAGTTATTTCACCGCAGATATAGCAGAAATTATCTGCTTTATTCACACAAGTTCGAGGCATTACTGAGTAGCCTATATAAGCAGAAAACGAAATGTAAAGACGCTGCCGAACTCCAATCAGCTACAGATACTGCAGCTTTTATGCAGTGAAGTGATGCAATTAAAGGCTAATATTGCATCATCTCAGTATACATGACATTTTCTATTGGTCACCAGTATCAATTGCGCAATATGCAGCTGAAGTTGCATCATAATTTTGAATGGCTTACGTCATTAGATGGGTGAATATATCATGGAAACTAGAGCCAATCAACATTTTTTAGGGTCATTTTCGTTTTCAGCACCCCAAAATTATGTAAGATTAGCTAATTTTATGCCCAAAACTTTTTACCTGTTGAACAGTGTTATCAGAGGTTGGTTTGTATATGTGTGCTCTGGGATCTCTCATTTTTCCACACACAATAACGTATTCCTGAAAACAAGATGGTGGGAACACTATGCAAATGTTTACAGAAACTGATGCCTTAATATGACCTCTTCAGCTTTTAAAAACTCTTCTCTGTGAAATCAAATAGAAAAACCCTGTCTGTCCCCTAAGAAGCTCTTCTCTCATTGAGTGCTGCCATTCTGCACACCACACAGCAATAGAGAAGGTAAAGCCAGCCCACACATCAAATACATCTTTGCCCTTACTGTGACAGTCATATGCCACTTTCATTCATGTATGTCAGCAGCCAGCTGAAGTGTTTAAAGAAGTAAAAGAGAGCTTAACTATTGACTGATACAAAGACACAATTTGCATATAATGGAGTAGCACTGCTTTGTCTGCTTTGGCTGCCCATTTTCCCAAAAGGAATATATTTAAAGCAGCTGAATTAGGCAGATTATGAAGGGTAGCACATGTTTACATTCCTAGGAAATGGTATGCTTTACTTTAACTTTCAAAAGAATCAAATCTCAATCAATTTAGGGAATGAATTCTAAATCCTGTAAGGCATAATTGAAATTTCTATTCATGGCCTAACTTTTGTAAAACATTTTTTATAGTTCCTTTTGCTGCCACAAATGTGCATTACATCCTCTGTCTGTCATGTACAAGTTTTCTAATTAAAGAACTGGAATCCATTATCATTATTGCATGTAACTGCAATAGCTGTTGCTTACCCAGTGGCCATCTTTAATTCCCTTAATTGCCTGGAAAGACAGTCCCTGTACATCTTCTGTGTATTCCTGGACACTTGGCTAAAGGAACATATTTAAACTAACCAAGCAGTAAAAAGCTCCTTGGTGTCCATGTAATGGCAAATAAAAAAGTACTCTTGGGTGGCAATTATTTCTTTATTCCGCTTGCATCTGCATGAAACATAAAAGTATTCTCTTTTTGTTAACAATTTATCAAATACATACCGTCACTTGAGACCTCGCACAGTGATTGAAACCCAATGAATGCGAGAAGTGATGAAAAAGCATGGGTATACTATTACCACTCATGTCTGTTTTAAACCTTGTCAGGATTTTTAAAAACTGAAACTAGCAGCTCCCTGTAATACAAACATTGCAATGAAACCACAGAGCACTGTGGAGAATGCTGGCATCAGACATACTCAGAAGTACTGAACGTAGAGGGTCTTCCAGCAAGCTTCAGTCTTCATTGCAGTGGAGTCTGGTGGCACATGCAGCCAGACAGGTAAATAGTAACTGTGATACAAAATAAGCCCACGCCTAAACCTAATAAAGAAATTAATAAGTGCTGCTGCTCATAGATAAAAGAAACATCAATTGTAAATATAACTAAACCACAGCCCTGGGTTTGAAATATAATTCTGAAAATTAATCTGCCAGTTGCTAGGATGCCACCTGCAACTATTGGAGGTTATTAACCTTAGTATGAAATTGTAAGGTGACTTAGTCATAACTTTGGTTACCTCCTAGACCCCATCCCCAAATTGGGTGATTGGTCATTTGTTCTCAGACGACACCCCTTTAATATCATAGAAAAAGACTGACAGGTCTGGAGAAGACAGCTCTCATTTAACGTCAGTCAGGAAATATCTAACGGACTTAAGAGCCAAGGCAATCTTTTTGTTCAGACATTTGGACTCTGCTAAAACCAAGGACATTGCAAGTATTCTGCCTTCTGAACTGCTTTCTTTATTTCTCTGTTGTTTTATTTTTCTCTTTGTCCTAGATTGTAAGCTCGAAAGAGCAGGGCCCTCGAACCCCTCGTGTATTGTATTGTTACTGTCTTGTCTCATGTTCTGTCCCCTTTGCTACTGTACAGCGCTGAGCATACCCTTTGGCGCTATATAAATACTGTATAATAATAATAATAATAATATATCTTTGTAACATCTTTTTCTGTAAATATTTCAATTGCACCATTTTGACCTTTTTAGTAATAAATCCTATTTTGAAAAGTGTTTAAACTGTCTCTAAAGCTTTTACTGCAAACTAAAGAATCCCTGTCTCTTGAAGAGTGCTACTGTATGTAATAATCCTCTGAATATATCTGTCTGTGGTGACAGTGTGTATTACAGAGGCTTATGCTAATATCATAGTGTTATTGATCGGATTTGTGTTTCTTCCTTCTCTGTAAAAAGGCGGTGGTGGCAGTGTGAAGGGTTAATTGCGTAATTAACCTGACCCAGTAACAATCACTCTCAGGCTGCTGGCAGATAGATTGTAGTCCCATGAGCTGAAAAATCTTTGTGCAGGGCGCAGCTGAGAGTGGCATTGTTACGCAAGTGCGGTGCGAGATCGGCTGGTCCTTCGGTCACGAGTTGGTGAGAAGGGCAGGGGTCGAGCACTGTGTTCCGTCACAGGAACGAGATCTGCAATATGAATTAATGGACTCCCAGCTGAGCATCCTGTATCACATAACTCACTCAAGTTCAATTGAATCTAAGACAAGATATTGATAATTACAAGATATTGACTAGGCGATGCCATGTTCCCACTAAATTAGCACTAATATATTCTCAGCCTCAACCTTTTTCTGGAGGATCTGTGGTCAACGGAGCACATTCCTCCACATTTGGTGGAAATGCCCCAGGATTCATGCTTTTTGGCCAGATATTAAGAACCAAAATAAACTCATACTAGATGTGGACAAACCTCTCTCATTACTCCATTACCTTCTATACTTTCCTACTATGCCAATTAGCCACTACAAATGATGCGTGTTGCACCTACTCAATGCAGCCCAGAGATTGGTGCCAGTACTGGAAACAGGCTTAGAGAGGACTAGGTGAAAAGGGTAAATGAGATCATGGATGCAGAGGAGTGGTTAGCAACCTATAAGGGTGCACTGGAGAACTTTGTTAAGACTTGGACAGTTTGGTTGCATTATATTTCAGGGTTATCGATCCAACTGGAGACTTTGCCCATGCCTCCCTGTGGAGATGTAGATAGACCCCTTACTCCTTTATAGAGTGCAGCTTTTTATCTGTTGGGTAAAATTTCCAATGGTATTATGGTTAACCCTTAGCTTTGTGCCCACATTCATGGACAGAACACTTTGTCCAGGTCTTTGTCCTGGGTGTGTTTTCTTTCATTTCCTTTTGAACACACCCAGTTATGCTCACATGATCTTTTTGTGATATTTTGGATTGCAGCCTGCTTTTTCACCCCCCATGTACTAGCTAGAGAGAATTTCTAGTCTTTGCTCTGCTAAGAGTTGATACGGGGATGCTCACTGGATCAATGTCTAGTGTACATGCTGTATGTTATCTTTACCACTGGTTATCACCATTCACATGTCAAATATTTTTACATATTCAAACATGTCAAAATTGCGTAACTATGCAGTCATTAGGTCTTGCTTATCCACATTGGATATGGGCCTATAGCACCAATAGTTGTGTTTAACTTTGACATTTTATGTACTGAGCATCTTGTTTGTACTCTATGGAAAACTTTCTATAAATAAAAATTATATATATATATATATATATATATATAGGATAGAAAGTGAAACTAAAGTATAATTATCAAGATAGAGAAATGTTTAGGATGTTTTATAAATTGAAGGGACTATTATGAGAGAATATAGGTGTCCGGTCTGGCGGCCTGGTGTGGTGGAACATATTGTATTGTAAGACATTATTTTAATGATTTCCCTTTGGGATTAATACAATATTCTGACTCTGAATGTGAAAAAATATCTCCCATCGGAGACTCGTGATACACTTTTTAGGGGAAGGTTCTAGTAAGTGTAAGAATACATGGAGAGATCCTTTACAGAACTGCATGAAAATGTTTATGCTTACAAGAATACTAGGAACAACAACTGGTGGGACTTACTAGACAAATCAACATCATTACAGAGCTTTGTTACCAATAGTACATATGAAAGGAAGCAGGGAAAAATCAATAACTGGCATCATCATCAGCTCTTCAGTTATAAAACAAACAAAAATATCTGCGTTGTGCTTTTTGGGATGTGTCAGCTAACACAAATAGGTAGTACAGCAAAGCTGCAAAAGATACTAAATAACATACATGTACAGCGTCACTTAAATATTATAACTGTGTAAACAAAAACTATTTCATAAAAGTGTACCAAGTATAGTAAAACTCAACTCAGTCCATGTAACATCAAAACTGGCGAAAAACTGGAAAGGAACAATCCACCACCTTTAAACAAGTGCAAACACTTCATACAGTGTGTTCAGAAGTCCACCACCATTTCCTTGTGAATTTCAAACTCACGAAAAACGTGATTGAATGAACTACTGCCAGTTGCTACATCAGCATCCGCATCGAGGTAGGACCAGGACTGTGGTAAATAAAGTTCCCCAGGAGCCAAACAAATCTCCATAGTGTAGTATTTATTAAAATGGATAAAAGACTTACAAGCAAGGAAAACAGTGTATATAGCTTACATATGTGGCCACTGCCAGCCACAGCACTAGACACTCCTCTCCAACATGTTTTGTCTAATAGGACGTTATCAAGGGGTGTTCCTGTGTTGATGGCTCTTCTTAATATATAGCTTCTCTGCTCCACCCTCTCCAGGTGTGCACAGTAAAAGTCAGGAAAATGGAAGTTTCAAATCCGCCAACTTGCCACACCAGAAGTGGCAATTCCACCATATTGCTATAGGGCAAGGAAAGGAGGGAAAACTGAAAGGACTCCCGGACAACCAGAAGTGACGGTTCCGCCATATTATTTAACCAGAAATAACAAATCGGCCATCTTACTGTAGGTTAAGATAAGGAAAAACCTCAAAGACCACTATTCCACCAAATTACTAAATGGAGAAAATCGGAACCACCATATTGTTAAAGGTCAAGCTTAGTAGATAAGCATTAATACGTTGGCAAAAAAAAGGAAAAAAAATGTTTTTTTATAAAGCAGTAAGTAGGATTCCTATTCTATATAGATATCACAAAAAAAACAATAGTAATCCGAGAGAGCAGAGGAGATCTACTATTTACAAACAAGAATTTAAAAACTAATATAAAAATAGGCATAAGATACATAAATTGAAAACGTCTTTATTGATCTTCTCTTAAAGGGACAGGACCCATTATTGAAATAGGATGGCAATCAACTACAAAATCTACAAATTGGGCCCGCCCTTAGAACAATAAAAGGAGACCAATATCTAAATGCATATCTAGATGATGAAAAGGATAATAAATACAAAAAATGCATACGAGTCATCAGTATAAATATAAACTAAGTAGACACTCCCCTCCACAACCTACAGAACTTTACTCCAAGAAATAGAAAATCTATTTAGTATCAATAAATCAATTAATATCCCAGTAAGAGTTAAGGCCAAAAGAGTCATACGTTTTAGGTTCGTGGATCCAACGCATCTCTAATTTAGAGATTTCCTGAGTTTCATTACATCCTCTCCTTTAAAGTTTTAACTTGTCAATGCCTACAAAAAATTATTTTACTTGGATACCTATTATAGAACTGTCTGAAATGAGTAAAAAGGCTATGGTTCTTAAAGCCATGTATAATATTATAAACGTGTTCTCTCAGGCTGTCCTTCAGACGATGTGTGGCCCTCCCCACATATTGAATGCCACAAGGGCATTGAAAGAGGTTGACCACGTATCTGAAATTACATTAAATAAATGAATTCACTTCATAGGTCTTACCCATGCTATGTGAAGTAAAGTTGTTCAATTTCCTACATCTTTGTCTACCTACCCCCATAAATGACACACTTATTACAGGGATAAATTCCCATAACACCAGAGAACAACTCGAATTTGTGGGGTGGGTCAACTACAATAGGAGTGATCTTATCTCATAGATTAGGTGCCCTCCTAAAGACTATTTCTGGGGTATCTTGGAGGATTTTAATAAGATTCACATCTCCTTTCAAAATGCTCCAGTGTTTACAGATGATCCATCTAATTTACCGGTGTTGAATAGAGAAATCAGTGATAAAGGGACAGGATATCCCTGAATTTCTAGCTCCATCTTTAGTAGTCAATAATTTAGTTCTATCCATATGTCCCACTTCTTGGATTAGTAAATCCAGCTCTCCCCCATTATAACATTTTTGTAAAAATCTCTGTTTCCAAGTCAGGCTCTCTGCTAAATAATCTGACATCTTACTACAATTCCCCCTCATCCTAATGAACTAACCATTAGGTATGTTTTTTAAGGAATTAGGGTTATAGCAACTTCTGAGGTGAATATAATGATTATTGTCCGTGTTTTTAAAGAAGGACTTAGTTTCTATGACATTATCCACAATGGTGAGAGTAAGGTCATAAAAAGTAACCTCTTTATCACTATACGTAAGGGTCAGTTTAATATTCTTATCATTGGCATTCAAAAATTATGTAAACTCCTGCAAAGAACCTTCATCATCATTCCAAATCAAAATTATACTGCCGATATATCTTTTGTAGAAACCCAGAGGGGGCCAATACCTACCAAAGATCTTATCGCTCTCCCATAATGCCATAAATAAGTTCGTAACGCTGATTTGCTAAACCCATGGTTTGAAGAAAAAGTTTATATCAAACCAGAAATAATTGTGAGACATAGCAAAGTCAGTTAAATCCAGAATGAAAGTCTTCTGTGTGGGACAGCACAGTGGCTAAATGGTTAGCACTTCTGTCTGACAGCACTAGGGTCCTTGGCTGGAATCCCAACCATGGCACCACCTGCCTGGAGTTTGCATGTTCTCCCTTTGCCTGCGTGGGTTTCCCTGGGTACTCCAGTTTCCTCCCACACTCCAAAGACATTCTGGTAGGTTAATTGGCTCCTGTTTAAATTGGCCCTAGCATGTGTATGTATGAATGTAAGCTAGGGACCTTAGATTGTACTCCCCTTGAGGGTTAGGGACTGAAGTGAATGTACAATATATATATAAAGATATATATGTAAAGTGCTGCATAAATCGATGGCCCTATATATATATATATATATGTGTGTACCTGTAATAAATAAATCTGTTTCTGGGGGATTTGCTCTGCCTGTTTAAGAAAAAATTCAACAGCTTCTAAGCCATCTTTGTTTGAGATATTTGCATATAATGTAGTGACATCAGCTGTCACCAATAATGCTCCATTTTGTACCTCTATCCCAGTCATATCATTAATCACTTGTTTGGTGTCCTTGAAATAAGAGGTGGTATTAACTACTAAGGGTTGGAGAAAATTATCAACATATTCTCCCACTCTAGACACCAAAGAGTTGATCGCACTAATTGGTCTCTCTGGGGGTTTAAAAGATCTTTGTGTATTTTAGGAAGGTAGTATATCCCTTTCTAATTTTATCAACTAGGATCTTTTTATAGTCTATAGTGGGGTCTTTTCTCAGTAGAACATGCGTCTCCGGGTTATCAAGGATATGGTACGTCTTTTTTACATAGTCCTTATTCAAAAGGACAATCCCTCCCCCTTTATATATTTTTTTACTATACTTGGTACACTTTTATGGAATAGATTGTGTTTACACAGTTATAATATTTAAGTGGCGCTGTACATTTATGCTACTTAGCTGTTCAGATATGATGCCTTTATCCAAAATATTGAGCTAGATACTGTATATCGATGAGGTATTAATTCTCTGGAGAGGTACAGTGGAGAAGGTAGCCATGCAACTGGAAAAAAAAAGTTTACTAGTATCTATGATGATAAAGCAATTGCCCTTTTCCACCTGACTGTCATCCTATCCGATTCATCAGACAGATGAGGAATGGATCTGTTTTTAGTGTACAAAATCGGATACCGGCAAGTGTCAGCGGACACATGTCGCTGACACCTGCCACTCCAGAGCTATGGATGGTCCAATCAGGTCCGCCTGAAAAACTGACAGGCGTGCCTGATCGGACCATCAGTGTGAAAAGGGCATAAGAATCCCAATTTAATATAAAGAAGAGCAAAGTCTATTAGTTTATTACTAGCACAGAAAAGCCACTTGCTGACCACAATATATATATGTATGTTGTAGCTTGCAAGTGATTTGTGGGGGTTATGGCAGAAGCTATCAGACGTAACCCTTATTTTCAGCAGGTGATTCTCTTTCTCATGAAGGTGGACCAAGTGGCTAACTAGCCACTGGATACCTTTCAGAAGCAGCAGAATGGGTCGTCCCCCCCTCCCGCCGCTCGCCGGAGTTTTATGGGTTTACCGCTTTTACCAGCGAGCCCAGGAAACAATCCAATGTTTCATGCAGCTGGCCATAGAGGTGCTCAGAGACCAGATCATCTCTGATCACCTCTATGATCTTGGAGGACTGGAACGATGTCATGACGTCACTTCCTGTCTAGGGCAGAAGTAAATAATTCTTTTTTTTTAAGCAATAGATCACATTTTTTTTATCTTTTGCTTTTAAAGGTAGAGGAGAGATTTGGGGTCTTATAGACCCCAGATCTCTCCATAAAGTGGACATGCCATCCCTTATTTCAATTACAAGGGATGTTTACATTCCTTGTACTAGGAATAAAAGAACAAAAAAGTGAAACGGACAGTGTAAAAATAAAAAAAAATATATAAATTAAAAAAAATTGAAGCACCTCTCATCCTTGCAAGCTCAAGCACAGAAGCGAATGAGTACATAAGTCATGCACACATATGTAAATGGTGTTCACACCACACATGTGAGGTATCACCGCAAACAAGCAATAAATCTAGCGCTAGACCTCCTCTGTACCTCTAAACAGGTAACCTGTAAAAATGTTTAAAGCATCGCCTATGGAGATTTTTAAGTATCACAGTCTGTCACCATTCTACGAGAGTGCGCAATTTTAAAGCGCAACATGTTAGGTATCTATTTGCCCAGCATAACATAATTTCATATTTTACAAAATTATTGGGTTATATATTGTGTTCTTTTTTTTTTTCATTCATTATAGTGTATTTTTCCCAAAAAAATTGCGTTTCAAAAACCACTGCACAAATACCATTAGAAATAAAAAAAATTGTAAAGATCGCCATTTTATTCTCTAGGGTCTGTGTTAAAATATAGACAGACAGACAGACAGACAGACAAACAGAAAAAAGTGCCAGAAAAGTCTTGGTCTGCAAGTCAATAACACTGTATAGCAACTATCTCTCCCTGCACAGACTGTCATCTCTCCCTAAACTACTCTACATACACGGGCAAATAGCTCCTGGGAACCCACCCTTTTAAATATCTCATTATTGGTTCTTCTAAGCCAGCTGACCTTATTTAAAAAGGTCATGCCGTTTATTATGGTTATAAAGAATTTGGCCTGGCCATACTCACCATGAACTTGTAACACGCAGGATCCATACAACAGAGATAAAAGGGCTATCCACTAAGCTCAAAGATATGTAGTCTCACAATGCAGAAAGAACTGGCAATTCCGGCACAATCAAGGTGGTCAAAATGATATATCTCAGGATTGTATGGACACACAATTTCATAACTAGCAGCTCTTGTAACATATAAGGAAATCTGGAGTAGATAACAAACAGAGTGCACTGGCCTAAAAAAACTGTTTTTATTATAATAAGACGTAAATAATACTTACAAACATAGGAAATGGCCCAGCACATGCACAAACTCAGTGACAAACAGGAATAAGTAGATTAAGGCATTAAAGGTCAAAACATCAATGCCAGCATCCAGAAATGCTAAAACGTCTGACGCATTTATGGAGCCCCACACTCTTTCAACAGAACCCAACACTCCTGGAATTGTGGAATGGAGAAGTTCTATGTTCAAGTTTCTCTCTTCAACCCAGTAGAGTTTAGTGGTGTGGTAGCGGAACAGATGTCCTTGCTGCATGTTTTGAAAAAAATTACAGTTCCTATAAGATCGTTGTTGGGTTGTTTTTTTTGGCTCATCTTTTTAGCTTCCTGTCTCTTCATCCAGCTTGCACCTTGGACAATAAATCATCATCATCACGTTTGTTCACTGAGCAGATGCTTTGCAGGGATGAGAAACAAAGAGATCATTTAGTAAAAGCATTATATAATACACACATTACACATTTTTAGGCACACATTTAACCCTTTGATCACACTAGATATTAACCCCTTCCCAGGTAGTGTCAATAAATACAGTGACAGTGTATAGCTTTATCACTGATCACTATATTAGTGTCACTGGAGATGTCAGTGACAGTTAGTCAGTTTCCCTCAGCATCAGTTAGCGTCAGATTTTCTGCCTCATTATCACAGTTCCATTATAAGTCGCTGATCACTGTCATTAGCAGTGAAATACAAATTCCATAGTCTGTAAATGCTATAACTTTCAAACAAACCAAATAATATACACTTATTGGGATTTTTTTTACCAAAGACATGTAGCAGAATACATTTTGGCCAAAATTTATGAAAAAATTTGATGTTTTTAATTTTTTTATCGGATACGTTATATAGTAAAAACAAAATGGTGTTTATTTTATTTGCCATAAAGCAAATATTGATGTCCGTTCCTCTGACGTGCTCCCTTTCCCTTACCATGCCCCAATATTGGTGGTATCCATGTGTGTGATATGCAGCTTCACTGGACAATAGTGTGGGACAGACAGTGCAAGGGGACAGACCAGTGCTCCCATTGTGATAACTGAAATCAGTACTCACATTTTAAAGCACTCTGAGTATTGAAACTTGAACAGAGCTCTGCAAACTTTGTCAAACTATCTGCAGATGCCTACCAGCCATGTACGCTGCTATCCTAGCTTTAAAGTGACAGCAGATTTGCTTTAGTTGGCTGAAATGTTAATGATACCTAAGATATAAAATATTAATTTATGTTACCAAAAGGAGTAAACACTGTGTGTGTGTACTTAATGTATATCCCATTTAACAAGCTCTCAGGCAATAATCGCTATTTTGAGCTTTCTGTAAAATTTTTACAGATGAGTAAAAGGGGGCACAATTAACAAAGAGATTACTGCCGTTTCAACAACAGTACTGTACTTCACAACACAAATACATGTTACAGCCAGGAATATTTTATGAAACCCTGTTTATGCGCCAGATGGCAATGATGAGACTATAGATTAATGAACAAATAAACACAGCGTGGTTCCTATTTTATTAACTTGGAAGATACTGTTGCTCATTATATCATTTTCCCTTGCAGATCCAATAGGAAATTCCATAGGCAGAAAATACTATTAGGACTGTTAATGGGTAATGCACCCAAAACTAATAGCTGCCAGAGTTTCTGAGTGATATAATAAGCTATAGGCTATTCAACCAACCAACCAGCCTGCTATAGCTCTCAAGGAAACTGGAACGCCACATTTGCCAGTCCTTCCCATGTTGTGCAGCTATAAGTTTGTTTTTTTTATTCCATAGGAGTTTTTATGTTAACATTATGAAGAATGAAGTGCAATAGAATGTGTTTGCTTGGCTAGTTTATGTCTGCAGTTGGTTCATGCCTGTGCAACTGCAGAACCATTAAACATGGAGAGATGGTTTCTTTACTAGAGTCTTGAAGCACCCCACCCAAATTAAAGGGTCACTTTTAAGTGGACTTAAGGTTCTGCAATCACATACGCAAAATACAAAAAAACAAAAATCGCTGAAATAAATGAAATATATAACAAAAAAAAAATCACTGGATTTTGCCAAAGCATTTGACGCAGTTCCCCACACATGGCTAATGTGTAAGTTAATATCTACAGGCTTACAAAAATTGATTTGCAAATTGATAGAAAACTGGCTAAAAGACCATATTCAGAGAGTTGTGATAAATGATTCATACTCTGAAAGGTCTAAAGTTATTAGTGGTGTACCCAAAGGTTCAGTGTTGGGACCCTTACTTTTTATTATATTTATAAATGATATAGTGGTTGGGATTAAAAACACCATTTCAAAGTTTGCAGATAACACCAAGCAATGCAGTGCAATTACATCCTTACAGGATGTTGCCAATCTCAATGCACTATTTAATTGGGCAACAAAGTGGCAAACAAGGTTTAATGTTGATAAATGTGAAGCTGGGGGCTAAGAAGGAGAACAGCTGGAGGAGTCAATGGTGGAGAAAGATTTGGGTGTAGTGGTAGAATATAGGCTTAATAATAGAACGTAGTGCCAAGTTGACGTTTCTAAAGCTAACAAAATACTTCTTGTATTGAAAGAGGTATAGACTCCAGAGAGAGAGAGAGAGAGAGATACATCATTTTGCCATTGTAGAAATCATTAGTAGAACCTCATCTGGAATATGCAGTTTTGTTTTGGGCTCCAGTTCACAAAAGGAATATCGGCAAACTAGAGAAGTGCAGAGAGGGGCAATCAAACTGATCAAAAGATTAACTGAACTGAATGTGTTCTCTCTTGAGAAGAAGCAATTAAGGGGGGGATATGATCAACATGTATACAGTAAATACATACCGTATTTGCCGGCGTATAAGATGACTGGGCGTATAAGACGACCCCCTACTTTTCCTGCTAAAATGTAGTGTTTGGGCTATACTCGCCGTATAAGACTACCCCTCTTCCAATGCACACCAGTGGGAGGAATAGTGCCCCATCATTGGTATCAGTGGGAGGAATAGTACCCCATCATTGGTGTCAGTGGGAGGAATAGTGCCCCATCATTGGTATCAGTGGCAGGAATAGTGCCCCATCATTAGCATCAGTGGGGGGAAGAGTGCCCCATCATTGGTATCAGTGGCAGGAATAGTGCCCCATCATTGGTATCAGTAGGAGGAATAGTGCCCCATCATTGGTATCAGGGGTAGGAATAGTGCCCCATCATTGGTGTCAGTGGGAGGAATAGTGCCCCATCATTGGTTTCAGTGGCAGGAATAGTGCCCCATCATTGGTATCAGTAGGAGGAATAGTGCCCCATCATTGGTATCAGGGGTAGGAATAGTGCCCCATCATTGGCATTAGTGGCAGGAATAGTGCCCCATCATTGGTATCAGTGGGAGGAATAGTGCCCCATCATTGGTGTCAGTGGGAGGAATAGTGCCCCATCATTGGTATCAGGGGTAGGAATAGTGCCCCATCATTGGCATTAGTGGCAGGAATAGTGCCCCATCATTGGTATCAGTGGGGGGAATAGTGCCCCATCATTAGTATCAGTGGGGGGAATAGTGCCCCATCATTGGTATCAGTGGCAGGAATAGTGCCCCATCATTGGTATCAGTGGGAGGAATAGTGCCCCATCATTGGTATCAGTGGCAGGAATAGTGCCCCATCATTAGTATCAGTGGGGGGGAATAGTGCCCCATCATTGGTGTCAGTGGGAGGAATAGTGTCCCAACATTGGTGTCAGTGGGAGGAATGGTGTCCCATCATTGGTGTCAGTGGGGGGTGGAATAGTGCCCCATCATTGGTGTCAGTGGGGGGTGGAATAGTGCCCCATCATTGGTATCAGTGGCAGGAATAGTGCCCCATCATTAGTATCAGTGGGGGGAATAGTGCCCCATCATTGGTGTCAGTGGGAGGAATAGTGTCCCAACATTGGTGTCAGTGGGGGGTGGAATAGTGCCCCATCATTGGTGTCAGTGGGGGGTGGAATAGTGCCCCATCATTGGTGTCAGTGGGGGTGGAATAGTGCCCCATCATTGGTGTCAGTGGGGGTGGAATAGTGCCCCACCATTGGTGTCAGCGGGGGGGGAATAGTGCCCCATCGTTGGTGTCAGTGAGAGGAATAGTGCCCCATCGTTGGTGTCAGTGGAGGAATAGTGCCCCATCATTGGTATCAGTGGGAGGAATAGTGCCCCATCATTGGTATCAGTGACACCAATGATGGGGCACTATTCCTCCCACTGACACTTGCTGACCCTGTTCTCATATGGTGCTGCTGCAGCCAGCATACGTGGTTGCAGCAGCACCTCTACACTGACATCTTACCTGCTGGTCCTGCACTCGATTTTCGTGGGGCCGCTCGGCTCCGCTCCCTCGCCGGTGATTGGCCGCCTGTGTGCCTTTCCTGAGCTACAGTTCTGGCGGCCAATCACCGGTGAGGAGGCGGAGCCGAGCAGCCGCGCGAACATCCAGTGGTCGAACTGAAGGAGCAGCCGCGCTTCCTGGACCGGATGGTCATGGGACCGGAACCAGGTAAGAAACAGCTCCTGCCCACCCCTGTACTTAGTGTCCCTTCCGTTGGAGGGGGGGGGGGCGGCACCGCCCCCCTAAAAAGTGTCAGTATGCCGTATACCGGCGTATAAGATGACCCCCGACTTTTGAGAAGATTTTCAAGGGGTAAAAAGTCGTCTTATACGCCGGCAAATACGGTAAGTAATGCATATAGTGAACTCTAAACTGCAACAACGCATAGACTCCTGCTATCTCTGGGTAAATTGCTGCTATCTGCTCTCTCCACTCTAAACTGCAACAACGCATAGAATCCTGCTATCTCTGGGTAAATTGCTGCTATCTGCTCTCTCTACTCTAAACTGCAACAATGCATAGATTCCTGCTATCTCTGGGTAAATTGCTGCTATCTGCTCTCTCCACTCTAAACTGCAACAACGCATGGACTCTTGTTAATTTCAGAACGAATAGTGTATATATATTTTTGTCTATGTTGATTAGTTCTAACCTCTAGTTGCACTCTTTTTATGACTGTGGCCTGTGTCTGGTCTGTGTTTGAGAAACATCCTCCCCCTATTGATGTGATCCTTATCAGTTCCTTATTAGGGCGGGGAAGAGTGCTCATTTGACCATCTCCCTAGAAGTTTAGATCAGCTCATGGGGGGGTGGTCACAGATCGGGGGGCATAGTCACAGATGAGGTGCTGTTTTTGATGGAGTGCTAAGAAGCAGTTGAACACAACAGTTTAACTAAAGCAGGATAACTTAAGCAGCAGGAAGATACAACAACAGCAAGAAACTCTATTGCACGCTGGACAGACTGCAAGCAAACACCCTGGGAAACATCTCTTACAAGTCTGAGTCCCACTCCGAGTACCTTTTAATATGTCCCCTCTACTCCTCCTTTTCATATTACTATCCTGCATTTCCAAAATCTCACTTCTTTACCCCTCTGCTCCACCCCAAAATTTGTACATCTCACCCTCACTGCTACCCCTACTACTGCTCTCATCACCTCCTGCTGATACTTTACTCTCTTGCTGACCCAAACACCAGGACAGGAAGGCATGTGCACTCGTGTACATCCCGCTCCCATCTTACTTTCCTCACCCTTCTTCTTCTCCTAACCTCTGGAGATATCTCCCCTAACACTGGTCCTCCAGTATTTCACCTCCACACCAGGCATCCTCTTTCTTCTGGGAATAGCCGCAATCCCCTCAATTTAATATCAGTCCCTGTGCTCCCAAAAATCACCCTCCCTTTTTCATGTGCGCTCTGGAATGCCCGCTCTGTCTGTAATAAGCTCACCTCTGTCCATGACCTTTTGTCTCCCACTCCCTTAACCTACTAGCAATTACAGAAACCTGGCTTCAAGCAGCAGATTCTTCTTCTCCCGCAGCATTTTCCTATGGAGGCCTTGTCTGGACCCACTCACCCAGACCCAGTGGTCGGAAAGATGGTGGAGTTGGTTTGCTTCTATCCCCACTGAGCACCTTTAAAATCCACCCTAACCTTCCTTCTCTATCCTTCTCTTCTTTCGAGACTCACTGCATTTGGCTGTTTTCTAGCATTTCTCTGAGGATTGCAGTGATCTATCAGCCTCCTGGACCGGTGTCCCGCTTTCTTGATGATTTCTCCGCCTGGCTATTCTACTTTCTCTCCTCTGAACTACCCACTATCATTCTCAGAGATTTTAACATCCCTATTAATGTCAACAACCCGGCTACATCCCGACTCTTAAACTTAACCTCATCTTTTGTATACAGTCCTCCACTCACTCTGATGGGAATACATTAGACCTTGTTTTCTCCCGTCTTTGCACTCCCTACAACCTCACAAACACCCCCTTTCTTCTCTCTGATCACAATCTCATCACCTTCACAGTGTCCTCGTCTTCAAACACCTATCCCTCAAAGCAGCAAATAATTACCTGCAGAAACCTACACAACTTGAACCCTGCTCCTTTCCACTCTGCAACTGACCAACTCTATGACATAATCTCTCCCCTGTCCTGCCCTGACCTGGCCACTACTTTCTACAACAGTTCGCTTTCATCCACATTAGACTCACTTGCTCCTCTAACAACACGAAGCATCACTCCCTGACCATTACAACCTTGGCAGACTGACGACACCAGAAATCTTAAACGACATAGCTGTGCGCTGGAGAGTTTGTGGTGTAAAACCAAATCTCAATAAGCATTCCCCCTATATAAATCTTCTTTCTTAACATACAATTCCTCCCTTCATGCTGCCAAACAAGCCTACTTTGTCACTCTTATTAATAACTTGTCATCCAGTCCTCATCGTCTCTTCTCTACTTTTAGCTCTCTACTTTCTCCACCTCCACCTCCACCCAGTACCTCACTCACTGCTCACGAGATTGCAAATCATTTCAAAAACAAGATTGACACAATTTGTAAGGGCATTACCACTGCACAGACATCCATCCCACTTAGCATACCTTATACTAATCCTCCCTCAACACTTTCCTCTTTTGACCTTGCTACTACCGAAGAGGTCACTAAGGTTTTCTCACTACCTGCCCCCTGGATCCTGTCCCCTCACTACTACTACGGTCACTCTCTTCTTCCATCCTATGCTCCCTCACTCACATCTTCAATCTTTCCCTCTCTACTGGTGCCTTCCCCCTCCCCTCTAAAGCACACATCACTCCCATAATTAAAAAGCCCTCCCTGGACTGCACCAACCTGAACAACTTAAGACCCATCTCCCTGCTACCATTTACCTCTAAACTCCTAGAATGCTTAGTCTACAATTGCCTGAGCTTCTACCTCACTGACAACAACCTTCTTGACCCTCTACATTCTGGCTTTCGCTCACTGCACTCCACTGAAACTGCCCTACTAAAACTCACTAATGATCTACTAACAGTTAAAACCAATGGCCACTACTCCATACTCTTAATACTTGACCTCTCTGCAGCTTTTGATAAGGTTGACCATCCCTTCCTCAAAAAACTCCACTCTCTTGGCCTCAGAGACTCTGCTCTCTCCTGGTTCTCCTCCTACCTATCGCAGCACTCCTTCAGAATTACCTATAATGCTGCATCCTCCTCTTCACTCCCTCTTTTTGTAGGGGTCCCTCAAGGTTATGTCCTTGGACCCCTTCTCTTCTCCATCTACACCTCCTCCCTTGGTCACTTGATAAACTCCCATGGCTTTAAGTACCATCTCTATGCTGATGGCACACAAATCTATCTTTCTACCCCTCAGCTCACCTCTTCAGTCTCCTCTTGCATTACTAACCTACTAAGTGACATATCGGCATGGATGTCACTCCACTTCCTCAAACTCAATCTTTCCAAAACTGAGCTTTTAGTATTCCCCCCAGCCCGTGCCCCCTCCCCTGACTTCTCCATCAAGATCAATAACACATCTCCAAGATACGCCCGTTCCTAACCTCGGAAACCACTAAGCAACTTATTCACTCCCTTGTTATATCTCGCCTTGACTATTGTAACTCCCTCCTCATTGTCCTACCTAATCGCAGGCTATCCCCTCTTCAGTCTATCATGAATGCTGCCACCAGACTCATCCACCTTACTAATCATCCACCCCTCTCTGCCAATCCCTCCGCTGGCTACCCATTGACCAACGGATAAAATTCAAAACATCACCGATATTGTCTCTTAATATCACCCAAACCGTACTCTCCGCTCCTCGCAAGACCTCCTGCTCTCTAGCTCCCTTGTCTCCTTCTCCCATGCTCATCTCCAGGACTTCTCCAGAGCTTAACCCATCCTGTGAAACTCTCTACCCCAATTTATCAGACTATCACCTACTCTGCTTACTTTTAGGCGATCTCTGAAAACCTATCTCTTCAGGGAAGCCGATCCTGCCCTCAGTTAATAATGGAATCTTCTACTCTTCCAACCAGTCCATCCCCCACAGTTACTAACTTTTGTACCACTAACCCCTCCCTCCTAGATTGTAAGCTCCAAGGTGCAGGTCCCTCCTATCCCTCTTGTACTGAACTGTATTGTTGCTGTATTGTCTCCTGTTATATTGTAAAGCGCTGAGCAAACTGTTTCTGCTATATAAATCCTGTATAATAATAATAACTTGGTGTACAGTTATTTATTTTCAGTTCATTACACAGTACAAGGGGGCACTCTTTACATCTGTAGAGAAAAAGATTTAACCTTCAAATTCATAAAGGCTTCTTCACAATGGGAGCTGTGAAAATGTTGAATAGTGTCCCTCAAGAACTGGTTCTGGACTGCTCAGTGTATTGTTTTAAAAAAGGCCTGGGTGCATTCCTAAATGCACAAAATATATCTGGATATTATTATTTAGAGGTAATAACAGGGATACTTGATCTAGGGAATATCCGATTGCATCCCAGGGGATCAGCAAGAAATATTTTCCCTGATTGGAGTGAATTGGGTTGTATTATTTGGGTTTCTTGACACCTTGCCATCATCTGTGGGTAAAGGATTGTGTACACAGGGGGTTTCAATATCTTCTTTTTTCTTTTCTGCTGGTTGAACTAGATTAATGTCTTTTTTTTCAACCTCACTATGTAACTCCATAATTAGTTGCCTCCAGAACCCTAAGGCAGGATTGATTCTTCTCCATTCCTGTGCATTGCGTTTACACACGTTTCTGCAACTCATCCTATCAGGAAGGTGTGTTTTAGCCCTTTATACCTCCTAAGCCATTTCAGGGTATACCAAAAAATGCATTGATCAAAGATACTGGGCTGCCTATAATATAAAAATTAAACTGTCCTTGTTCTATGCATCTGTGGATCATTCACTGATATATTATTAGTTAAAACAAGTTGACATATGTGTATGATTGGAAGTAATTAGTTTAAAATTTGACATTTTTGTAGAGATAATTAATTTTAAGGTTAATTTCCTTTGGTGCTTGAATGTTAGTTAAAACATTTAGAAGAGACATAAAATTAGGATGTTACTATCTTGAGGCATTGGGTGCTTCAAACATTCTTTCCGTGTCTATTATCTGAAGAAAATTAGGTCGAACCTAATGTGGGAATTTTTGTTCATTATTCACTGTAATGGAAGGAAGTCAGGGAAAGAATCAGCTGGAAATGGTGGGGTTGACAGCACAAGATTTGCATTTTCTTTGTTCTTAGGATTAATTGCAAATGTATCCAACAAAAGAATTGGATTTATACATGAACAAGCTTGACATGGAAAGAAAATTGGATATGGATTGCTGCCTTCGCAACTAATGAAGTTTAATGTTAAAATAATTCCCCACAGGCTGTGTTGTATTATAACACATAGAAATAATGAAAAAGGGCATACGATCCAGTACTCTCATGCTACAGTTAACTATAGCAAGGGATTTTTAAGGGCAATATTTGGAATAAATTGGACAATCACATAATCCATGGAGTTTAAAGGAATTGTATTGCATTCAAATTATTGAGTTTTTGTGGTTTCCCTAAGTGGACCTGTGCTTTTACTCCAAGTTCAGTGAGTTAATTAAAATGAACAAACCATTAGTTTTTACTGAAGCCTTGATGAATAAAGGTGTAGCTTTATTCACTTGCAAAGTCATTTTACACTTGAAATCTTTCCAGAATGCACACTGATTTGGCAATGATTTCTTGTTATAAAAATATCTGTGGTTTGAACACTGTTTAGCTCATTATTTCTGAATGTTTTCTTCTAAAAATCACGCTGCAACACAATACAAAATTCCATGGCACGCAGCCCCTTTTTGTTTTCTAAAGAAGACCTGCCTAATTGGTTTCTAATTTTAAGGAAAATAACAGTCTTTAAAATATTTTTAGATACACATGAAAAATCTAATTTTGACTAAAGAAACTTATCAATGCCTGTTAATGCTTTAAAATTAACCTGTTGCTATATTCAAATTTCCTACAAATGGCATACTTGTAGAAGATGAAGCTAAATACAGTACCTCACCTATCCTGCTTTTAACACTTATCCTGCTTTTAACACTGCCTAATGATGCTCTGATCCTGAGAAATGGTTCTCCAAAGTCCACTGGGAAACCAACAATTCTGGGAGTATCAGTCTTTACATCCCTCACTGGTTTCTCCCACTTACCTCAATACTATTACTATATCCTGTATCACAGTGATTCTAAACGTTTTTACTACAGGGGAATCCTTGAAATAATTTTCAGTTTTCAAGGAACCCCTACAAAAATGATTTTATCTACAGCTCACAGTACCTCAAATAAATGTAGATGTAATATGGCATACCTAGTATAATTGGCACCCCCCCCCCTTCTCCCCTAAAACAGGTATTTACATGTCTCATTCCATGACATATCCCTAATGTAAAAGGATTATTTCTCATTTTAGGAAAGTGGGCAGAGCCACACAGCTCTTTTAGACTTTTTGACCATCATCAGTGCAGTACATGTAAATCATGGTTTCTATGGAGTTAGAATTGGGACCCAACAAGACAGTGTAACCATAAAGGTTATGATGAGGCTAAAGGTCTTAAAGATCTCTTTATTTTGCTATGCACTTATTTGGTTGGAGGGCTTTTCGATTCCTTCTCTCTTCTCACCATAACCTGTATGGTTATACAAACTCGAAACAAATATAAATAATGAATTATAAATTCAAACACCTGCGCCACAGAATAACCCCCAAACAAAGGTATGAACTGCTGCCGTGCACTAGTGCAAAACACCAATAAATATAAACAAAAATAAACAGTGCAAAACAATACCCAAAACAAAATAATTACACAATAATAAGTTTTAGATTATTAAAATAAAATTATTAGTGTCCAAAAAAACTTAATGTGTCCAAAAATTCTTTTATAAAAATATAAAGTCCTTTTTCCCACATTCCACAGTGCTTCGACAAAAAATGTTCTCCTCCTATAATATGTGCTTCCACCATCCACCAGCACTGTAACCAACATGAACCGCACTCACCAGATGTTGGTGAATAGTAGGCTTTTTAGGACTTTTAGGGATCCTACACCTCCTCTACAGCCTCCAGACCTCCATTCCACCATACAGAGCTTGGATGATCCTTCCACTCACTTCCTGATACAGCCTTCCAGCTCCACAGTTGTGCAAAGGAAAAAATTGTACAGTATATAGTGTAATATTACTAATGCCCAAATAACATTAGTTAATAATATCAGGCCACTCACAATTAACAAGTTCCATAAAAGCCTTATTTATTAGCCTCCACTGGCCAAACAAAATAAGTATATCAACCAGATCCCAAAATGGCCACTTGCAACGCACCACTCGGCGTGTGTTCCACTCACTGGAAGTTGCGCAAGACGTTCAGATGGCAGACCGGAAGTGCGTCGACGCATTTCGACCCTCCTACTGGGTGTTCTCAACCCCTGTTATATATATAAGATAAGATATGTTTATATTTATAAATATAAATAATGGCCAGTCAAGAAATGTTGACAATCTAATTTGTACTGCCTCCTTAAGTTGGCCATGCACTAGGAGAATTTCATGTGACATTTTTCTATCAGGCTAGTTCAATTAATTGTTATCAAATTGACATGTGTTTTTGACCACAGTGCCAAGAAAATCCAAAGGAACAGACTGGAAAAAATTTTTTTGAACACTTCAATGTCTTACACTTTATTTGGTTTGCATTCCAAAATCTAACCAATCTGCATTCCAAAATCTAAGCAAAATGTTGCCATACTTTAGAACAACAATCATTGTTGCTTACTCTAGAGCAGATGTTCTGCTGGCTCTTCTAAAAGACAAAAAGACATTGGTACTAGAATTATACAGGCACAGTCAGGCAAGAGGTCAATCTGTCACTGCACCTTACAAAAACTCACATTTGTTGGGCTAGTGCCCTTCTGGTAATCCATGTAGCCAGCAATAGTCCTCAATCTCTTCACAAATCTTTCTCCGGCAGCAAGCAGCTCATAATTCCAGCTCCACATGCTGGTTTTCTATCCAAATCCCAGTTTCACTCTGCATATCAGACATCATCCACCTTCTCTTCCTTTATGCACACCTTGCTTTCAGACCCAATCATCAGTCCTGGAAGATAACTACAAAATACCTGGGGAATAGCTCTACCACACTTGCTAATAAAAATAGAAGCAGAGAAAACATTTACTTGTGCAGTATAAGGAGAAATGTATTAATCCACAAATGGTTGCAATCACAGGAAAGCAGGTTACTCAAACACAGCCATAAGTCCCCGCTGTTGAGCCATTACTCGGGGGCAGTTCCCATCCAAGGTTATCAACGGGTTAGTTGTCTCCACTGTCTAATAACAACACTGGACAACTCCTTTAACCCAAAAGGTGAAAGCTTCTTCATCAAGGGGTTAGCCACCTGGCAATTAATTCAATAAAACCATATCCATTGTTTGGTTTCATTCATTAACCCTTCCTTGCCCAGCAAAAATGGCCATTATTCCTTGTACTTTATCCCAAATGTAACAAAACTTTTAAAATCCATATAAAATATATTATATGGCCGCTAACACCTTTACAGTTATACACAGAGAATTATATATAGATATCCATGCATAACTACTTGAGCTCCGGAAGGTTTTATCCCCTTCGTGACTAGGCCGTTTTTTGCTATTTAGCACTACGCTACTTTAACTGGTAATTGCACGGTCATGAAATGCTGTACTCAAACTAAATTTATATAATTGTTTTCCACACAAATAGAGCTTTCTTTTGGTGGTATTTGATCAGCACTGGATTTTTTATTTTTTGCGATATGAAATGAAAACAAAAACAATGTTTTTACTTTCTGCTATAAAACATATCTAATAAAAAATGTAAAAAATATAATTTCTTCATACATTTTGGCCAAAGTGTAATCTGCTACGTCTTTGATAACAAAAAACCTCAATAAGTGTATATTGATTGTTTTGTGTTAAAGTTATAGTGCCTACAAACTTTATTTATTATTTATTTTTTTATATTACTAATGGCAGTGGGCAGTGACTTATAATGGGACTATGATAGTGCGTCATGCAATCTGACACTAACTGACGCTGGGAAGAACTGACTACCTGCCACTGATATCATAAGTGACATTATTACAGTGATCAATGACATTATATACTGTCACTGTACTAATGACACTGGCTGAGAAGGGTTAACCTCTAGGGCGATCTAGCGGTTAAATGTGTGCCTAACTATGTGTATTGTGTGTAAAGTGTGCTGCTTTTACTAACAGATCTCTAAGTTTAACCTCTAAACACAAAGGTCATTCCCCCTGTACAAAGCTCTGTGTTAAATGTCAACACAGAGCTCTGGGCTATGATTATACACAGACGATCAGCAGGTCCCAGCCATAAATCATTGGCCAGGACATGCTGATAGGCTCCTGCTGTGTACAATCACACCGAGTGCTGGCCTGGTGTGTGTATGCATGTGCCCAAAACCCGGAAGTAGGCAATGTATGGGTACTTGACTTTTCCTACAGTGGTCACGTGTCCTCAGTACATTGCGAGTGGTCCTTAAGTGCAAAAAAATGCTAATTGGTTCGAATACGCTCATTAAAAAATTATTACAAAATGAAAATCCTTGCACTACTAACACACCTTGATATAGCCCACCCAAGTGTGAAAGTGAAAAAAAACAAAGCTACACAGAGAAAATATGCATTAACTTGGAGCAGCTACCCTAAAATAGTCAATTATCACACACTCAAAATAATACTAAAAAGAAGAAACATAGTGAAGCGCTCCCAAAATATAAATACACAGGAGATAAGACAACCAATGTGTAATGGTTATACTGTATATACAAAGCACCAAGCAGATATATATAAATATATCACCACATAAACGTATTCAATAAATCATAAAAAAAATTATCAAAAAATGCATGATTGATAAGACTCCATGCACACTAGCATTTGTTATTAAGCCCAAAAAATGCTGGCAAAAATGCTGGATAAAAAACACTGGTAATAGCATTTTTAGTAGAGTTTAAAAGTATTTAGGAGCCTTTATCAGTATTTTGGAGTGTTAGCATTTTATTAGTGTTTTTGCAGTACATACAGAGGGAAAAAAAAGCTGTTAGGAGCATTTTAGTAGCGTTTAGCAGTGTTTTAGTAGTGTTTCGGAGCATTTAGGAGCGTGTAGTGATTTTTCTGCTGGAACTCTACAAAAACAATTTTTTTCTGCTCCTAGACACTAAAGCTCAAAAAATGCTAATAGTCTAAAGTGTACATGGACACATATTGTAACACTATTTAACTTCTATGAGCAGAACAAAAATATACTGATAATGGCTACTAGCGAGGGCGGACTGACAACTCATGGGGCCCCTGGGCAATAGGGGATTATGGGGCCCATGTGTCCTTGCCCAAACTAAAAAAAAGCCTATGAAAAAGGTACCAGGGGCATCTCATGGGGCCCCCCACTGACCCCGGGCCCTCGGGCAGTACCCGAGTTTCCAAATGGTCAGTCCGTCCCTGGCTACTAGTCTAGCTTCTAGTTGTAACGCTAGTGTGCATGGAGCCTGGAACAAAAATCACACATGTGCATAATGCATGTTCACATACAATACTTCAAATAGTGCAAATAAGTGTTCAAACAAGTGGCACACATATAAAAAATAGTATTAAATGTCCAAAAAAGATATAGTTATCTGTGAAAAAATCCAGAAAATAGTTTCAACTGAGTATATGTTCAAAGCATTTAGTGCAAAATCTTCACCCTGACCCTTTACTCCATCCAATATGCAAAAAAAACACCACCATAGTGCACAAGTGCATGTGCCCTCACCTTCACAGGGGGCACACAGGACAAATAGCATATTAGAGAGTTTTTCTAATTGAAGCACTCATAGGATAGAAGCAGAGAAAATCTCCATAGTTTAAAACCATAACATTTATTAGTATAATGAAAAAAAATTAATTTACAGACTGTTTCTTCAAAATAACAGCTGCTTAACAGGAACCAGCTCTGAGTACAAGCCAATGAATAGGAATCCAAGATGGTTCCCAAGCTCAGCCCAGTGTGATCACAGCAAAATCACTCAGTGTCCTGCACTCTTACCATACAACTCTAGGGTCCTTTGTTTTATTTCCAGTACCTGTAAAAAAATGTATTATTTAAAAAACAATTCATTAAACCTCATCAACCTCAGTGGCAAATGTCCCTAATCTAAATGTCCACAATGCTCCCTTTTGGTTTAAAGTGGTTCTAAATTTAAAAAGTTTTTTGGATTTTTTTGTTACCTTAAAGCATTCCCTGTAATGAGGTAAAAATATTTTACTACTTGCTGTACCCCCCCCCAAACACTTACCTGAGTGATGTATCTACCCAGCACTGTGTCCACCTACATCTGATTTCTCTCCTCCCTGCTCTTACAAGAAGCTCTGGGAGCAGTGGAAGCCATTGGCTCCTGCTGCTATCATTCAAATCCTGTGAGGAGGGAGTAAGGGGCAGGGGCGGGTCAGAGCCACACAGTGTGTCTATAGACACACACAGACCAGCTAGAGAGCATGCCCGCAAATGTGCCTCCAAAGCACACAACGTGCTATGGGGGCACACGCAGAGGAGGAGGAGCGGGCAGTGCTGGTGCGGGACCCCAGAAGAGGACAACAATGATCTCTCTGTGCAATACTATTGCACAGAGAACGTAGGTATAAGGAAAGTATAACATGTTAATAAAAAATTATTGCCTTTACAACTGTTTTAAGGCTTCTGTTGGCATTCTATTGGGAGCACAATTGTGTTGGCAGCTAAACGTTTTTCCCCTTTTCTATATTTCTCACATGTTCCTCATCTTATTTAGCTATAGTCTGCTTAGCCCACATACTCTTTACCACATCCATATTTGAGGAGATTGACCACATTAGTAGTGCCACAGGTTATACAGTCTTTAAAACCAAATACCTTCCCCATGTTGTTAGTTCTAAATATCTGAAACTTTTTCCTATTATTATCAGTGTGCCAGCAGTGTTAGGGTTCCGAGTGCTGGTATCCAGCTACATCAGGGGTGAGCAGATGGGTGTAGCTTCACTTAAAGAAACTGAAATCAGGCTGCGTATGAATAAATTAGGATTGATTAAAAATGAAGCAACACCCCTTCCCCACCCCACAAAACCCCAGCAAACAGAATTTAAGATAAGTGAAAATATACACCCACAGTGAACCTCGTAAAAGAATACCTAACTAGCAACTTAACCACACTAGTCAAAAAAATTAAAGGAACACTTTTTAATCAGAGTATAGCATCAAGTCAATTAAACTCCTGAGATATTGATCGGGTCAGTTAAGTAATAGAGGGGGTTGTTAATCAGTTTCAGCTGCTTTGGTGTTAATAAAATGTACCAACAGGTGCAGTAGAGGGGCAATAATGAGACAACCCCCAAAACAGGAATGGTTTTACAGGTGGAGGCATTTGACATTTTTTTCCCTACTCATGTTTTCTGACTGTTTTTCACTAGTTTTGCATTTGGCTTGGGTCAGTGTCACTTCTGGTAGCATGAGGCGATATCTGGATTGTACAGGCAGTCCAACTCCTCCAGGATGGCACATCAATACGTGCCATTGCGAGAAGATTTGCTGTGTCTCCCAGGACAGTCTCAAGAGCATGGAGGAGATTCCACAGATGTGAAAGGGTCTGGAGAAGCCACGGTGAACATTATGCTGCCTGCATACTGCAATATACACAGCATGACCGTTTTGGTGGTGCGTCAGTGATGGTCTAGGGAGGTATATCCACGGAGGGATGCACAGACTTATACAGGCTAGACAATGGCACCCTGACTGCCATTAGGTATCAAGATGAAATCCTTGGACCCATTGTCAGACCCTACACTGGTGCAGTGGGTCCTCAGTTCCTCCTGGTGCATGACAATGCAGGCATGTGACGAGAGTATACAGGCAGTTTCTGGAGGATGAAGGAATTAATACCATAGAATGGCCCCCATGCTCTCCTGACATATACCCAGTAGAACACCTCTGGAATATTGTGTTTCAGTTCATGCAACGCCACCAGGTTGTACCTCAGACTGTCCAGGAGCTCAGTGATGCCCTGGTCCAGATCTTGGAGGAAATACCCCAGGATACCATCCGTTGTCTCGTTCGGAGCATGCCACAACATTGTCAGACATGCATACAAGCATGTGGGGGCCATACAAACTACTTTGTACCATTTTAAGTTGCTGCAATGAATTTTCAGCAAAATAGACTAGCCTGCTGCATTATTTTTTCACTTTGATTTTCTGGATGTCTTTGAATTCATTTCTCTGTACGTTGATAATTTTCATTTCCATCAAACGATGGGGCATCTTTACGTTCCTAAAACACTACCTAGTCCATATCAGTATAGATATCCAGCGTTATATTTTTCCCCATTGAGATCTGATGTGTTTTCAAAGTGTTCCTTTAATTTTTTTGAGCAGTGTATATTGCAGTATATACAAAGAAGGGGAGAGTACAAATAAGCAGGGTAAGACATAAGTTGCGACTAGGAACAACCAGGGAGAGGACCACAACTGGGATCAGGAACACGGGTAGCAGATATGAGGTAGCAGGCACAGAATGAAACAGGAACTGGATTACAGTAGGAATCAGGATCAAGCTCAAGAGCAAGATGAAGGTCAGGAGCAGAGCATAAATAACCTGGTACATAACACACAGGAAAAACACTGAGGCCCTGAGGGAAGCTAGAGGAGCATATATACCTTCCATGGGCAGACTGACAACTCATGGGCCCCCGGGCAATAGGGGATCATGGGGCCCCTGTGTCCTTGCCCAAACTCAAGAAAGCCTATGAAAAAGGTACCAGGGGCATCTCATGGGGCCCCCTACTGACCCCGGGCCCTCGGACAGTGCCCCAGTTTCCAAATGGTCAGTCCGCCCCTGATACCTTCCCAGTAGACAGTGTCATGTGGAGACTAATTACCTAGATCTGCTTGATATATGTTTACCACTGCTCAAGGAAGAGAGACTGCCAGTCTCCAAGCACAACTCCTCCTGTAGGTGCTAGCCCAGTTTGTGTGCTGAATAGATAAGAACAAAGGAAATCCAATTGGCTGCACTCCAAACAATCCACTTTATTGAACCGAGATAAAACCAATAGAGATAGTGGAAATACAGTGGGGGACTGGCAGGTAAATGTGTTTCATGCTAAAAACAGCATTTATTCATTACCCCTAGGATCTGCTTGATACTGGGAGACACCCAATGATTGATACCTAAACTAAACCCTTCAGCTCTTGGAACCCAGCAAGTGATCCAAGTCCTGACAAGCAGGCATACCAGATCTAGCTATATCTTAATTCCTTGTCACCAGTAGGGAAGATCTGTAAGGAAGTTTTTTTCTCATCATATATTACTTTTTTCTAGGGATGCACTGAAATTTCGGGCGCCGAAACATATCGGCCGAAAATAGTCCTATCGGCCAATAGGAAAAATTTTGCTGATATAGGTGTCGATACAGGGGACTGTGTGTACTGCAGATGTGAGGGGGTGGCAGTGGAGAAAGGAAGGAGTGTAGCAGTATATACAGTGATTGGCCAGAAATTACAGTTAAATACGGCCACTGACATATAGGGGTTGATTTACTAAAACGGGAGAGTGCAAAATCTGGTGCATGGCAACCAATCAGCTTCTAACCTCAGCTTGTTCAATTAAGCTTTGACAATAAAACCTGGAAGCTGAATTGTTTCTATGCAGAGCTGCACCAGACTTTGCACTCTCCAGTTTTAGTAAATTAACCCAATAGTGACAGCCAGTAAGGGAACCTCTTTGTATACTGCTCCTCTCCTGCCCCCTCCTTGCACACACTGCCCCCCCCCACCCCCTCCCCCCTACAAAGAGGACCTGTCACTTATATGCTATTACATAGGGGACTATCAGTCCACTATGTAAAAACAATAAAATCATAAGTTTAAACAAAAATATATATATATATTTATATATATATACACATTAAAGTAGAAAAAGATTGTAAAAAAAATTGGAGCCTCCCCATCCCCACATATGCAGACATTTTGGTTTCGGTTCAGTTTTCGGCCACGTGCATTCTGAATTTTCGGTATCAGTTTCGGCACCAGAATGTTAATTTCGGTGCACCGCTACTTTTTACCAACCAATCTCTCATGGTGGAGACCCACTATAACAATATCAATAGTTAAGGGGGTACAACATTTCATAACAGGGGACCCTTCCTCACTAAAAGGCAGTATTTTTTATATTTTATAGTACGGTTCCCTATCATAACAGTTATGCCTGTATTATTCTTTGGGAATACCCTCTATCCACTGCAATGATGGCAACTATTCACTTGTGGAAAACTGTTACGATCAGTATATTTCTAGTAGTTTTAGATCCTGCTTCAACCATCCACAACCTTCACCGCTAAATACAGAAAATTAACCCCTCTCTTACTATAAGTCATGGTGAACTCTAAATTCGAATCAGGATTATCTAAAGCTGGCCATAGACGATTCAAATCCTGCTGAACCGGCCAAGATTTGAACCATGTATGGGCAGGCTGAATGTACCCAAGTTGATTGATTGATCAACTTGGGTACAACCAGCCTGTTGGATTTTATATGTGATTATTGCTAGTGGCTATTATAGCCTCTAGCAGTAATCACTGTGTTCTCCCACCAGGGAAAGCTACCGCTGCCCCCCATGTAAGCCGTGTACCAGGGTGGGCTCCCCAGGATAAAGTGAAGTCACGAACGAGGAAGGCAACCCCAACACCAGCTTTTGCTACAACAGAATTTTACTTAGATGTGGCAAATAAACACAACCACAAATTCTGGAAACATAATAAATTTACATACACCCAGCCCAAAGGCTGAGACCCTTGTGTTGCAGAGCACGGCACCTTCTGATGGATGAAGGTAGAAAGTGTAGTAATTTACCTACTGGCGGGCACAACTAAGCTGCCACACCTTACCTGTTATTACCCTAAAAGAGCAAGAATCAGTGTATGGGTGTATGGTATGGGCTAGCCTGCGGTGCAGCACAACAGCTTACAATCTTACACAAATCTACAGTATTCCCCCTCCCATAACTGGTCCTGTAGCACATGCCTGAGTATTCCTTCTGAGCAAAATGCCAGTCTGGCTTGAGTTTGTGGGATTTTATCAGCTCTCCAATGTGAAATGTCACTTTAAGTTGTGGAGTCCTTACAAAAATCAATAACAACACTTGTGGCCTGACGCAAACAGAGACCCTAACTAACTAACTATAGGCCTGGACTCAATCTCAAGGCGCCAACACTGAAATGAGGTGCGTGCACGATCTTACTGACCCGGGTCTGCTTTGCATCCGCTGGTGACTCTGAATATAAGAAATGTCTCTCCAACAAGCATGCGGTTTCACAGTATATGCTGCTTAGTTCCTGTGCTCTCATCAGCATTCCTGGCAGCAATCGTCCTTTCTCTGAACACGTTCAGCTTCACTTCACTGCAGCTCTGGTTACTGAGGGATGTTCTCACACCTGGATGCCATCAGATTCTCTGCTCACATGGCTCCTTCAGTCACCATCCTCTAAACATGGCTTCTCTCTCTTCTTCTTGTTCTCTCTAAACTCTGTGTGAAAACCCCCACCTCTTCATGAATATAGAAATATCTATGCAGTCTGAGGCTGTGTTAGAAAAACAGTGACATCTTGTGGCTAAACCGCAGAATGTCAGTCAAAACATTTAATTTACTCCACACAAACAGTGTTCAAACAATGAGAGCTGTTTCCCCATCTCACACCCACGCCAGAAGAACACAATGGTTCCCTATGGCCAACTTAACTCTATGCTAAATTCCTGTAGACTGTTTTCTGTTCCTCCCCATACAAACAAGTAAGCGTCTATATTTATTTTCTATAAAATGAATTCAGGACATATCCTTTTATTATTAAAAGTATCTTCCTATACTCCCATAAAAATATTTGCAGCCCAGTGCTGATCTACTTATTTGCATATAGTGGGCACCCTTGAACCAAAATGTTTTATTTTATAAAGCTAGCCTAATGGCTTTCACTAAAATATGGATTTGGCTTTATCTGTGTCTTTTCACTGCCTCAACACCCCTATCATGTTTCATGATGATGACCTATAACAATTTGATATCACATGTTGCTATACATCATCCCTCCTCCCATTTAAACTGATTTAAACATGCAAGCAAGTCTTTTGTATCTTTCAACTATGAAGAAGTCTTTGTACAAAAAGGTATATATCAATATATTCAGAGAGCCTAGGTGTATGTGAATCAACACCTGAAACTTCACAGGGGATTAATTCAACTTTTGTGGATTTTTGGAAGTACATATACTGTATGACTAGAGTATTATAGTATCCATCTACTCCTACTTTTTTCACTAATGATTCCCTTGGCATATTGTTTTACAAGATCTTCGACGCTTTCTTTTTATTCTGTAATTCTGGGGCACTTCTCAAATGAATAATTTTCTTTATCTGCTAATTATCTCTTTATTTCCTTCTCCTATTTCATATTATCTGTTATTACTACCCTATCTACGTTATCTGCAGGGCTGATTGCTGTACAGTTATCTTTATTTTCTAATGCCTCCCAGACCTTCCTAGTTAAGTTCTATTATCTTGATGTTCCCACCTCTAGTTCATACAATTCCTCCAAGAGGGCTTTCAAACAAATGACACATTCTCTATTAATTTCTATGGGATTTACATTGGTCTTCGGTTGCAAACTTGTATATTTACCTCTTTCACTCTCCCATCATTAACAATAACAAGATTTTTTTTCGTAGCATTTTTTCAGGGTTAGGTTGCAAGTAAACATTTGGATCCTTACGAAGACTTCAACCTTATATCATTTCTTGGTTTGAGCTCATTTCAATCGCTTTTGCAAAGCTACTATTTCCTCTTTAGTCATGACCCTTTCTCTTAAATTAAATTTATTGTTAATAGGACTTTTCTCCCTTAATAACTACAGTTGCATTTGTTTATGATGCATCTTTTATTTTACATTTTTCTCCCTCCCCCCCAACTCCTTTCCTACATTTTATGTGTCTTATTTCATTCCACCTAAACCTGGGTTTTCTCTCACTTTCTCTGTTAGCTGGAACTGTTAGCTGCCAGCTGCTGCAAAAAGCACTGTGAGAACCCGGGGACTGTTCCTGGCTACATGGATTACCAATAGGGCATTAGCCAAACAAATGTGAGTTTTTTATAAACCTTTTTAAGGTGCAGTGGCAGAATGATCTCTTGCCTGATAGCGCCTGTATATTCTAGCACCAATGCTAGAGCTGACATTCAGAGACTGGGGACTGTTCCAGGCTACATCAATTAGCATTAGGGTATTAGTTCAACAAACTGTGGGTTATTTCAAACCTTTTTAGGCATTAAAGAGAGAGATGCTTTATTTTTTGGTGCATATATAGCATTAGTAAATAGATGGTGCTAAGGGGTGTGTTAAAACTGTCCATTCTGTTTTTTATTGTTTAGAAATTGGTTAATTATTGTCATTATGTAATTTATTTTACAATGGCTGTACTTTTTATTACTGGTAATTGTTATTCCCTTAGAATCATAATTATTGGCACTTCTACATGCTTCAATGTAATTAACTACACTAATTTATTATTTCTATATTGATAATTATTGGCACTTCTATATGCTTCAATATAATTAACTACACTCATTTATTATTTCTATATTGAAAGATATTTTTTCCACTTACTTTTTATATGATAATTGTTTGAATATGTCATTTATCTCTTGTATTTACATTGATTTTCATTTTCTTATGTGAGTTTCACTCCTGTAATGTTTGCTGCCAAGCTTGCAATTATCTTAATTAATATTGTTCTGGCTTTCATATCTGATTTGGTATGTATTCTGGCAGCTGGAAGCATGTTCTTGTTTTAAAAAATTGCTGCTTTCATTTCTGTTCTTACAAGCAAAGTCTTGACATTTTCAGGTAGTGCTGGAGCTTGCTACTTCCTCCCATCCCAGTACATTCCGAATGGTCCTTTACAATGATTGGCAGCAGGGCTGAAACAAGGAAGGGGCGCAGCAGTTTATTGTGGGTGGAGGGCTTCTGCGCTCCAGGCTGAAGTGAGTAGTGACTGCAGCATCACTACTCATGTCAGCCAAGTCCTAGAAGAGGCGAGGAGAAGAGGAGAGAGTTGGGAGGAGGTGCAGGCTGTGTTCTCTCATCCTCCAGCTCCTCTTCTCACCAATGCAGAACTCCTGTATTCCCAAGCCTGTCACGGACAGCTGTGTGTACAGGATCACAGGAGCATTGCGCTGGCAGGAATAAGAAGCTGGAGAGGGAGAGACAGCACAGCCCACAGCTGTGTACAAAAAGTGGTCAGGAGAGGAGGAGCGAGTCAGGAGGAGGTACACATCTCTATTTTTTGTCACTTTACATCCATGGCTACCTCCTCCCCAGAATGCTCCTGCCCAGCAGCAAATGGGAGTAGGGGTAAGCAAACTACGCAAAGTCCCAATTTGACAGTGCATGAGTATTAACAAGTCCTCTGGGGATCAAGGGTATGAATGGCTTTGATTATTTTCAGACCCATTCATTATTGTTTATGAATGGGTTTGAAGAAAAACAAATCCATTTATATGTGCAGCGTTACTCCTGTAGGAGCCGCTGGAGTTCCCTAGCTTCTTCCCCACGGATTGCCCCACAGCTAGGCTCATAAACACAGTCACTCGTTCCACAATAACCAGTGTGTTGTTTTTATTGTTTTTTTCTAGAGAACTTGAATAGGGATGAGGGATTAAGTGGGATACTCAAAAAAAACAGAAAGTATGTACAAATTGAGGACGGTGAACTATTTTCTGTAAGGCTGAAGTAGGAGTGCTTGTATATGTATAAGCAGGAGTGCTTGTATAGTGCATAGCAAACTGTGGACCTGGCTTGTAGTAGAACATTAAAAGGACACAGGCTTCCTTAATTAGAGCAACAAGATCAGTAAAGCACTCAGGCTTCTTTCTTTAGAGCATCAAGAGCAGAGTCCATCAACAGAAACTAGGCAGACTAAGCTATTCAGGGCATAGCCAATGTCCCCTTTAGCAAACACTCAGGTGATTCTCTAGCACCAAAAGAGTAGGGTGACAGCAGTTCAAAAGTCTCTAAGATCTCTAAACAGTCTTTACTTAAAAAAGGTACAAGGACAGCCAGTTGCCTCCTTCCAACTTCGAAGCAACATTTTCCTCCAGTGATCCTAGACTAGATCTTCAGCAGACATCCCCCTGAAGCTCTCAGTAGTTTCAACATCCAGGCCCTCAGGTCACCCACCTGAGGCCGCACAAACAGCAAGCACATGGCAGGATAGTCTGGGGGAGCAAAAATCCCCCCTTAGGCTGTGTTTCTCCCCTACTGGAAAAGTCACAGAGCTCAGTGTACTCAGAGTATATATTCAGTTACCCAGCATGCCATCAGGGCCCAGCTCTCTGGGATTGGACAGGACTGTATAAATATTCAGGCTGCCATCTGCATAGACCCACATCTATAATTCAGAAGATTCTACTGATTTCTGGAAATTAGAGGGAGTTACCAGATTGACAACAGCTGAGAACACTGAACAGATTTAACTAGTCAATTGCGGCCGCACTGAATACAGGAAGGCAAGCTAAATTTACCTGACAAAAATACACACAGTTCCACTGAACACAGTGAGCCAGCACTAAATATAACTAATTCTATCACCTATCTAGAAGGGTGGTACATACAGTATAAATGTGGAAAACTGAAATGAGGACAATGGTGACCAGGGGCAGACTGACCATTTGGAAACTCGGGCACTGCCTGAGGGCCCAGGGTCAGTAGGGGGGCCCCATGAGATGCCCCTGGTACCTTTTTCATGGGCTTTTTTGAGTTTGGGCAAGGACACAGGGGCCCCATGATTCCCTATTGCCCGGGAGCCCCATGAGTTGTCAGTCCGCCCCTGATGGTAACTCACCACTGTACTCACTTACGGAATTAGGACTATGAGTTGGTTTACCTACAAACAAATCCATTCATAAATTTAAAAAAAAGAAATGATGAATACAGAAACATAATTTAATTTGTATGACCTTCACTTTTTTGCATATTTGTTGTCTTTGTGTTTTATTATTTAACCTCTTCCCTACCGAAAGACGGTTACAGCGCGGTTGTCTAGTTCTGGGACGACATCCATGGACGTTGACCCAGAACTCGCCCCTAGCGGTGCGCACCTGGTGCCGCTGGTGATTGCTGTGTCCCACAGACACAGCTGATCACGTGATACAGTAAACAGCCAATCACAGCAGCCTTTTACCATGTGATCAGCTGTGTCCAATGACACAGCAGATCACCAGGTAAATACAATTGCCGGTTATCGGCTGCACTTTCCTCACGCTGTCACAGCCAGGGGCGGACTGACAACTCATGGGACCCCCAGGCAGTAAGAGATAATGGGGCCCCCTGTGCCCCCACCTACACTCAAGCACACCCACACAACACCCTACCTACATATTGCAGCTCAGTTGCATAAAAGGGGCATTTACATATTTACTGCAGCAAAGACTGCATGAATGTTCCCGGCTTCTTTCTGTAGAAACCACTGGGCACTTTCAGGTTTAAAGATGGCTGCCAGGTGGGGGAAGTGAAAGAGAGAGGGGAGTGAGAGGGTGAAAAAGAGGAGGGCTGTGAGAGAGAGAGAAGGAGGAGGAGTGAGAGAGGAAGGGATGGGATAGGAGGGGTGTGTTTTAAGTTGCGCTAAAAATTGGGCATGGCTTATTATTTTTTCACAATGATTTTGTGGGGGCAGTGGACACTGTCAATAGGGAGTGAACAGGGAGCACTATTATATGTTGAGCTGTCATTAGATTTGGATGAATAACAGAACCTGTACCCCCTTATATCGGTAGGAAGGGAATGGATGGAGGGAAGGAAGGAAGGAAGGAAGAAAAGGGAGGGAGGGAATGGATGGAGGAAGGAAGGGTGCTAGGAAAGAATGAAGGGAGGGGTTGGAGGAAGGAAGGGAAGGAAGAAGAGGGACGGAAGGAAGGAAGGAAGGAAGGAAGGAAGGAAGGAAGGGGAGGAAATGGATGGAGGAAGGAAGGAAGGTGAGGGAAGGAAGTAGGGGTGGGAGGAATGAAGGAAGGAAGGAAGAAAAGGGAGGGAATGGATGGAGGAAGGAAGGAAAGACAATGGATGGACGAAGTAATGAAGGTAAAGGAGGGAATGAAGAAAGGAAGGAAGAAAAGGGAGGGACTAGATGGAGGGAAGGAAGGAAATGGATGGAGGAAGGAATGAAGGACAGGGAGGGACGGAAGGAGGGGAGGAAGGAAGGAAATGGATGGAGGAAGGAATGAAGGAAAGGGAGGGAAGGAAGGAGGGGAGGAAGGAAAGAAATGGATGGAGGAAGGAATGAAGGAAAGGGAGGGGAGGAAGGAAGGAAATGAAAGGAGGGGAGGGAGGAAAGAATGAAGGGAGGTGGTGGAGGAAGTAAGTAAGGGAGGATTGAAGGACAAGGAGGGAGGGAATGAAAAAATTAAGAAAGGGGATAGAGGAAAAAAATAAAGTTAAGGAAGAAAATGGATGGAGGAAGGAATGAAGGAAGGGGAGGGAGGAAGGAAGGAAGAAAAAGGAGAGAGGAGATAGAGGAAGGAAGGGGATGGAGGAAGGAAGAAAAGAGACAGAGGAATGGATGAAGGAAGGCAGGAAAGAAGGGAGGGAAGGAAGGAAGAAAAAGGAAGGAAGGGAATGGATGAAGGAAGGAATGAAGGAGAGGGAGGGAATGAAAGAAGGAAGGAAGGGAGGAAGGAAGGAAATGAAAGGAGGAGAGGGATGAAAGAATGAAGGGAGGGGATGGAGGAAGGAAGAAAAGGGAGGGAGGGAGGGAATGGATGGAGGAAGGAAGGAATGAATGGAGGAAGGGATGAAGGAAGGGGAGGGAAGGAAGGAATGAAGGAAGGAAGAAGGGGAGGGAGGACAGAAGGAAGAAAGGGGAATCAATAGAGAAAAGAAGGAAGGGAGAAAAGGGAGGGAGACAATGGATGGAGGAAGGAAGGAAATGGATGGAGGAAAGAATGAAGAAAAGGGAGGGAGGGAAGGAAGGAGGGGAGGGAGGAAGGAAGGATATGAAAGGAGGGGAGGGAGGAAAGAATTAAGGGAGGAGATGAAGGAAGGAATGAAGGGAGGGAAGGAGGAAGGAAGGGAGAATGGAAGGAAGGATTGAAGGAAGGGGATGGAAGAAGGAAAGAAGGAAGGAATGATTGAAAGACGAGGAGGAAGGTAAGGAAAAAATGAAGGGATGGGATGGAGGAAGGAATGAAGGTAAGGAAGAAAAGGGAGGGAGGGAATGGAGGAAGGAAGGAAAGAAGAAAATGGATGGATGAAGGAATGAAGGAAGGAAGGGGAGGGGAGGGGAGGGAAGGAAGATGGGGAGGGAGGAAGGAAGGAAGAAAAAGGAGGGATGAAATAGATGAAGGAAGGAAAGAAGGAGAGTGAGGGAGAGCAAAAAGAAGGAAGAGACAGAGGGAGGGAAGAAAGGAAAGAATGAAGGGAGAGGATAGAGGAAGGAAGAAAAGGGAGGGAAGTAAATGGATGGAGGAAAGAATGAAGGAAAGGGAAGGAAGGAGGGGAGGGAGGAAGAAAGGAAATGAAAGGAGGGAGGGAGGCAGTAAGGAAGGAAGGATATGAAAGGATGGGAGGCAGGAAAGAATGAAGGTAGGGGTGGAGGAAGGAAGAAAGGAATGAAGGGAGGAAGGAAGGGAGAAAGGAGGGAATGATTGAAGGACGAGGAGGAAGGGAAGGAAAAAAATGAAGGGAGAGGATAGAGGAAGGAATGAAGGTAAGGAAGAAAAGGGAGGGATGAAATAGATGAAGGAAGTAAAGAAGGGGAGGGAGAGCGAAAGGAATGCAGAAAGGAAGTAAGGAAGAAAATGGATGGAGGACGGAATGAAGGAAGGGGAGGGAAGAAAGGAGGGGAGGAAGGAAGGAAGGAAGGAAGAAAAAGGAGGGATGAAATAGATGAAGGAAGTAAAGAAGGAGAGGGAGAGCAAAAGGAAGGAAGGGAGAGAGGGAGGGAGGGAAGGAAGGAAGGAAAGAATGAAGGGAGGGGATGGAGGAAGGAAGAAAAGGGAGGGAGGGAATGGATGGAGGAAGGAATGAAGAAAGGGGAGGGAAGGAAGGGAGGAAGTAAGAAAAGGGAGGGAGGGAATAGATGAAGGAAGGAAAGAAGGGAGGGAGGGAAAGAAGGAAGGAAGAAAATGGAGGAAAGGAATGGAAGGAGGAATGAAGAAAGGAGGAAGGAAGGAACATAAGGGGAGAGAGGGAGGGAGAGAGAGGGGGGGGAAGTAGAGAGGTAGAGAGAGAGAGAGGTAGAGGGGGGGGGGGGGAGGGAGAGATTTGGAGAGAGAGGTAGAGAGAGGGGGGGAGGGAGAGAGAAGAAGAGAGGGGAGGGAGGGAGGGAGAGAGAAGGAGAGGGTGGGGAGGGAGAGGGGGGGAGGGGGAAAGAGAGGTGGGGAGGGAGAGAGGGGGAGGGGGGAGTGAGAGAGGGAGGGAGAGAGAGGGAGAGGGGTAGAGAGAGGGAGGGGGAGGGGGGGTATTTCGTACTTATTGTAACTGCTTTGCTTTTTTTCTAACATGATTTTCAGTTCTGAAACATGATACATTTTTCCTAGTGCCTAGCTAAAGTGTGTTATTAGTTTCCATGTGTCATCTTTATCTCTTTACTGACTTAAAGTAGCATTCCCGTCAAATACTTACTATACTTAAACCTGCTCCCAACCACATTCTAAGTCTATTCTAACTACCCTGTAAAGGAAAGATGTCTATTCTCAGGGTGCTCCCGTTTGGTCACATGAGTGGCTCCCAACGTTGGCTGCATTGTAGAGGAGGGAGAGTGGACAATGGATGCCTCATAGTAAGTGGTGATGTCATGGCTCTGCAGCCATTGTTGGTGATCTCTCCTCTTCACTGAAGGTGGCCACTGGAGTGATCATGTGATGAGACTGGAGCACCGTAACAATAATTTAAGTGGAACATTAAGCTATATAGCAAAAATGAGTGGAAATGCAGGATTTTTAATGCAGAAGAGACATGGTTTGTCTATTCTGCATTAAAAGCTACTTACTTGCCTCCCAGCCTCTGTACAGTAAGCTGCACATGTGCAACTCACTGTGCAAATTCAACAATGCCAAATCTCATAGAACTCCTGCACTTACACAGGAGTTACATCATCCCTGCCTGGCCAATGACAACGGGCAGTGCTTGGGAACCGAAAGCTGGCCGCCCGAACTTGTCTGTGATCATCGCTGAGTTTAGATGAGTATAGATCCAGTTTAAATATAGACATCTTTTCCTTTACAGGGTAGTTAGAATAGGCTTAGAAGGAGGGTGGGAGAAGGCTTAGGTATAGTTAGCATTTGATTTAAACTCTACCTTTACTACTACAAAACATGTAGATGACAATTTTATTATGTCTTGCTGTCTCTGAATTAGGCCAGCAAGACACTCTTGGAGGAAACTAGTGATCAGTTAGGTAATTACGTGGTCATACAACACTGAAATCTATATAATTTTTTTCATGCTAATAGAGCTTTGTTTTGGTGGTGTTTGAATAACACTTGGTTTTTTATTTTATTTATTATATAAACAAAAAAAAGACCGTACATTTTGAAAAAAAATATTTTTTCTTTCTGATATTCAATAAAAAAAATTTAAAAAATCAAATTTCTTCATAGATTTAGGCCAAAATGTATTCTGCTACATGTCTTTGGTAAAAAAAAAGTGTAAAATATATTAATTGGTCTGTGTGAATGTTATAGCATCTATAAACTATGGTATATATGCTGGAATTTGTATTTATTTATTAATTTTTATATACTAGTAATGATCAGCAAATTATAGTGGGATTGTGATAGCACAGCGGGAAATCTGACTCTAACTGACACTGGATGGAAACTGACTAACTGACACTGACCTCACCAATGATACTAATATAGTGATCATTGGTGAGGGCTATACAATGTCATTTTACTAGTGAAACTAGCTGGGAAGGGGCAACATCTCAGGTTAATCAAGGGGTTAAGTGTGTGCCTAACAGGTGTTAATGTGTGTAATGTATACTGCTGTTTACTTAAAATCTGAGATTGTTCCCTCTGTACAGAGCCCCGTGTTGTTTGTCATTGGACACAGCCAATCAGCAGGTCCCGGCCATGAATCATTGGCCGGTACCTGCTGACAAAATCCTGCTCTGTCTAGTCACAGCGGAAATCGGCGGAGGGGGGGTGCATGCTCGTCCTTAACCCGGAAAAAGGTAGTGGCGTACAGGTATGTCGCTGTGCCTGTAGGAGCCGCCTGTCTGCAGTACAATGTCTGCAGTCCTAAAGAGGTTAAAGAAAGGACGTTAAAAAATGATAAAACTGGTGGAATGTTTTTATACGTTGAGAGATACAAAGAATGTAACAAAAACTGACAAGAGAGATACAGGTTGGAAAATAAAATAAAAATGAATGACAGTTTGCTAAAGAGATTAAGACAAATCCAAAAAATCTGTAAATGTATTACCAGCTAAAAAAACAAATGTTGACAAATGTAAAGTTATCATTTTAGCACTAAAAGGTGGCAAAAAGGATCTATGCATAATAGTATCTAGGAGTTATACTGTATGAATCAATGAAGAATTATCTAGATGTCCTAGTAGATCATAGACTTTTTTTTTCAGTGTGTGATCTGGCCAGCACCACACTTTTTGACCTAGGGTGGCTCCACTCTATGGAGGAGCAACAGAGCCACCCTGAGCAGTATCATTGTCATTCGGTGGAGAGGTTAATGCAAGATATATCAGCAAATTATGATAGACTTGGCTAAGAAATTAAAGCCTAACTCCAGCTAACATTTTTAAGCAGTTACAGCAACAGTTTTTTTCCTTTTGGGATAAAGGTTTTACATACATGAATGAAAGCTGATCATTGTAAGCACCCCTGTCAATGTTAGATGCTTTTTCTTAATCCTTTAAAGTGGTATTAAATTCAAAACTAAAAATGTTATATATTACAGCTTAGCAATCGTTAGATGTGGTGGCTGCATTGGTTTTCTTTTTTAGAGTTTTTCGCTCTGTTTTTACCTGGTGATCTGGCCAGTAGCACCCCTCCTGTATTAGAGTGTTCCCACTCCAATACAGGAGGTGTATGAGTACAAGGTGGACCTTTGGACAGAGGCATTGACAGTATCAGGGGAAGAGGAGTGTTAGATGTTATAACAGATTTATAAACACAGAAAAAAACAAAAAACAAACTGATTCCAAACTCCACCTAATACTTTATTAGCGATTACAACAGTTTTTTTTTCTTTTGGGATGAAGGTTTTAAAGCCTTTTTAAAGCTGATGATTGTAATCACTCCTGTTAAAGGTCTGTTTCATTCCTGTATCTAATACATCTGGAAGATGTAGTATGTTGGGGAGATTTCCTGATGGGGAGATTTCCTGTCCTGAAAACACTACGGGTAAGGAGAGGAAATTTCCCTAAAGTTAGCATTCCCATTTTAGATAGTTGTCTCCAGAATATGTATCCCCATTGAACTATACACCCTCTTGTTCTGGCGGCAACTCTAAAATTCTGAACTTTCCCTCACTTTTTGTTTTTGTGGCAGTGGTCAACAGGACAAATACTGGGGTTCATCTCCCCACTGGGGAAAAGTGTGTATATATATATATCTATATATATATATATATAGATATATATATATACACACACACACTCATCGGCAACCTTTTTTAAGGTTCACCGGTTCAAATGCTTGGTAACACAAATTGCCAATCAGCCAATCACATGGCAGCAACTTAATGCATTTAGGGATCTAGACGTGGTGAAGACTACTTTCTGAAGTTCAAACTGAGCATCAGAATGGGGAAAAGCGGGGATTTAAGTGACTTTCAATGTGGCATGGTTGTTAGTGCCAGGGGTGGACTGACAACTCATGGGGCCCCCGGGCAATAGGGGATCATGGGGCCCCTGTGCCCTTGCCCAAACTCAAAAAAGCCTAGGAAATAGGTACCAGTTGCATCTTATGGGGCCCCCTACTGACCCCGGGGCCTCAGGCAGTGCCCGAGTTTCCAAGTGGTCAGTCCACCCCTGGTTAGTGCCAGATGGGCTGGTCTAAGTATTTCAAAAACTGCTGATGTCCTGGGATTTTCACACACAACCATCTCTAAGGTTTATAGAGAATGGTCTGAAAAAGATAAAATATTCAGTGAGTGGCAGTTGTATGGACAAAAATGCCTTGTTAAAGTCAGAGGTCAGAAGAGAATGGCAGACTGGTTGCTGCGACGTTCAGATGGTAGGGTCAGAATTTGGTGTAAACAACTTGAAAGCATGGATCCATCCTTCCTTGTATCAACGGTTCAGGCTGGTGGTGGTGTAATGGTGTGGGGGATATTTTCTTGGCACTAGCAGGGTGCACCTAATAAAGTGGCAGGTGAGTCTTTATATATGTTAAAGCTATATATACACACAGATCAGCCATAACACTAAGATCACTGATAGGTAAAGTGATTAACATTGATTATCTTGTTGTAATGGCATCTGAAAATTGGTGGGATATATTAGGCAGGAAGTAAACATGTTGTCCATGATGTGTTGAAAGCAGAATAAATTGGCATTGCAGTTTGCTGTGTATGTTGTTGTGCATTCACCTGAGTAACAAATGCGCTGCAAATAGCAACCAATAGCCAGATTGTTACTTTCAAGATGGTCTTTTTGTTGGTGTGAGAATTGCATATGGACTTTGATTCTGGATAAGACAAGTGCAGACTGGCTGTGTGTTGGAAGATTTCTACTCTGACCTAATCCATTTTCTGAGCGACTTCTGGATACATATGTAGATCATTTGCATAGGGTTTATGTTATTACTTTGGACTACTATATGTTGATTGTGAAGGTCTAGACTTCCTCCATATATTGCCTCTGTGCCTCCAGGCTGGGACTGTTGGGTGGGCTCCCATTTATTTCATGGGTGCCTCCCTCCCTTTTGTGCAGTCGCTCCCTGTGGGTTTCCCATTAGTGCATCAAAGTACTCCCCCATTCATTCTCTAATGTTTTTTGTCTGCACCCCTTGAACCCCCTTGGAGTGAAGAACCTTCCTTTACTTCCTGTTTATGTCATCATCTTACAACATTGTATATTATGTACAATCTATCATAAAAGGGAAGGTGTCTGGGGTTGCTAAAGTGCTTGATTGCATAAAGCAATGTTTTTATCATGGGGATGTTATCCCATATTTTAATATGATTATACAATAAACATGTGATTTTATAAATAATATGTGTGTTTTCTTTCCTGTGGGTTATTGTGTTAGCACCTTAAAAGTACCATTTACTATTTTACTTGTTTTTTGAATAGTTTGTTTTGGGGACCTGGTGCTGAGGTATTTAAACGTAATCATTATGTGTTTCCAAATGCAGAAGAACCATTAGCTACATTGTTGCTTTCAAGATGTAGATGGCCAAGGAAGGGTCTCACAGAAAAGACTGATAACCTCGCCCAATTTCAGATCTGCTGCAAACACACCTTATCCACAACCTGGGAACAACCAAAAACAAGAAAAAAAGTCAATGCAACTACCTACTAAAACATTCTTCGCCTGTCTTCAGATTTTTGCCATGAACTTTGAGACATCATTTTAGACTGATTTGTTATTATGGTGTTAGAATACAAGATCTAGGATTGGAGATGGATTTTTGGAAAGTTAGCTCTGTAGTGTAGACCTTGTGGTTGCTAAAAAATCAGAACCCAGTTCCCACTGCTTTATAGAAGAAGAAGGATTTTTGAAGAAAAACTATATTTCCACAATGCTCCCTCATTTGTGCAGAAAAAGAAAGATGAAAAACAAGCTCCTGGGAATTAGAATGGCCAAGTACTGAGAGATATGCACAAAAAACCTAGAGCTGTACAACAGGGGTCAGGGTGCTTATGGATCTCCATTATAGACCTTAGAGTAGGGTTGCCACTTCATCCCTTTAAAACTGAACACATATTTACACAGGTTGTGGGGCTAATTTATTGCAGATAAGGCATTAAGTGAGTTTAATTAATACCGTAATCAGCCACAGAACATTTGTAATTAATATATGTTTGGTTTTAAAGAGATGAGGTGGCAACCCTACCTTGGAGAGGGAATAATCTGGAGAGAACCAGTGCTGTGGAAAGGCCTCAAAGAAATAGTTGTTGGAGATTTGCACACTTTTCCCCAACCAAACTCAACATCCAGTCAAAATGCTGAAATCCAGTGATAAAAATAAAAGTTATAAATTAGATTTCTCTGCAGTCTGATTTTAGTTTCAAAGGACTGTACTCCTTTATTACTCTTATTCTTTAAGAGTGTTTTAATTTAGATATAAAAATTACAGTACATCTATTTCTATTGAATGTTATGTTTCATAATGCTTCTTAGGCAATTTCTACCATACAACACTAGTGGGTCACAATGAAGAATGCAAAGCACTTAAGGCCTTCTTACAAGAATCTGCCACTTAACTGCCATTAGAGTAGAGGAGAGCTTAGCAGAAACACCACTTTGGACACACTTCTCAGAGAAAGGAACATATTATATGGATCAGCGTTTCACATACTGGAAAAATGTTTTTTCCTTCCTTTATATAAAATAATTGAATAATGGTAATTTTTTTGGATTTATGAAAAAAATTATTGTTGTTGTACACTGTATATCTCTTGATATATTGTCCTAGTGTTTTAGTGCTTGTATTTCCTTGCATTAACCCTTTCACTGCCAGGTCCATACAACGTACGAACCTACAGCATTGCTAACAGCTGGCTAGGTCTGTATGCCATATGGACCTGCATTCCTCCTTCTGTTATAAGCTCATGGTCACTCCAGTGACTCCTAGGGGTGTGGGTCCAAGTGCATGTCCCTAAGTTCACACTGTCTGCATTCGGGGCCATGCACCCACACTCATATGGATGGCAGATTGGGAGCAGCTACGTCCGTGCAAATATGTGTAAGTGTAGCTCTGCACCTTGGATATACAAAATAAAGGAAAACACTTTCACCAATTTATAGTGACTGCGGCAATTCTATAAATGTTATATTAACACAACGTACTAGAAAGTGTTTTAGAGACTATTATATAAATAATGCTCAAATAATATAAAATAAAAGTCCAGTAAAATACAGAAAAAGAGGCCCAAAGTGTAAAGGAAAACGTGCCCGTGCTCTAATGCTTGTACCAAAGTGCTCCACTTGACAGTGTTGTAGGTGCCCCATATGGACTGATACTCTATTGTGTCCATGCCCCACATGGACTGACCATCTATTTCTAATATGGTCTATAGCTCTGGGGGGGCATTCCACAATGTAGTCACAACCACTCTCTTGTCTCTAGATCTTAAACAGCTCTAAGAAAATGACCAATCATAAAAGGAATAGGAAGAAGGATCTCATAGCATAAAACCATCCAGACAATTTTATTTTATAAAAGGATAAAAGTTACACTCACATATTAAAGTGCCTGAGACCGGCATCCAGTGTAGTCAGCTTGTTTTTGTAAATGGAAGATGGCCTCTATCCACTTTGCTCTCTGAAGTAGAGTGTGTTCCACCACCTGAACGTGACGTCAGCAGAAATTACGTCATCCAACTTCGACACATTTCAAACTATTGCTCATCTTCAGGAAGTGCAGTTTCCACCATTTTGGTTATTGTTTTTATACCCTATGGGCCATTAACCCTACTAGCTGGGTACACTCGGTGTTGACAATTATGCTATTGACAACATGTACATTCCTACTCTACTACTCAACCTAAGCGGATAATAATCCAATCCCCCAATGTCCCTTGTAATACATGTTTACTTGCCAATACTAAGGACGATCTATGTTGTTTTTTATATTAGCTTAAAATAGATGGTTTTCTTTGTGACCTAGTATTCTTTCTGCCATCTTGTGGTGTAAACTTTTATTACTACTACATCACACAAATGCAATGGTAAACATTATAGGCCATTAGAGGACACATAAAAATGAAAAATTATATTCTAAATAGATATATCATATATTATACCAATAACTACATAAAAAATATTATTATAAATTAATATATGCAAAAGGTATGTGTGTGAGGTGAAAGTAATAGACACATACAATCTGCATATGGGCATTGGAAAATAAATGTTTGAATTAAAAATCTGTAATAAAACAATTCCAATCTATTTCTATGTTGAAGCCCTGTGGTGTTATTGTTTAAAGCTCACGGATCCACTTAGTTTCATTTTTAAATTTTTAAAAAATAAATTTTATCCTCACCAATGTCTTTCCACCATATCAATGGAGTAAAAAGACAAACAGGTGGGATGTTGGGTGTGTACCATCTGAAAATTATTAGAAACACTGTGTTTTCTGTAGCCGTTACATATATTCATCATATATATATATTCATCATATATTCACTTATCCTTTTAGTAAGTGCTTGTGTGGTTCTCCCTACATATTGGTACCCACAGGTACATTCCAGAACGTAAGTGACAAATCTAGTATGGCATGTTATACATTTTTTTATGGAGTTTTGATTCCCGTGCAGCCACTGCATCCCAATTGACATGAATGGGACTGTCTGCATGGGGATGCACAGAACACCTGGTAAACACGACCCTCCATTTGCATACACTTTAGTACATCCCATGTGAATGAGGCCTTAGTAGGAATTTAGCAGGAATTTTGTAATTTATGTTGTGTTTGTTTACTAACAATGTGTCAGGAGTCAATAGCTGGGATGACCGGATATGTGTGCTACACAAGGAAAACAGGGACCAGACCATATAAATATATCTTTACAGTGAGATTTATTCACAGTGAAAAAGATAACCACACACCAGCAAATAGCAAACATAAAATGACCCACAACCAGAAATGCCTAAGTAACAGAAAACAAACTAACTGTATACAATAGATACAAAATATATATGCAAGACAGGAAGCATGCATAACAGGGAAATTCAAATTGCAGAGGTGGAACCTGAGTACCCTCCCAGCAGCTGGAGCCAGGTGGAACAGATTGCAGGAACCTGTTGGCTGCTGGGAGACACCTGCTGGTGGTCACTGGAACTGCAGCTATCAGCCCAGAGAACCACAGTGCCATCAGCAGGTGAACTCGGTCCTAACATAATGATTATAGTGTATTTTTTTTGTGAAAATAGCGGTTTGCTAAACATTTGCGTAAGTATTGCGGGGCCTAAAAATTTTTTTTTTCTTATTCTACAGATCATGTGCTTTCAGAAAATGTATGGCTTAAAGGGCCACCTGTGTTTAAAAGCGGAGTGCAGGGCCTGGCAGTGAAAGGGTTAAATCCACCATCCAAGGGAAGATCAGGCCTCCAAAATCTGCACTATAAGCAGCCATATGATGTTTGCCTAAAAAAAGCAATGATCACATGCTCATACGGATATAGCCATACTCTTGATTTTTCATGTTTTTTATTCTACATCATAGCAGTATCACATTAATGATATCACACATCATAGCCATACAATTCATACCAAGGATGGAACAGAGAGGCTGAAAGTGACACCTAAAACTGATGACTTGAAAGAATAGGCAAAGTGTTGTTTTATCATTACTAGTAGCTTAATTCTATGTGTATGGTCCCAGAAGGGGTGGACTGTAGGTACACTATTCAACCAATAAAATTGCACAAACTTATGAGGGAAAGTGACAAAGACCCAACCAGATTGCTCTGACAGAGTTGCAGTCTTTGCGTTACTGCAGGGCCCATTTATATGGAGACTGAATGTCTGTCAGCTCTCTAAAGCCAGGCACACACAGAGTACCCGCTGGGCTGAGTGAGAAAAAAACTGAGCAGCTCGAGAGGAAGTCTCTGAACTATCTATTCAATGTTAGTACAGCGATCTCCCCGCTGTGCTATTGTATTTTGACCAGGGGATCACCACCCAGCCAGAACACACCAGTCAATGTTTACACCCATTGGATGAGAGCTCTAATCGGGTACCAATCGGCTGCTGGTTTTCCAACATGCTCATTCACAGAAGCCAGTCATAAGATCGGCTGCTGTCAAACAAGGACCTGTACAAACAAGCTGAATGTCGTCCGGTCTCTACTGTACCAGCTGATTTTGGACAATATTTGGCCTGTGTGTAACGGGCTTAAGGCTTTTTCATAGAATGTAGACCACAGAATGGAACCTGCAGTGTACTACACACTTCTCTTCTTTTCTACTTATTTATTTTAATGTGCTCATCACATTTTTAAATCCTTGTGCTTTATAAATGTTCCAACCAGCGGTGGACTGACAACTCATGGGGCCCCCGGGCAATAGGGGATCATGGGGCCCCTGTGTCTTTACCCAAACTCAAAAAAGCCTATGAAAAAGGTACCAGGGGCATCTCATGGGGCCCCCTACTGACCCCGGGCCCTCGTGCAGTGCCCAAGTTTCCAAATGGTCACTCCGCCCCTGGTTCCAAGCTTTTTGAATGTATGCTTAAGAGATAGCAACATGATGTTTGGCTTCTGTGTGCTACTTCTAACAGCTCTGCCTGCCTAGGCCTCACCATATGTTGGCTATGGTGAAATCCAGCTCTAGATTTTGGATACATTCATTTAAAAAATTCACAAAACACATAATTCACAAAATCTACTAAAAAAGTGTAGCATTACTAAAACTATGGCAACTCATTATACATAAAGATCCTCAAGCAAATATCACACGTGGTTTTTTACATTAAACATTTTTAAAAATGGAAAACCTAACTCCATCTGTTTTTTTTTTAGCTTTGTATGACATGGGGAGTTTCCACTTATATAAGTTTTTATATCTGTCTTTGTCCCTATTGGAAGATTTTTAATCACTTACTGTTCCTGTGACACCAATATAAGAAATTGGGATGCAAGCATCACCGTAGGCAGATAGCAATAAATACATTGCCAGTAATTTTAATCTTTCCTTTGTTTACTATATGTGATTTTTTTTCTGTTGCCTGCTGGAGTGATTTCCCATCACTTCATGTCCTGAAGGTTTCTAACAGGGGATACAAATGGAAATACAAACATGACAAAGGCTCTAACCCCTCCCTGCTCTATCTCCACTTTCTGAAGGTCACATTAAGTATGTTCTATGCATAGTTTAGATGGAATCACTCCCTCCACATCATACCAGCTTAGGTCAGAAAGATTCACTGCAAACATGCCACATGTAGCAATGTATTGAATTTAATTGATTTCCTTCATGCATGGGTGACAAGGATGAAAAGTAAAAGAAGAGCAAATCTATGCAGTTACTCTCATCACTGTTGCTGGTGTAAGGTATTTGAATTGATGGTTAGATTGATTTTAACGAATGTGACATCAGTAGTGTAAAAAAAAAAAAAGAGAGACTTCATGACTTTCACCAATTGTCTGACTCCTAGAAGCGTTCTGGGGTCCGATGCACATGTGCAACCTTACACACAGGGATGTGCCTGCCCTGGAATTAGCACTACTCTGGATTTGATGATGACAGCTGCTGGTGCTAATTAGGAGGCTCAGCTGAGAAGGGCCCCAAGGATCTGACAGTTTTCCTTTGAAGCTGTGCTTAATATCTCAAGTTCTGTCAAAGTGGATGTCTGTGTATAGTTATTGATAGTTTCTTGAGTATGAATGGCTTTTTTAATGACTAAGAACCAACTTCAAGGATAAAAAAAACTGCAAATCTTGGTTAGTTCTGACTTCTGAAACTTTAGTAAAAGACTTTTACTAACATTTAAGTAGCAAACCACATTGAAAAAAATGTGTCCCCACGCAGGCTCATGTCATAATGTGCTAGTATGCATAGCATACTAGCACATTATGGCAGACTCACATAAAGAGTGGATCCGTCCAGTGAAGCGCTGTCATGCTGTCAGGGATCCCATCTTCAGCTGGACTTTCTGCTGGGTTTGCAGGCTCCAGATTTGTGAAGGACAGAGCTGCAATGACATTACTCCCATGGCACAACTCTCTCAATGGATGGCATGTGCACATGTGCCAGTGATGTCACTGGCTGCTACACATGTAAATATCTTCTAAACAGTGCACGTTTAAGAGATATTTACTGTACCTATAGGTAAGCCTTATTATAGGCTTACCTATAGGTACAAGTTAACCACTTCCCATTCGGCCCATGTACATAAATAGCCAGACAGGAGTAGTGCAGGAGCAGGTTGCCGTTCATAAACGGCGCCCACATTTACAGCCTGTGCACACTCCCTGGTCGCTGTACGGGACCTCTGTGTGAGGTCCCGATCATGTGATCATTGATTGGCCAATCTGTGATCACATGAATAGTTGTAAGCAAGATGTCACTTTTGACATCATTGATTACTACGTATGAAATCTGTGAATGTGATCACAAAGATCACATGGTGCAAGGCTATTCACAACAGCCTTGTACCATGTGACAAGCTGTGACCAATCACAGCTCTCCCAGCATTTCTCAATGGCTGCAAAAATGCAGTCAGAGAGAAAGAGAAATGATTGCTTTTACAGCCTTAATGGGTGTAAAAGCAATCAGTGTAAAAAAAAAAAAAAATCTTTATCACCTCCCACAAGTAGTACAGTGTCACTATGGTGACACTGTACTGCTAGGGTGACAGTATGTTAAAAAAAAAAACATAAATAATAATCTAAAAAAATTAAAATGTAAAAAAAATTTGAAAAATTATAATTTTTGGTTATAAACTAATTTGGGTTATTTTTTTTTTACTAAAAAGATAACTGAATACATTTTGGCCAAGATTTATGAAGAAAGATTATTTGTTTGCTAAATGTTATAAGAAAAACACTTTTTTTCAAAATTTTTGGACTTTTCATTTACAAAAAATCCCAGTGGTGAATAAATACCACCAAAATAAAGTTTTATCTGTCTCAAAAAAAATGCTAAAAAAATCATATGGGTACAGTGTTGCATGACCGCGCAATTGTCATTGAAAGTGTGATAGCACTGAAAGCTGAAAATTGGCCTGGACAGGAAGGGGGTAAAAGTGTCTGGACTTGAAGTGGTTAAACATAGGTGTTTACTACCACTTTAACTAATGTTAATAAGAATAGTCATCAATCAGGTGTTGTACTTTTAACTTACAGTATACATATAGCAAAAATAATGAGTTTCTCAAACTCAGGCAGGGCAGCAGGCAGACCTGGAAACACTACTTTGCTTAGCACAGAATGACCTCATCATCTTGCAATAAAGGGTCATATAATAGCTTTTATTTATTGCAATCAATGTTGTTATGTCATCCTGCAGGTTCCCTAGACAATGGGGTTAATTTACTAAAATTGGAGAGCTCAAAATCTGGTGCATCTGTGCATGGAAGCCATTTAGGTTCTAACTTCAGCTTGTTCAATTAAGCTTTGACTTAAAAACCTGGAAGCTGATTGGTTTCTAGACAGAGCTGCACCAGATTTTGCACTCTCCAGTTTTAGTAAATCATCCCCAATGTGTTGGGTTACAGATGCACACTGCTAGGTAGCAGATATGGCCACTAGGATCCCCATTCCCATTGCACTCTGCACTATAAATATAACAACTAGGACTTGTCTGATTGAATTCTATTTGATATTATTTCATACAAACAGTGTGGGGAAACACTACTGCTGTGCTCCTGTGGATTCAAAGTTACTGTTGTAAGGCACTAATATAAAGAGAGCTACTGCTATAATAAATGTCTTGTTTAGACTACTCTTTCCACTATTTTAATTTGTAACATAATTAGTTTGGGCATTTTTTCTTTCTTTACTGGGACCGGTAAGAAAAGAAAATGTCCCTCTTTTTTATGTGTGGGGTACTCTCTTTATTGCCATAGTATAAAAATATTTGCTCAGCCTTCAGTGGTTCTGCTGCATGGGGTTGTTAATGTAAATGGTGCATGCTCAGCCTGTTTTATCCATTTGGAAAAAGAAACTGATTTTCTGGGTCCAACTCTCCCTACTCTAAAAAGTGCATGGTGAGGGTGCTGATAAAAAAAACAGCTGCTTCTCTTTTTACAACAAACCAAAAAATAGATATGCTGCACCCCCTGTGATCATATGATACGTGCACCAAAATTCATCATTAAATAAACAATAACCTCATGATAAACAATACACCAAATTTTTCTTAAAACAGACCACATGACATGAAAAATTTGGTGTATTGTTTATCATGAGGTTATTGTTCATTTGATGATGAATTTTGGTGCTCGTATCATATGGTCACAGGGGGTGCAGCATATCTATTTTTTGGTTTATTATTATTGTGGGAACACTTTTATGTCTGCAGCCACTCTCAGGATAAGACTTAATATTATTTATAGCTTAATATACTAGTGATGTATTGATTATTTACAGTTTATTATACAGTGGTGTATTGAATCACATATTTCACCTATAGGTGGCATGGGATACATATATCTTTCACTTCTTTTTTTATCATTTTATTTGCTATGGAGCTCCAGACAAGTAGGGTGATGGACCCCTCCTTGTCATGAAAAAGAGAGAGCAGTGTACTGACTTTGAGCCAAATCCCTTAATGCAATTGTAAACCTTATTTAGAATCTTACCTGCTCTGCGTAATGGTTCTGCACAGAGCAGACCCAATCCTCCTCTTCTCAGGTCCCCCTGCCAGGGCTCCTGGCTCCTCCCCTCTGCCGAGTGCCCTCATAGCAAGTTGCTTGCTATGCAGACACTCATGCTAGCTCCTGAGCCGTGCTCTGTGTGTCCATTGACACACCGTGTGTCCATTGACACACAGAGCACAGCTCGACCCTGCCCCCTGCTCCCTCCTCACTGGCTGTGATTGACAGTAGTTGGAGCCATTTGTGAGGGAGAGAGTGGAGAGAGCCTCTGCCCTCATGCATATTTCTGGATTGAAATTGGGCTCAGATCAGTATAAGGTGGGGCTGGAGGGAGAGCTGAGCATTGAAGGGTTTTTTTACCTGAATGCAGAAAATACATTAAGGTAAAAATAAATACAGAGTGCAATGCTGGAAAATAGTATACCCTAAAACAGAAAGTCAATCCAAAAAATTTCATATGTATAATAGAAAGTCCAACAATAAAGAAACAGCGTGGATCCAATGAGTGCCCAGGAAAACATCAGAGGGAGAGATCCTTCACCAACACCAAACACACTGTCCCTTACCAGATAGTTTTGACCCCCAAAGGAAAGGTCAGTATATGCTGTATATTTCCTGGAAACAACCACTGGGCTGAATGCACTTCATCGGAATCTGTTCTTCAATATGAAGCTCATAACGGATACACCTGGAACTTGTGTAGCCTCATAAGGGATATTCCAAGAGAGAGGAAAAAATCATCATAGTGTAGTAAATTGTAACCATTTAATAAAAAAGCAGTAATGCACATACATAATGTAGTTTAAAAACAGCATGTCACCATATGCACAATATGCTAGGGCAGCACAGTGGCTAAATGGTTAGTACTTCTGCCTGGCAGTACTAGGGTTGTTGGTTCGAATTTCAACCATAGCATCACCTACCTGGACTTTGCATGTTCTCCCTGTGCCTGCTTAGGTTTCTTACCACACTCCAAAGACATAATGGTAGGCTCCTGTCTAAATTGGCCCTAGTATGTATATGTATGAAAGTGAGTTAGGGACCTTAGATTGTACGCCCCTTGAGGGTTAGGTGCTGATGTAAATGTACAATATATATGTAAAAGCGCTGTGTAAATTTACAGCACTATATAAGTACCTGAAATTAATAAAATAAATATGTTGGTTTCAAACCGATAAGATGGCCACCACATTCCAGTGTGCAATGACATCATACACTCCAGCTCCACCAACGCGTTTCATCTTCTATGACGTTGTCAGGGGTGTGGCTGGCATCATACCATCGTGCCTTTTTATAGAGGAAGGAGGTACTACCTCCTCCTCATATTGCCATAACCCAGAACCGGAAAGAATTAACTATATGCGAAAGGAAATATTCCCTTTGCTACTTATATGCGTTCTAAGGACCAAATTCGAATATATATACATTCAACAAACTGGACACCTCAATCTATTAAAATTATAAATACAAAGGGCCAAATGACCACTTTCATATAATACTAAAATTCCATTTTGGTAATCAATCAGGGTAGTTTATGTATTCAACTAAAACACAGTTATTGCGCTCACAAAGTTAGCTCCATCTTGTGGTTATTTAACAAATATTATATTTAACAATAATTTTACACCAGGATCCTAAGATGACATTATTATTATTATTATACAGCATTTATATAGCACCAGCAGTTCGCTCAGCGCTGTACATTATAATGGGAGAAAGTACACGAGACAGCACAGTAACAATACAATACAATACACGAGGGGTTAGAGGGCCCTGCTCCTTGGAGCTTACAATCTAGGCATAATAGAAAATATCTTTTAGCAGATACAAAAATTACATGTTCCATAATCAAGAGCAACAAATAATCTTAAAATCTTTATGAGACATTCCCCCAAGAAAACAAATAAAAGTGAATATATCTTTAAAAATCAATGAACTGTTTATATCCCACTCTATATTGAGAATGTGAGGTACATATGATTTTAGAGTGTATATCCACCATGTCTCGAGTTTCAAGATCTTACTTAGAGGGCTACCTCTACAATTCTTGGCAAATTTATCAATGGCTAAAAAGAAGGTTCCTTCAGGGTTCTTATTATGATGTAAAGCGTAATGCTTGGAGACGTGATGGTTGGGAAAACTCTTCTTAATGTTAGTGATATGTTCTTTTAATCTAGTATGTAATGTGCGTACAGTACGTTCTACATATTGATACCCACATGTACCAGTTATGTAGTATCTACCTAAGGTACATAAGAATTCCACCAACCCCCCTGGGAGATCCATATTAGTGGGATTGATTCAGTCACCTCCAGGGTGGGTAAATATATTGAACATTTTTTTACAACCTTTGGTTACATTGACTCCTTCCTTCCTGAAGGACACCACCCAGGTCATCAATATTTTGATGTTAATACGTGTCACTGAATTCAAGGCTGTAAATGTATAGGATTAATAGAAGTAGGCTAGAAATAATTGAAATACAATGCAGAAATAAATATATGATTTTTACACACTTTCAATTTTTTTTTTTTGGTTCAACCCAGCGGACTGATTAGAAAAAAACTGAAGAGCTTGGGAGGAGTTTGCTGTACTAACTATCTGATGTTAGTAGAGTGATCTTCCCGCTGAACTATTATATTCTGACAGGGGGACTTACCCCCCCTCCAGAACACACCAGTCATCGCTCGCAGCCATATGCTGCCAGCACTGATTAGATGCTGGTTTTCCAGCATGCCCATGCCAGATGGTTTCTGATGAACCAGCTGATATTCGACCCATGTGTAGGGGTCGAATAGGATTAAAGATTGTTACATAGGAACACATTTTATTTTAAAATGGTAACATTTACTTGTCAGGTTTCTTTACCTGACATTATATGCAAATCCAACTTCATCCCTTTGATCTGCTGATGAGTGAAACCAAGCAGATACAAACACTACTTTGTATCTCTTTATTGTGCATAGCACAAATTCTCTTGTAAGATTTGTATCACTCCCTCATGTTACAGTGCTAACAATCTATAATTAGCAGCTATAAAGTCTGGCAGATAAGCCAAAAAAATGTAATTCTATCCAATCGAGAAAGAAGGAATGATGTCACTGTATCTGGCAAACCTCATGGACATCACTTATCTAAAATTAAAGGGTTAGTTCACCTTCACCAAAAACTGCCTATGCAGATAAGGGGCATCTGTAGAAAAAAGCAAACTGTGCAGCTTTGACCTTGCTTTAGGTGTAGGTCATTTACATAACGCAATAAATCTGCCCTGAAAACTCCAAGGACATTGCTAGGATGTTGTTAAGCAAGACCCAGCTATTACTATTCATCTTCACCATCACATCACAGGAGTGAGCTCTCAAACTCTGAGCTCAGAGCTACTGCATTAGGGGAGAGAAAGCATGTGTGAGGGGTTAAAATCAAAGAAAGAGCTCCCTCCTGTGATGGTGAAGGTGAACAGTAATAGCTGGGCCTCACTTAGCAACATCCTAGCAACATCCTGGGAGTTTTCAGGTCAGGTATCATGATGTACATACAGTAAATGGCCTAAACCTATAGCAAAAGCATTATTTAATCTTGGCTGCACAACTTGTTTTCATCTACAAACATCCCTTATCTGTATAGGCAGTGCTTTGGTATGCCTTTAAAGTTGATTTTTACACAGACTTCACAGCTGCTTTTTGGGAATTTCCAGAGAGCTGTGACAGCAGATGGGAAGCAATAAAGAGCTTACAACAGAGTCTATGCAGAGGGATTGCTAGATGCACTTGCAGAAGGAACAGTAAGGGCCAATTTAATGTGGAAGTTCAGTCAAACACTACTGTAACTATACTTAAATCTACTCTCACACTCATTTAAGTCTATTCTTTCTATCCTATGAAAGGAAAGACCTACATACCTACTTTTTCAAAGTTCCAGATTCCAATCCAGCCACATAATCGGGTCCCAGTGTTGGCTTCAGTGTAGAGGAGGACAGCTGACAGTGGATGCCCCATAGTAAGCATATGAGTGACATCATTGCCTAAGCTCTGTAGCCATTGTCTGTGATATCTCCTCTTCACCGAAGTCTGTGCTGGGACCCGATCATGTAACCAGACCAAAGCACCCCCAGCATAGGTATGTATATAGATCTTTCTTTTCACAGAGTAGATAGATTCATGCCAGGGACAAGGGGTGGGCATCAGGGTCAACCTCCCAGGGCCCAGCAGTAGGGGGCTTCTTAATGTACCCAAGCTGTAGAACAGTGGTTAGTAAACAGTGCCATGCCATAGCTTCATGTCTGCTTTGATAGCTACTGCTGAAAAAAATAAGAATATAGCCACAAAAGTTCAGTGCACACTGTTTGCCAACCATGGACTGCTGGTGCAAGGGGGCAATGAATGGGAACAAAGCAGTGCAACCATTCTACAGCATGCACTAGGAGTGAGGGAGAGGGTGCAGTTCCACATCCTTACCCAGGGTGCGGAACAAACCTGTCCCAGTACAGGATACAATGAACTTCGAATGGGGGTGGGAGTATATTTAAAACACAACTCCGGGCAAAATTTTGTTTTGCCATGCAGTGGGGCTGTGCCCACACTGCATGGATTAGCTGCTCAATTAGTGTATGGGTGAACACAGAGCCTGTATTCACCTAATCCTTCGATCCTCCAGAAAATGGCTCTCCGTCACGTTCAGCGGAAGACTGTTCCTGCTGTCCTCATGTCCAAAGCTGGCCTATGGGGATGATGATGTCAGGAACAGTCCACCGCACAAGACCATTAGACCACGGGGGGGCAGAAGCAACAGAGACTGGTCTTGCGCTTGGAGGATTGGCAGATTAGGTGACTATACCTTGGCTCTCCAATCCCCTAGACAAAAATGAGCAGTTAACCCATGCAGTGCATGCACAGCCCCACTACATGGCAAAAAAATTCCCAGAGTTCCTCTTTACGTTTAGTTAGTATTTGACCAAACTTCCATGTTAAGTTTAACCTCTTCACGCTGACAGTACGCAAATATGCAGCCTCTCAGCAGCTGGGCCTTGACACAGCGGCCGCATATTTGCATACCATTTGTAAACAAACATGTGCTGAGAGCACGCTCCCTGCGTGCTCCCAGCACATGTGTTGGCGTCCCACAGAAAGGTCCCGATCTTTCCTTGAGATCGGGACCTTTTAGATCATGTGACTGCCTTGACAGCCAATCACGGCGGTCACACCTAAACCCCGCCCCACCTCCCAGCGTCAGAAACCTCTTAAAGGGCCGGCATGAAGGGGTTAAAAAAATCAATCCAAGTTGCTAAAGATATGTTACCACTATTATCTGTGATCTTTGTGTGAGACTCAAGTCTACTGTATGACACTATGATCAGCATACTGAAACATTAAATTTCAACAGCCCCTGGGACCTGATGCAAAATTCAAACCAGGGCATGCTATAATGTGGACGGATGGTAATGATAACTTGATCTACAAAGAAGCTCTAATAATGAATTATGCTGCTTCCAGATTTTCCCTCTTTACAATTCCCTGTCGTTTTGCAGCATGAATCATTTTGATACATTTAGGTAATTAGTTACTCTTCCTGATTATTAGCAGCCTGTCAAATAAGCCTGGAAGTTTATGTCTGATTGATTGCAGAACTCTGCCTGAGGTCATGGTGATAATGGAGCTTTTTGCTTTCCTTGCAGTTGATTTCATAGGTGGCTTTGACTCCTATGGCTACCAGGGTCCTCAGAAGACATCTCACTTACAGCTGCAGCCCATGTATATGTAAGTATTTCATTTTCATGCATGCTGCGAGAGACAGTTATTAAAAGCCTACTTCTGCAAAAGGATAAAAAAAATACAAATTAAACGCATTCACATTTCTCTCTGTTCTGACCTGAGGCTACATCATCCAATATTAAGCTAGATATTACTCTCCTCACTACACAGTGTAATGATTTTTTGGAAATGCTGTCTGCTTAAAATGGACTCTTTCCACATTTTCTAATGGTTTTTGTCTTAAATCTGTTAAACGAAAGTTCTCACACATCATTATTTTAATTTTCTCTTTTAAAGTGTTAAAGTGACATTCAAATGTTCTATCCTGATACTATTAATCTACTATAGAATGATGCTACTGCCTTTTTTTTTTTAACAGCACAAACATTTTTTAATTTTTTAAATTGTTCTCGTTTTAAAATAGTTTTAGCTAAAAAACACTCTGTAAGATAATTATCAATCTTTTCCCACAGCAAGACTGTGTAAAACAGCAGAAGTGAGACCGATGAGTAGACATAAGTGTTTTAAGATCACAGGTTGCAAAGCTTGACCCTGACCACTTCTCACTTGTGTGTGTTTTGGTGGAAATTTGTCTCATATCTTTGCATTATTGTCACAGATATCTGCACTCCTGATTCAGTTGTTTGCGAAGGTCTGCATGTACAGAGGTTTCAAATAAAGAGAAAATTGTATCAATCCTTTTGAAAGGCAAAGCAACATTAAACAGGAGCAATGAGATGCATAGTGAGACAGATTTATTACAAAGTTACAGCCTGAGTCATACATTCCTCCAAAATCCAGCACTTGCAACTACATTAAACCTGACCCTGATCACTACATAAAGTAGTTGTAAACCCTTACATTTACCCAGTGGAGTGACTAGCTTCATAGACAGTGGGATGAAAAATAAATTCTTACATAAACTGAATCTGTTTATCTGCAGCCTTCTCTTCTTTACAGCCTCCTAAACCACACAGATCAAAGGCTTTTCTCAGCTCCAGAAGGCAGGGGGTGAGGATCTGATGTCACCCTGCACAGAATGAAGACAGCTCAGTGTAACCTGAGATCTGAGTGGAGGGAATGGACACACCACCCCTACACAGTCTCACAGGAAAATATGAACAGCTGAGTCTGTCATTCACTTTCTCTGTGCTGGAGGGGAGTGGGTCCTCTCCCAGGATTCTGTGCAGATAGCAGAGGGAGGAGAGATCAGAAAATAACCACAACAGGTGCTTTGGGTTGAGGCAAATACACACTATGGAGCGATATTGTCAGGTTTCGGTGGTAGATCACCAACTTGGGGTTCCCCAGGGCGCAAAGTCTAAGCCCCAGCCGGCTTAGAAGATGGTGGGGATTGACTTTCAGCAATCTGGAACCAGATCATCGCTCCCAGGTATGCCCAACTGAGGATGAGAAGACCACTAGAGTACAAACAGCAGGAGACAGAAGGAAATCCAGGAAACAAGATGAGGTCAGGACGGACAGCAGGCAAGTACAGATGGCAGACGAAGCCAGGGTCAGTACATGGAAAATCAGATAGTGAATATACAAATAGTAAGCAAACAGGATCTCAGAGAAAAGGGAAGATGCTCAAGCAATGCGGGCTACACTGAGCATGTCTTATATAGGCAAGCAACCTGGGAGGCTGGCCAGGAAGTGATGAAAGGAAAAGGAAATTTGAACCCACAGAATAGCAAGCAGTGCCCATAGGTGAGCACAGAAGTCAGACAACACATGTAAAATAATCAGGTCTAGGAGAACCACTGCAGCAAGGAGGTAAGAAAACCTTCTCAGGAACACTGTAGGCTGAATCGTGACAGATATGCTTTCTTCATTTTTCATTTCAGAGGTTTACAACCATTTTAATTATGTGCCTATACAGACTGAACATCTGTCTTATCTTCAGTATTAAATCTGTCTTTGAACTTTGCACACTGTTGCACTTGACTACCCAGGAATAGAGACACACAGGTCTGTAAACCTGTTGCAGAGACTTTGCTGAAGGAGATGCAGCCTGATTTGCAAAAAATATGCGTGACAAATGTCCCCCAAGACCTCTTGTGGGTTTTGTACTACAAGTGCACCTGATACAGTTGATAATTCACTTAATAAATTCCCAATTCTATGCTCTCAAGCACTTTTTAAAAATACTTGGTTGTCCTTATTTAGGCACACTCCCATGCTCAACTTTTTGCTGGTAATTGCATTGTTACTGAACATTACTTATCACAGCAAAGCATACAGAAGACAAATGGTTTCTGCTGCTTTGAAGGGTGTGATATCCAATCACTGCCTTTACATGCCTAAGCAGGATTTGTTTTGGTAACACTTTGTTTGAGTTGATTGTAGCCATATTAGTGCATTTGCGACAGAAACAATTGAGTACTGTCCGTGATACTTTTTTTATTTGCACTAACATACAATTTTGAGGACAAGCTTTCGGGGAATGTCCCCTTCTTCAAGGCCTAAGCAATACTCAAGAAGAAGGGGACATTCCCCGAAAGCTTGTCCTCAAAATTGTATGTTAGTGCAAATAAAAAAAGTATCATGGACAGTACTCAATTGTTTCTTTTGGTAACACAAAAGTATTCACACACAGATTTGTCATTTTGAAAAGAGCAGAAATAAGGCAGGCCATAGTTTGCAGGAAAGAAAATGAATCATCAACACAGTCAGTGTTGATGGTGGAATCCCTCCCACAGATCTATTGTGTTCTCTCAGTGGAGGGGTTGCTGGGAGCTGGCTCTGCTGGGAGAACACAGTGATTATTGCTAGCAGCTATAGCCTCTGGCTATAATCGCATGCTAAAATCTGACATGCCAAGTCTTTAAACAATGAAATTGGGTGCAATCAGTCTGCCCATAGATGGTTTGAATCTCGGCTGGTCCCTGCTGAACCGACTGAGATTTGACCCATCTCTAGATGGCTTAACTGATTTTGGCCTAGATCATTTGTTGCCCAGAGTCCTAGCTGTGGGAAAGCCATTTCTGGCAGAATGGAACAATACATTTTTATTTATGCATTTAATATATGAAGCAAAAATAATTATAATACAACTGAAAACCCAAACTGTGATTTTATAGGAAAATCAGTAGTTTATAGTTGTGCTCACTTCGCTCCACCACCGATCCATTCTTTGCAAGAAGCAAAGAGAAATCACCCAGTAGTTCAGGTATAGGGTAATATGCAACTCACACCCCTTTTTTTCATATGACAGCACTAGTGGTAGGTTATTAGCTGATTCAGAAACCAGCAGCATCACAAGTGGGTGAGGAGAAAGACCTCAGCTCTAGATGAACCTCAACTACGATCAAATTGAAGCTTACAAAAGGCTTTTTCTCTGCATTAAAGTAAAGTAATGCAGCGCAACCATAAAATTATAAAATAGTACTTACAATCTTATATGTGCGTATATAATGGTGATGTTCAGTCTGTTATGCTCTTGAGAATCAGTATACGTAACTCATGATATCATACAATGCGTACTTCTAAGCTCCCATAAAGACAACACAAAATCAGTGCTATAAATAGTGCACACGAAAACACAATCCTAAATAGTGATCTGTCCCTTTAAGTCCTAAATCATATGATGTGGTCCTCCGTGGTACACTGCTTGTATATGGTGATACAAAAATACCCACAAAAAGTGTCAATCAAATACAGTCTAAATAGTGATGGAACGTTCCTTTAAATCCACTGTACTTTAAGTGAACCAGTGTGAACACACTACTGCATAAACATGTACGGTGCTTCTGTATCACCCCTTAGTGTTCTTCCACCTTCAACACACTATTGCGCTCACCTCCAAGTTTGACCCACAATCACAGGTCAAACTGCGCCTTTCCCTTTAACCCGGGAGGGTATAATTGTACACAGATCTCCACTGTTGTATTCCAGCACTTTTAAGCAGATCCAGCTCGATTGAAATGTGTCCTTTTGGGACACTACAGGGGTAAAACTCACTATACAGTGTATTTTGCTCAATGTGTACTCTAAGTACACAGATGACGTCAAGCCACTAACTGGATTTTGACGTGCCACCATTTTGACAGGGGGATTTCCATACATATTGAGCAAAATACACTGTATAGTGAGTTTTAACCCTGTAGTGTCCCAGAAGGACACATTTTAATCGAGCTGGATCTGCTTAAAAGTGCTGGAATACAGCGGTGGAGATCTGTGTACCATTATACCCTCCCGGGTTAAAGGGAAAGGCGCAGTTTGACCTATTATTGTGGTTCAAACTTGGAGGTGAGCACAATAGTGTGTTGAAGGTGGAAGAACACTAAGGGGTGACACAGAAGCACCGTACATGTTTATGCAGTAATGTGATTACACTGGTTCACTCAAAGTACAGTGGATTTAAAGGGACGTTCCATCACTATTTAGACCAGGCCTTGAAATTTCCATTCGCTTGCTCGTATTGGCGATTGGAAATTATGGTGGAGGTGAGTGTGTCCCCAGGGACGTCTTGCTGAACAGGCTCGGAACTCAGGGCCGGATCTGTCACTTGGACTGGGAGCCGTCAGACTGCTCAATAGTTGAGCAAAGTGAAAGCAAAGGAAGGAGTGTGTGCTGTGCTCTCTGCCTCCCCCTAGAGTGCAGTACCCAACTCTGTGAGTGAAGGCAACGAAGTACTGCAACTTTTTATAGGGCTGTGTGTGTGTGTACTTGTATGTGTGTGTACATGTGTCTGTGTGTGTGTACATGTGTCTGCGTGCGTGTACATGTGTGTGTGTGCATGTACATGTGTGTTTATGTACGTACATGTGTCTGTGTGTACATGTGTCTGTGTAAGTATGTACATGTGTCTGTGTGTATGTACATGTGTCTGTGTGTGTATTTCTGTGTATGTATATGTGTCTGTGTGTATGTACATGTATGTGTGTATGTACATATGTCTCTGTGCGTGTATGTACATGTTTCTGTGTGTGTATGTATGTACTTGTCTGTGTGTGTGTACAGGTGTCTCTGTTTGTGTGTGTATATACATGTGTCTGTGTGTAAACCTACATGTTTGGGTGGTTTGGTCAGGTTCAGGATTATGTGGTTATTATGAGTGGTAGAGTATGGGGCATTTGAGATACTGCTGGGTTGGATAGTAGGTAGGATATGCTTGGTAGAGTTATGGTTTTGTGATTGAAAGATTATGGGGGGTTATGGTTGTATGCGGTGCATGGTCTAAGTATGATGGAGTGTTTAGGGGGACATTGGTGGCCCTGATGTAATGTGGGGGGACTCTGGGGACCCTGATGTAATGTGGGTAACATTTAACAGTGTCATTTCATGAAAGAATTTACGAGGGCGTGTTTATGGGCAGAATTAGGGGTGTAGCAGGATAGGGGTTGGGTGGGGCAATTGGTGGCGAGTAACTCTTAAGGCCTGGCTAGTACCTCAGGACTTGAAATTTTAAACCCTGATTTAGACTGTATTTGATTGACACTTTTTGTGGGTGTATTTGTATCACCATATACAAGCAGTAGACCACGTCATATGATTTAAAGATTTAAAGGGACAGATCACTATTTAGGATTGTGTATTAGTATGCACTATTTATAGCACTGATTTTTTGTTGATTTATGGGAGCTTAGAAGGAGTACGCACTGTATGATATCATGAGTTACGTATACTGATTCTCAAGAGCATAACAGACTGAACATCACCATTATATACGCACGTATAAGATTGTAAGCACTAATTTATAATTTTATGGTTGCGCTGCATTTTTTTACTTTATTCACTTTGTTATATGTGGGAACACATTATATGCTAGCTGCATATTTATTTAGGATATTTTGTTGTGCTGAAGGTTTTTCTATACACATTTTTCTCTGCATTACCAGCAGCAAAGTGGCAAACATGGGAAGAAATGGTATAGCTGGTCATACACTAATAGATTTATTTCTTTCAGACTGCAGGTTGAAGGAAAGAAATCTAACAGCTTTCTTTATTCATACAAATAGTGTGGGTAGATGAATACCCATGCTGTGCTATTGTATTCTGACAGCTGCTAATGTTGGCTTGCAGAGTACGCAAACTGTGTCTACACCTAGAGCTGCACAGATTGTTTTTATCTGCAGATGCCCTAACTGCATAGGCAATTTTTTCATAAAGGTGAACTAACCCTTTAACACAAACCTGGGTCCAGATGTCAAAAAGTGAACATTTGCCAAAAGTACATATATTATTTATCTAATGGATTTATTTGTAATATGTAAAAGATCCTCCCTCTGCCCTGTTTTTAAAACACAAAGATTTTCGTGGTGGATGCCACCTAATAAAACATGTTATCTGTTATCTTTTGTGATTCTAGTACTCAGGTGCTGATTGATAAGATGCTGAAGCTATGTAATTTCACAAAAGTGGGCTGTTTTTGCTAATAGGATTGTAGATTGGCACTGTGTGAACAGAAACTTCAGGGAAAGTCACTATATGCAGATCTATAGATGTGTTCATATCTGATTAGAGAGACAGAGAGGGCAGCAGTACAGAAATCAAAGGTAAAAAAGTGGAAAAAAGGCATAACACTGCTTTTATGTCAATGACTTTGCCACAGGTTCATTTTTAAAAGGATCTCTGGAAATATAAAAACACCCATTAGATCTGTTGTGAAGCCCTTTCAGGTTCCATAATACTTTTTTTTCAGTTGGGTAGTTAACTGAAATTTTTTTGTTGCTAAGTTACAACATGCCAACTGCCACATAGCCTCAAAGCATGATTGCTGTCTTCATTTAGTTATGCATATTTCAAGCATCAGCAAGGGAAGGAGTTTCTAAGGTGGTTTATGTGAAACCTAAAAAAAACATATATAATGTAGCCTGTCAATACCATTAACAGGTTTTGTTTTGATGATTGCCCACTGTAACATATATATGTGCTATGTTCCTGACAGTCATTCCATTATTTTTCAACCCGAGTATTAGGATAACTACATTCATTCTGCAGTGGATGTTAAAGTGTATCTAACCCCAAAAAACGAAAATGTAATATTTTGCAACTTATCAGTCCTTATATGTGGTGGTTGCTATTGTTTTCTTTTTTAGGCTTTTTTCCCCCCTGTATTTCTACCTAGTAATCCAGCCAGTAACATACTTCCATCCTTAGGGTGGCTACACTAACTCATCCACTTTATCTATGAAAGAGCAGCATAGCCATCTTTGGACAGCAGCACTGTCACCCTGTGACGAGGGTTGTGTTACATGGACTAGCAGATTTAGATGGACATTAATTAAAGTGATTGTAAAGTCAAATTTTTTTTAAATAACAAACATGGTATACCTACCTGCTCTGTGCAGTAGAATTGCACAGAGCAGCTCAATCCTCCTCTTCTGGGGTCCTCCCACCAGTGCTCCTGGCTCATCCTCTTTTTGGTGTGCCACCATAGGAAGCCATTTCTTATGGTGACACACCTGTGAGCTTGATCCCGAGGCCGCTGCCTGTGTCCATAGACAGACCACATAGAGTATTACTGGATTTTAAACATTATAGGTTTTACATATCTATAGCTGCAAAAAGGACCAGCCTAAAGTCTAAGGCTCTATGTACACGGGCCTACCTTGACTTCCGGCTGTGGGGAAATGCAAATCGTGGCAAAACTGCGTTAAAACACGGTAACCGCAGTACCGCACTTTTGCCGCGTTTTGAGTTTTCCCGTGGCCGACGGTCAAAACTTTCCTATCCTAAACGTGATTCTTCTGCGTTCAGGAGAGGGATGTTTAGCCTGACCTAAACGTGGAAGCTCCTAAACTCTGCTAAAAGCCTATGTGTACATGAACACATAGTCTTTTATGGAGTTGAATTTAGAAGCTTTGGTAAAAAAATGCCAAAAGTTCCTAAACTCAACTTTAGCAGCAGAAGCAGCAGTGTACATGGAGCCTTAATCTGGCAGAACTTCATTTTCTTTCTAAAGTTCTACTTCAAGGACTATTAAGCTGCAATATATTGCATTTTTGTTCTGCAGTTTAGATAGGTAAGGGACAAACAACTTAAAGCCTAGCTCCAGCTAATTCTTTTTAAGCAGTTACAGCAACATTTATTTTTAATATTTTTTTAGTTTAAACCACATGAATAAAAGCTGAACATTACAAGCACTCGTGTCAGTGTAAAATAGTTTATCCCAACCCCTCTAACTGTCACTTTTGCTGGACAGCTTGGCCTGTTAAAGGAAGTGGAAAAATACCAGATCTATTGGCAAGACAGGTAAGAAAACTGTGTTATGGGTGCATTCAGGAAATAAATATAGCTGTTTTAATGCTGTTGACAGACGGCACTGAATATGTAATTTTGATTTTGCCTTTAGATCTACTCCAGGTACCATTTTTTCACACTATAGACATAGCCCCTTATAGACCTTAACATCTTTCTTTAAAGCCTTCCTGTAATGATGCTGCAGAAGCTGCACCATCATCACAGGCTGTGTTTTGTGAATAGAAAAGTACAGAGAAGGGGCAAAGACATGACACTAGAACTGGTGGATGTTAAATATTGTAGCTCTACAATTTGAGGAGACTAAATGGAGGATTTTACATTACTTAAAGGAAGATGTGAATGGGTATAAAGGACTATGATGATATACAAAGGATGATGCCTGGAGTTGGGCTTTAAGTGTTGAGTGTTCAGACTGGATACCAATAGTAGTTACCTACATATTGGTAAAGTTTTTTTTAATTACCCCTGTAGCTTGCTTGCAACATATTTATGCAGAATCACCAAAGCCAGGCAATTAAAAGTTTGCAAGGTAAAGTTTAGTATTACTTTACTACTACTACTACTACTACTTAACTTTTTTTAAATCACTTAGAGGGATGTTTTTATCTGCATTACTTATGTATGCACTGTTTATTAAAAAAAACAGTATATCAATATTAATTTCCTTGTGTGTATCTTGTATTCAGGACCCCTCTATATTTTTGAGCTGATAGAGAAGTAGATTCTTAGGTGAGTAATATAAATTGCTTATTATTTTAGAAAGTACAGTTTTATCATCAATTTCTTCTGTTTTTATAATTTTTTTTTTTTAAATGACTGCCCATACATGTGCAGCTGCAGTAATTACTGACATCTCCACCATCAAGTAAACAGTAAATGGCACATTTCACATTCACCCATTTTCACAAGAGGTACTTTTTTTTCCTTAGAACAATCATCAAGATTTAGTTCAGCATCCACAGTATAGTGACTCTCCTGCATTTGATAGAACTGGATGGATAATTAGCAGTGTCACCAATGGTATTTGCATATTTTCAATGCAAGCTACTGTAGCATTCTCCTAGTCAGCTAGGGGGAGCTAAACTCTCAGTTGTTAGCCAGAGGCTGTGTATCAGCCTGGTGCAACAGTCAGAGGGGTCAAATTTCAGTCAGGGTTGAGAGGCTCTGCAGTCAGCTCTCTGAGACTTCCACCTGCTCTGCAACTTTGGAGAACATTCTAAAAGCAGTCGGTGGAGGTGTGGTTGATCTGCACTTTTGAGGGATCCTGGCCAGTCCCCAACAGGAGGCTTGGCATGGGCCAGGACAGCCCTTAAAAGTGACAGAGCCTGATCAGCATCAGAAGGGCTTGGGTGGAAGATGGAGAGGAAGCGAGAGGCTTTAGAGCAGGAGCCTGGGAGGGGCCCAGAAGAGGAGGGGCTCACCTACAGGCAGAGGACCTTGGTGGGAGGAAATCTCAGGACTTCACCGGCCCCGGATCGAGGACCACCTGTGCAGCAGGGAAAAAGAGTCCCAGCCAAAAGGCCTGGTAGCATCCACTGACCCACCAACAGCACACGAGAAGGACTGAATGAGTAAACCTGCACCCCTGGGCCAGAAAGGGCAAAGAGGCACTCTAGTGGGAAACTGGATTAGCTATCTTACCTGGGACTCTTTCACACTGCAGTGTGAAAGATACGGGGGTATTGCTACACTACCATTACTATCATAATTGGAAAGGGTGGAGTTCGATCCCAAGGGGTAGATTAGAGTTCAGAATAGACCTTTCACTTATAATTAAAATTTTCTTTATTGTTAACAACCCCCCTCATCCCATCATCATGAAAAAGAGATTGTGTGCTTCAGATGCAATATTATATCTGTGGTATGTGATGGCCTTTGAGGTTTAGTCATAAAATACAACTTCATTCTGCCTAGTTTTGCCTACTGGTCATGAACGGACTTAGGGCTCGTTTACATTTGCTTCAAAAAGTGGCATTGGACACACATTTTTAAATAACTCCGAATGCCAATCAAAGCACCTCTTTAAATAAAATGGTAAGCTTACAATCCTGTTCACACGTTGTGTTTGCTTTGCCTTGTTTTGCTTCAAAAACTATACCCCATGTCGCTTTTTTGGTGCTTCAATGCAGCTTCAAAGCCCCCATAAAAGTCTATGACAAAGCTCACTTACAGCACCTGCAGCTTTTAAGGGGCTTTTATTCAGAATCAACTTCCCTTTGCTTTGGAGGCTTTGGAGGTATTTGAGGTATGAGATATCACAGAATACACTGGGAGACAAACAAGCTAACCAGAAAGATGTCATCAACAGTCACTTCCAGTTCATATGTATATAATATGAAGTGCCTGGTGCAGACATCACACCTTGTGTGCAGCATGGAGCACCAGTAAGGTGAGCAGGGTCTGGACTGGAGCGGAGCAACTAGCAGACGGCACACATGGTATGCAACATGGGAATGCTGAGTGAGGACTGGAGACAGAGGACTGAGTGGATAATCAGCAGAGGTGGGGGACCAGAGCAGGAGAAATTAGTAATGTCACACATGGTTTACATTGTGGGAGCAATATAGCAGGAGGTGAGATGGGACCAGAAAGAGAGGAGGATCAGCAAATCAGAGGATCATTAGAGCTGGGGCTTACTACTGAGCAGAGGCAGCTCTTTAATTAGGCAAATTAGGTGGTCGCCTAAGGCCTCATAGTCACAGGGGCCTCATGGCTGCGTGTGTCCCAGTGTGCCCACCTGTGATTGGCAGCCCCTGTCCCGCTGACCCCTCCCTCCACCCCACCCTCATCCCCACCTAAGGCTCTGTTGCGGGGGTCGTGAGGTCCCAGCTCAGTCCAATACCGATCCTTAGCCATGGTGGGCCGGGCACTCCTCATCCTGCACTAACACTGACTGCTGATCAGCTTCTCTGCTGCGTCTACCACCAGGAGCTCTTCCTCTACAGGGAGTCTACTGCTGCCAGACAGAGACAACAAAACCTCTGAGGTGGTGAAACTAGCAAAGCCCCTACTCTTTTATTAGGCCAAGTTCAAGGAGCTCTATGTGAGTACAGCACTGAGAGAGACAGAGCCCTAACACCAGCACCAAGAAAGTGTGCACTGACACCAGCACTGAGAAAGAGGGGTCACTGTGAGCAACATAGAGATAGAGAGCACTGACACCAGCACCGAGATAGAGAACACTGACACCAGAACTGAGATAAAAAGCACTGACACCAGCACAGAGATAGAAGACACTGACACCAGCACTTTACAGCTCCTAATATATGCAAATTATACAGTTAATTTTTATCGCTTGAATTATTTTTCCCATTTTGGGCGTGATTGGGGCCTTGTGTCTAAGTTTTGTCTAAGGCCTCACAAAACCTTGAGCCACCTCTGCCAATGAGCAGGGTATCTGCTGAATGAGGGTACTAACAAGCTGGGAATTTGCTGAACAGCTGAAGGGTATCAATGCTGAACAGGGGTACTAAATGAGCTGGGGATCTGCTGCGTGGGGATGCTACTGAGCCAGGGTTTTACTGGACCCTTTAAAATAAATATAACAGCAACAAACACACAGGGCATGTGCCAAGTTTCATTAAAGCTTAAAAAAAGCATCTCCAAAGCATCACTGAAGCATCACCAAAGCATCACAGAAGCGACAAAAACACATTAAAAAAGCATGTTGAAGTGGTAGGCGCTTTAGGGTGTATTAAAGTCGAAGCAAGTGTAAATGAGCCCTAAAGTGTAAAATTGCAGCTGCAGCACTCATCATGGGTTTCAGCTTCCAATGTCTTTAGAGGCCTACTCCCCTTGAAGAAGCTGGAAAGCGCTTGAAGCTGTAAGGTGAAACCAATAACATTAAAGGGCACATAGCATTGTTTATAGTTACATAGTTAGTCTGGTTGAATATAGTCCATCTCATTCAACCCACAGAGAAAAAAAACACGCACCCAAATAGAACGTCTCCATATACACAATCTTATACACACAGTTGATCCAAAGGAAGACAAAAAAACAAAAAAAAAACCCACATAAAGCATGATGCAATTTGCTCCAGCAGGAAAAAAAAATCCTTCCCGGTCTTTCAAGAGGCAATTTGATATTTCCTGGATCAACTTTATCGATAAATATTAGTATCCAGTTATACTTTGTGAATTTACTAAAGAATAGAGGCATTTTTTTTAACAATTTACTAAGCTGGCCAGAACCAGCTCTTTAGGGAGTCTATTCCACAAATTCACAGCTCTTACTGTGAAGAATCCTTTCCATATTTGGAGATTAAATCTCTTTTCCTCCAGACATAAATGTGCCCCTTGTCCTCTGTGATGACCTTAAAGTGGAGTTCCAGACGTTTTTGTGTTTATTAAAAGTTAGCAGCTACATCAACTGTAGCTGCTGACTTTTAATAAACACACACATACCTATCTCAAAGTCCAGCAATGTTCTCATCTGTGCCATCTTTTCTCCCCTTCTCTCCTCCATGGTGCCGGCATCTCAACTGTGGGCACCAGGTTGTGACAGCTTGCGGCTTCACAGCCTGGTGCCCACTGTGCATGAGCGAGTTGCGCTGCACCTCCTAATTGGTCCGGCAGTCTTCTGGGACCTGTGAAAGTTCCCAGGAGACTGTGGGAGGGATGAGGGGGCCGAACTTCTATCTCACTTCACCGCGGTGAACTGAGTCTGAAGTGGGAGCAGGTACCTGTCAAAAACAGGAATTCGCTGCCCCCCAAAAGGTGCCAAATATAGCAGTGGAGACGGGAGGAGGCAAATAAGCGGAGCTTCCGCTTTTGAGTGGAACTCCACTTTGAAGTGAATAACTACACCAAGTTCACTTTATGGACCACTTACAATGCTGTGAAAACGTATTTGCCCCCTCCAGAGGTTTGTTTGTTTTTTTTGTATATTTGTCACACTTAAATGATAAGGATCAGCAAACAAATTTGATTAGTATGAAAAAATAACCAGAGTCAATAAAAAATGCAGTTTTTAAATGGCAATTTCATTTATTAAGGAAAACAAAAATGTCCAAACATGCCTGGCCCAATGCGAAAAAGTCACTGTCCCACACCCTTGCTAAATCATGAGTTAAATTTCACTTGCCACACTCAGGCCTGATTGCTTCCAGACCTGTTGAATCAAGAAATCACTTAACTAGAAGCTGTATGGCAAAATGAAGCACGCTAAAAGATCTCAAAAGCAAATCAACAGATCATGCCATGATCTAAAGAGATTCAAGAACAGATGAGTAACAAAGTAATTGACATCAGTCTGGAAAGGGTTACAAAGCCAATTCTAAGGCTTGGGACTCCAGCGAATTATGGTAAGAGCCATTATTCACATATGCAGGGATTTTTTTCTCAGAGAATAAGTGCAGGAACTTTCCCTTTCTGAGTTACCCCTTGTCTCCATCCTGCACCATCCCTTGTTTCCACCCATTACCTACCTCCCAGTCCCGTAAGCCACTGCTGACCAAAAAGAACACAAAGGCTTGTCTGACATTTTCCAAAAAACATCTTGATTATCCCCAAGACTTTTGGGCAAATATTCTGTGGGCTGATGAGACAAAAGTTGAACTTTTTGGAAGGTGTGATTCCTGTTACATCTGGTGCAGGGGCGGATTGACCATTTGGAAACTCGGGCACTGCCCGAGGGCCTGGGGTCAGTAGGGGGCCCCATGAGATGCCCCTGGTACCTTTTTCATAGGCTTTTTTGAGTTTGGGCAAGGACACTGGGGCCCCATGATCCCCTATTGCCCGGGGGCCCCATGAGTTGTCAGTCTGCCCCTGATCTGGTGTAAACCTAATACAGCATTTTATAAAAACATCATACCAACAGTCAAACATGGTGGTGATATTGTGTTCGTCTGTGGCTATATTCCAGCTTCAGGACCTGGGCAACTTGCCATAATTGATGGAACCATGAATTCTGTGCTCTACCAAAAAATCCTGAAGGAGAATGTTTGGCCATCAGTTTGTGACTTCAAGCTCAAGTGCACTTGGGTTATGCAGCAGTGGGTTTAGGGGAAAATTACTTTTTCACATAGGTACAGGCAGGTTTATATCACTTTTTTCCATTAAAAAAGAGTTTTAGTTTTTTGGGTTCTTTTTTTTTTAGAAATCATTAGAGATGAGCGAATCGAAGTATCCGAAGTGGAATTCGAGTCGAATATCGGAAAAATTTCGATTCGTGCCGAATCCGAAAAACAGCCTAATTCGGACGCGCGAATCGAAATTTTTCCGAAAATGGCGGCTGACATGTGCGGCGACGGAGCGGGGATGTCGGGGAAGGCGCGCAGACAAGGCGCGCTGCCCCATAATGCATTCCTCAACGACATGTGATCGCATCAGCCAATCAGCAGCCAGCCAGCCAGCACTGTGTAATGGTCGAGGTATATATAGCGGCCATTTTGGAAATCTTCATTTGCCTGCAGTCATTGAACAGAGGCAGACCGCTCTGTACTAGGGACAGGGACAGAGTTAGGGCCACAGAAACGAGAATTGGGGACAGAGAGAAGTTACTTAGGGACAGAGAACCATTACTCAGGGACACAGACTTGTTAATGAGGGCCACAGAATCGTTATTTAGGGACAAAGAAACGCTAGTTAGGGCCACAGAATTCATACTCAGGGACAGACAGAATTTTCACTCAGTGCCAGAGAATTGTTACTTAGGGCCACAGAAACGTTATTAGGGCCACAGAATTTTTACTCAGGGACAGACAGAATTGTTACTGAGTGCCAGAGAATTGTTACTCAGGGACAGACAGAATTGTTACTGAGTGCCAGAGAATTCTTACTCAGGGCCACAGAATTCATTCTCAGGGACAGACAGAATTGTTACTCAGGGACAGACAGAATTGTTACTGAGTGCCAGAGAATTGTTACTCAGGGACAGACAGAATTGTTACTGAGTGCCAGAGAATTGTTACTCAGGGACAGACAGAATTGTTACTGAGTGCCAGAGAATTGTTACTCGCACAGACACAAAATTGTTACTTGCACAGACACAGAATTGTTACTCGCACAGACACAGAATTGTTACTGAGTGCCAGAGAATTGTTACTCAGGGACAGACAGAATTGTTACTGAGTGCCAGAGAATTGTTACTCAGGGACAGACAGAATTGTTACTGAGTGCCAGAGAATTGTTACTCAGGGACAGACAGAATTGTTACTGAGTGCCAGAGAATTGTTACTCAGGGACAGACAGAATTGTTACTGAGTGCCAGAGAATTGTTACTCGCACAGACACAAAATTGTTACTTGCACAGACACAGAATTGTTACTCGCACAGACACAGAATTGTTACTCAGGGCCACAGAATTCATACTCAGGGACAGACAGAATTGTTACTGAGTGCCAGAGAATTGTTACTCAGGGACAGACAGAATTGTTACTGAGTGCCAGAGAATTGTTACTCAGGGACAGACAGAATTGTTACTGAGTGCCAGAGAATTGTTACTCGCACAGACACAAAATTGTTACTTGCACAGACACAGAATTGTTACTCGCACAGACACAGAATTGTTACTCAGGGCCACAGAATTCATACTCAGGGACAGACAGAATTGTTACTGAGTGCCAGAGAATTGTTACTCAGGGACAGACAGAATTGTTACTGAGTGCCAGAGAATTGTTACTCAGGGACAGACAGAATTGTTACTGAGTGCCAGAGAATTGTTACTCGCACAGACACAAAATTGTTACTTGCACAGACACAGAATTGTTACTCGCACAGACACAGAATTGTTACTCAGGGCCACAGAATTCATACTCAGGGACAGACAGAATTGTTACTGAGTGCCAGAGAATTGTTACTCAGGGACAGACAGAATTGTTACTGAGTGCCAGAGAATTGTTACTCAGGGACAGACAGAATTGTTACTGAGTGCCAGAGAATTGTTACTCGCACAGACACAAAATTGTTACTTGCACAGACACAGAATTGTTACTCGCACAGACACAGAATTGTTACTGAGTGCCAGAGAATTGTTACTCAGGGACAGACAGAATTGTTACTGAGTGCCAGAGAATTGTTACTCAGGGACAGACAGAATTGTTACTGAGTGCCAGAGAATTGTTACTCAGGGACAGACAGAATTGTTACTGAGTGCCAGAGAATTGTTACTCAGGGACAGACAGAATTGTTACTGAGTGCCAGAGAATTGTTACTCGCACAGACACAAAATTGTTACTTGCACAGACACAGAATTGTTACTCGCACAGACACAGAATTGTTACTCAGGGCCACAGAATTCATACTCAGGGACAGACAGAATTGTTACTGAGTGCCAGAGAATTGTTACTCAGGGACAGACAGAATTGTTACTGAGTGCCAGAGAATTGTTACTCAGGGACAGACAGAATTGTTACTGAGTGCCAGAGAATTGTTACTCGCACAGACACAAAATTGTTACTTGCACAGACACAGAATTGTTACTCGCACAGACACAGAATTGTTACTGAGTGCCAGAGAATTGTTACTCAGGGACAGACAGAATTGTTACTGAGTGCCAGAGAATTGTTACTCAGGGACAGACAGAATTGTTACTGAGTGCCAGAGAATTGTTACTCAGGGACAGACAGAATTGTTACTGAGTGCCAGAGAATTGTTACTCAGGGACAGACAGAATTGTTACTGAGTGCCAGAGAATTGTTACTCGCACAGACACAAAATTGTTACTTGCACAGACACAGAATTGTTACTCGCACAGACACAGAATTGTTACTCAGGGCCACAGAATTCATACTCAGGGACAGACAGAATTGTTACTGAGTGCCAGAGAATTGTTACTCAGGGACAGACAGAATTGTTACTGAGTGCCAGAGAATTGTTACTCAGGGACAGACAGAATTGTTACTGAGTGCCAGAGAATTGTTACTCGCACAGACACAAAATTGTTACTTGCACAGACACAGAATTGTTACTCGCACAGACACAGAATTGTTACTGAGTGCCAGAGAATTGTTACTCAGGGACAGACAGAATTGTTACTGAGTGCCAGAGAATTGTTACTCAGGGACAGACAGAATTGTTACTGAGTGCCAGAGAATTGTTACTCAGGGACAGACAGAATTGTTACTGAGTGCCAGAGAATTGTTACTCAGGGACAGACAGAATTGTTACTGAGTGCCAGAGAATTGTTACTCGCACAGACACAAAATTGTTACTTGCACAGACACAGAATTGTTACTCGCACAGACACAGAATTGTTACTCAGGGCCACAGAATTCATACTCAGGGACAGACAGAATTGTTACTGAGTGCCAGAGAATTGTTACTCAGGGACAGACAGAATTGTTACTGAGTGCCAGAGAATTGTTACTCGCACAGACACAAAATTGTTACTTGCACAGACACAGAATTGTTACTCGCACAGACACAGAATTGTTACTGAGTGCCAGAGAATTGTTACTCAGGGACAGACAGAATTGTTACTGAGTGCCAGAGAATTGTTACTTAGGGACAGACAGAATTGTTACTGAGTGCCAGAGAATTGTTACTCAGGGACAGACAGAATTGTTACTGAGTGCCAGAGAATTGTTACTCGCACAGACACAAAATTGTTACTTGCACAGACACAGAATTGTTACTCGCACAGACACAGAATTGTTACTCAGGGCCACAGAATTCATACTCAGGGACAGACAGAATTGTTACTGAGTGCCAGAGAATTGTTACTCAGGGACAGACAGAATTGTTACTGAGTGCCAGAGAATTGTTACTCAGGGACAGACAGAATTGTTACTGAGTGCCAGAGAATTGTTACTCGCACAGACACAAAATTGTTACTTGCACAGACACAGAATTGTTACTCGCACAGACACAGAATTGTTACTCGCACAGACACAGAATTGTTACTCAGGGCCACAGAATTCATACTCAGGGACAGACAGAATTGTTACTGAGTGCCAGAGAATTGTTACTCAGGGACACCTAATCGTTGAATTAAATAGTATGTCAGACAACATGCAGAGGAGTGGCAGAGGAGGCAATGTTTTAGGAGCGAGCAGACGTGGCAGCAGAGGAAGGGGTCGAGGCAGCAGTATTCGCAGCCAGAGGCCAGTGCTCCCGGTGTCATCCAGCGGTCGTGTCTCCACCGACAACCCTGCCGTCATTGATTGGTTGGCTCGGTCGTCTTCCTCTTCCCAGGTCACCTCTGACACCTACAGCCAACGGTCGGTGGGTACGTCAGACACAACCGTTAGTTGGCATGGCCCGGGAGCAAGCCCACTGAAATCACGTGTCCTCTACCTGCCCCTGTCCTTTGCTGTTCCCTCACCAAGCGAAGTATCGCATGCTGTGGGCTCAGCCCCACTGTACAGTGAGGAAGAGCTAACAGAGGGCGGTCAGGAACGGGGGGAGACATCGGCCTTTTCAGCAGCCAAGCGAACAAGTACTGGCGAGGAGAGTGGCTCGGTAGCCGGTCTAGAGACAGGTCTGTCTCCTGACCCAGACGCAGCCGAGGGGGCTAGTAGTGAGGCGGAGACCCTACTTGATGATGAGGAGGTTGATCGCACTTGGCAGCCTCGTCGTCATCAGGCAATTTCTTCCGCATCATCAGAAGAAGAGGGTGGCAGCTTGGCAGCGAGCAAAACAGTCGGTGGGTTGCCCAGGAGACAGCAGCAGGGTCGCATCAGTGTCAGTGGAGCCAAACGTCCACGGAGTAGAGCACCAGCTCCACTGCAGCCTACCACCACGGCCAGTAGTGGTGCCGGTGCGCACGGAGGAAGTAGCAGTCAGCCAGTGAAGAGTAGCGGGGGCAAAGTTTCCTACTCGGTGGTGTGGCAATTTTTCCTCAAGCCGCCCGAGGAAGTAAACGTAGCCGTATGTCGACTATGTGGCCAGAAATGCAAGCGTGGCCAGGGGGCCCATGTTGGGACTACAGCGTTGCGTCAGCATATGCAGCGTCACCATTCGGTGGCCTGGGAAAACCGTGATAAACATACGGCGGTTCTGCCTGCCCCAGCCCCCGCTCCATCACCCGCTCCGTTACTTGCTCCGTCACCCGACGTCGTCAATCGCCCTCTATCAGCCAGTCAAGGCTCCAACACCTCTGCTGAGGGGAGTTGTCGCTCGTTGGCATCTTCCGCTCGTTCAGATGCTCCTTCTCCTGCTACTCCTCTTCTCAGATTCCGTCAACAGTCTTTCTTGGAATCCGTATCCAAGAGACAACAGTTTGCGAGCACGCACCCGACGGTGCAAAAGCTGAACGTCCTCCTGTCCAAGTTGCTGGTGCTGCAGTCCCTCCCTTTCCAACTGGTGGACTCAGCACCTTTCCGAGAAATGATGGCTTGTGCCGCGCCGCGGTGGAGAGTGCCAAGCCGTCATTTCTTTGCCCAAAAGGCAGTGCCAGCCCTGCATTCACATGTAGAAGAGATGGTGGGCCAGTCTTTGAGCATGTCGGTCTCTGCCAAAGTGCACGGCAGCGCCGACGTGTGGAGCTGTAACTACGGTCAGGGACAGTACATGTCATTTACGGCCCACTGGGTGAACGTGGTGCCGGCACAGCCGCACCAGCAACTTGGACAGGTCACGACGCTTTTGCCTCCACGTTTGCACGTCCTTGGTCCAGCAAGCATGTCCGCCTCTACCACCTCTTTTTCCGCCGTGTCCTCAGCCGCCACCCCCGTGCCAAGTCCCATTACCCGACCGGCATATCACATGTGCAGGGCGCAACGGTGTCACGCTGTGCTGCACCTGGTATGCCTTGGCGAACGTAGTCACACAGGGGAGGAACTGCTGAGTGTAATGAACAGAGAAATCGACAGATGGCTGTCTCCGCGCAAACTAAAAATCGGAACCATGTTGACTGACAACGGAAAGAACATGGTGTCTGCTCTGCGTCAAGGAAGGTTGTGCCATGCGCCATGCATGGCTCACGTGTTCAATCTGGTTGTCAAGCGGTTCCTAAAATCCACCATCCCACTGCAAGACATCCTTAAAATGTCACGTAAACTGTGCATGCATTTCAGCCATTCCTACACCGCAAAGAACACCCTCATTGAGCTGCAGCGGCAGAACGGAATTCCACAGCATCGCCTGATCTGCGACGTTGCAACAAGGTGGAATTCAACCCTACACATGTTAGACCGCCTTTACGAGCAGCGAAAGGCCATCACCGATTTCCTGATGTTACAAGCGGATAAAGGTACTCCCCTGTGTAACTTAGATGTCAGCCATTGGCAGCTCATGCGTGACACCTGCCGCTTGCTCAGGCCCTTTGAGGAGGCCACGCTATTCGTGAGTCGGCAGGACTATGGGATGAACGACGTCATTCCTCTGTTGCACGTCCTGGAACAAATGCTGTTAACAATGGCTGGTCAGGGTGCGGTAGACGTGGCGCACAGATCTCAACGCCACATGACCCCTGTGGGGGCAGGACAGGAAGAAGAGGAGGAGGTAGAGGAGGACATTTGTGCTCAGGAATTATTGAGTGAAATGGGTGGTTTTTCCACTCAGCGGACAGGAGTGGAGGAGCAGGAGCATCTAGTAGAGGAGGAGGAGGAGGAGACAGAGGACCCAGACGCACCGTGGCAGTATGCTGTGGAGATGGAGGCAGGGAGTCCCTCGCATTCCTTGGCACAAATGGCCCATAGCATGCTCGGTTGCTTGCGTAGCGACAGCCGAATAATAACCATCAGACAGAGGGATGACTTTTGGCTGTCCACCTTGTTGGACCCTCGCTACCGGTCCAAAATGGTGGCCTTTTTCACACCTGCTGAGAGGGAGGCCAAAATTACGTACTATAAAAACCACCTATGTAGTCAGTTGGTCTCTGCCTTTGTGCGCCAACGTCCATCCTCAGACACTGTGGGCCCTGTGCGCTCGCGTTCCGCTGGCATGGCAGCAGGGGAGGGGTGGGGTGGTAGGAGCAGTGGCAGCTCCACCAGCAGTGGCTGCCTCAGTCTGCAGTCGATGATGAGTAGCTTTCTTCACCAGCGCAGTGAGGAAACTACTAACCAGCCGCAGCAGCAGCAGCAGCATCAGGTGGACCTGGAGCAGGAGCTCAAACAACAGGCTTGGGCCTACTTGGACAGCACCCTGCCAACCGAGGTAGACAATCCCCTTGACTACTGGGCAACGAAACTTGACCTTTGGCTCCAACTAGCTGAATTTGCCCTTGAAAGGCTGTCATGCCCGGCCAGTAGCGTGGCATCGGAGCGCGTGTTTAGTGCGGCAGGAGGTATTGTAACTCCGCGGAGGACACGACTGTCCACCCAAAGTGTGGAGAGACTCACGTTTGTGAAAATGAATCAGGCGTGGATTAGTCTGGATTTCAAACCACCAGTTCCTGACACAACTGACTAAATCCGCCATGAATCATGCCTCAAACATGTGCCACTTTCAGGTCTCCTCACACTGCTGGTGTGTTTAATTTTTTGACATAGGGTGCTGGCAGATTACGGGCCTCCTATAGCTGCTGCCAGGCCCCTAATCTGCCATAGGCCCCTATATACCGCCTCCTCATGCTGCTGCTAGGTCCAGAGTCTCTCATGGGTCCCTGTACGGCCTCCCATTGCTGCTGTCTCCATCGCCACACTCTGCTGCCATGTGCCACTTTCAGGTCTCTTCACACTGCTGGTGTGCTAAATTTTTTGACATAGGGTGCAGGCAGATTACGGGCCTCACATAGCTGCTGCCAGGCCCCTAATCTGCCATGGGCCCCTATAAACCGCCTCCTCATGCTGCTGCCAAGTCTAGAGTCTCTCATGGGTCCCTGTACGGCCTCCCATTGCTGCTGTCTCCATCGCCACACTCTGCTGCCATGTGCCACTTTCAGGTCTCTTCACACTGCTGGTGTGTTAAATTTTTTGACATAGGGTGCAGGCAGATTACGGGCCTCACATAGCTGCTGCCAGGCCCCTAATCTGCCATGGGCCCCTATATACCGCCTCCTCATGCTGCTGCCAAGTCCAGAGTCTCTCATGGGTCCCTGTACGGCCTCCCATTGCTGCTGTCTCCATCGCCACACTCTGCTGCCATGTGCCACTTTCAGGTCTCTTCACACTGCTGGTGTGTTAAATTTTTTGACATAGGGTGCAGGCAGATTACGGGCCTCACATAGCTGCTGCCAGGCCCCTAATCTGCCATGGGCCCCTATATACCGCCTCCTCATGCTGCTGCCAAGTCTAGAGTCTCTCATGGGTCCCTGTACGGCCTCCCATTGCTGCTGTCTCCATCGCCACACTCTGCTGCCATGTGCCACTTTCAGGTCTCTTCACACTGCTGGTGTGTTAAATTTTTTGACATAGGGTGCAGGCAGATTACGGGCCTCACATAGCTGCTGCCAGGCCCCTAATCTGCCATGGGCCCCTATATACCGCCTCCTCATGCTGCTGCCAAGTCCAGAGTCTCTCATGGGTCCCTGTACGGCCTCCCATTGCTGCTGTCTCCATCGCCACACTCTGCTGCCATGTGCCACTTTCAGGTCTCCTTCACACTGCTGGTGTGTTAAATTTTTTGACATAGGGTGCAGGCAGATTACGGGCCTCACATAGCTGCTGCCAGGCCCCTAATCTGCCATGGGCCCCTATAAACCGCCTCCTCATGCTGCTGCCAAGTCTAGAGTCTCTCATGGGTCCCTGTACGGCCTCCCATTGCTGCTGTCTCCATCGCCACACTCTGCTGCCATGTGCCACTTTCAGGTCTCTTCACACTGCTGGTGTGTTAAATTTTTGGACATAGGGTGCAGGCAGATTACGGGCCTCACATAGCTGCTGCCAGGCCCCTAATCTGCCATGGGCCCCTATATACCGCCTCCTCATGCTGCTGCCAAGTCTAGAGTCTCTCATGGGTCCCTGTACGGCCTCCCATTGCTGCTGTCTCCATCGCCACACTCTGCTGCCATGTGCCACTTTCAGGTCTCTTCACACTGCTGGTGTGTTAAATTTTTTGACATAGGGTGCAGGCAGATTACGGGCCTCACATAGCTGCTGCCAGGCCCCTAATCTGCCATGGGCCCCTATATACCGCCTCCTCATGCTGCTGCCAAGTCTAGAGTCTGTCATGGGTCCCTGTACGGCCTCCCATTGCTGCTGTCTCCATCGCCACACTCTGCCATGTGCCACTTTCAGGTCTCTTCACACTGCTGGTGTGTTTAATTTTTTGACATAGGGTGCAGGCAGATTACGGGCCTCACATAGCTGCTGCCAGGCCCCTAATCTGCCATGGGCCCCTATATACCGCCTCCTCATGCTGCTGCCAAGTCCAGAGTCTCTCATGGGTCCCTGTACGGCCTCCCATTGCTGCTGTCTCCATCGCCACACTCTGCTGCCATGTGCCACTTTCAGGTCTCTTCACACTGCTGGTGTGTTAAATTTTTTGACATAGGGTGCAGGCAGATTACGGGCCTCACATAGCTGCTGCCAGGCCCCTAATCTGCCATGGGCCCCTATATACCGCCTCCTCATGCTGCTGCCAAGTCCAGAGTCTCTCATGGGTCCCTGTACGGCCTCCCATTGCTGCTGTCTCCATCGCCACACTCTGCTGCCATGTGCCACTTTCAGGTCTCCTTCACACTGCTGGTGTGTTAAATTTTTTGACATAGGGTGCAGGCAGATTACGGGCCTCACATAGCTGCTGCCAGGCCCCTAATCTGCCATGGGCCCCTATAAACCGCCTCCTCATGCTGCTGCCAAGTCTAGAGTCTCTCATGGGTCCCTGTACGGCCTCCCATTGCTGCTGTCTCCATCGCCACACTCTGCTGCCATGTGCCACTTTCAGGTCTCCTTCACACTGCTGGTGTGTTAAATTTTTGGACATAGGGTGCAGGCAGATTACGGGCCTCACATAGCTGCTGCCAGGCCCCTAATCTGCCATGGGCCCCTATATACCGCCTCCTCATGCTGCTGCCAAGTCTAGAGTCTCTCATGGGTCCCTGTACGGCCTCCCATTGCTGCTGTCTCCATCGCCACACTCTGCTGCCATGTGCCACTTTCAGGTCTCTTCACACTGCTGGTGTGTTAAATTTTTTGACATAGGGTGCAGGCAGATTACGGGCCTCACATAGCTGCTGCCAGGCCCCTAATCTGCCATGGGCCCCTATATACCGCCTCCTCATGCTGCTGCCAAGTCTAGAGTCTCTCATGGGTCCCTGTACGGCCTCCCATTGCTGCTGTCTCCATCGCCACACTCTGCTGCCATGTGCCACTTTCAGGTCTCTTCACACTGCTGGTGTGTTAAATTTTTTGACATAGGGTGCAGGCAGATTACGGGCCTCACATAGCTGCTGCCAGGCCCCTAATCTGCCATGGGCCCCTATATACCGCCTCCTCATGCTGCTGCCAAGTCTAGAGTCTGTCATGGGTCCCTGTACGGCCTCCCATTGCTGCTGTCTCCATCGCCACACTCTGCTGCCATGTGCCACTTTCAGGTCTCTTCACACTGCTGGTGTGTTAAATTTTTTGACATAGGGTGCAGGCAGATTACGGGCCTCACATAGCTGCTGCCAGGCCCCTAATCTGCCATGGGCCCCTATATACCGCCTCCTCATGCTGCTGCCAAGTCCAGAGTCTCTCATGGGTCCCTGTACGGCCTCCCATTGCTGCTGTCTCCATCGCCACACTCTGCTGCCATGTGCCACTTTCAGGTCTCTTCACACTGCTGGTGTGTTAAATTTTTTGACATAGGGTGCAGGCAGATTACGGGCCTCACATAGCTGCTGCCAGGCCCCTAATCTGCCATGGGCCCCTATATACCGCCTCCTCATGCTGCTGCCAAGTCCAGAGTCTCTCATGGGTCCCTGTACGGCCTCCCATTGCTGCTGTCTCCATCGCCACACTCTGCTGCCATGTGCCACTTTCAGGTCTCCTTCACACTGCTGGTGTGTTAAATTTTTTGACATAGGGTGCAGGCAGATTACGGGCCTCACATAGCTGCTGCCAGGCCCCTAATCTGCCATGGGCCCCTATAAACCGCCTCCTCATGCTGCTGCCAAGTCTAGAGTCTCTCATGGGTCCCTGTACGGCCTCCCATTGCTGCTGTCTCCATCGCCACACTCTGCTGCCATGTGCCACTTTCAGGTCTCTTCACACTGCTGGTGTGTTAAATTTTTGGACATAGGGTGCAGGCAGATTACGGGCCTCACATAGCTGCTGCCAGGCCCCTAATCTGCCATGGGCCCCTATATACCGCCTCCTCATGCTGCTGCCAAGTCTAGAGTCTCTCATGGGTCCCTGTACGGCCTCCCATTGCTGCTGTCTCCATCGCCACACTCTGCTGCCATGTGCCACTTTCAGGTCTCTTCACACTGCTGGTGTGTTAAATTTTTTGACATAGGGTGCAGGCAGATTACGGGCCTCACATAGCTGCTGCCAGGCCCCTAATCTGCCATGGGCCCCTATATACCGCCTCCTCATGCTGCTGCCAAGTCTAGAGTCTGTCATGGGTCCCTGTACGGCCTCCCATTGCTGCTGTCTCCATCGCCACACTCTGCCATGTGCCACTTTCAGGTCTCTTCACACTGCTGGTGTGTTTAATTTTTTGACATAGGGTGCAGGCAGATTACGGGCCTCACATAGCTGCTGCCAGGCCCCTAATCTGCCATGGGCCCCTATATACCGCCTCCTCATGCTGCTGCCAAGTCCAGAGTCTCTCATGGGTCCCTGTACGGCCTCCCATTGCTGCTGTCTCCATCGCCACACTCTGCTGCCATGTGCCACTTTCAGGTCTCTTCACACTGCTGGTGTGTTAAATTTTTTGACATAGGGTGCAGGCAGATTACGGGCCTCACATAGCTGCTGCCAGGCCCCTAATCTGCCATGGGCCCCTATATACCGCCTCCTCATGCTGCTGCCAAGTCCAGAGTCTCTCATGGGTCCCTGTACGGCCTCCCATTGCTGCTGTCTCCATCGCCACACTCTGCTGCCATGTGCCACTTTCAGGTCTCCTTCACACTGCTGGTGTGTTAAATTTTTTGACATAGGGTGCAGGCAGATTACGGGCCTCACATAGCTGCTGCCAGGCCCCTAATCTGCCATGGGCCCCTATAAACCGCCTCCTCATGCTGCTGCCAAGTCTAGAGTCTCTCATGGGTCCCTGTACGGCCTCCCATTGCTGCTGTCTCCATCGCCACACTCTGCTGCCATGTGCCACTTTCAGGTCTCTTCACACTGCTGGTGTGTTAAATTTTTTGACATAGGGTGCAGGCAGATTACGGGCCTCACATAGCTGCTGCCAGGCCCCTAATCTGCCATGGGCCCCTATATACCGCCTCCTCATGCTACTGCCAAGTCTAGAGTCTCTCATGGGTCCCTGTACGGCCTCCCATTGCTGCTGTCTCCATCGCCACACTCTGCTGCCATGTGCCACTTTCAGGTCTCTTCACACTGCTGGTGTGTTAAATTTTTTGACATAGGGTGCTGGCAGATTACGGGCCTCCCATTGCTGCTGCCAGACATGTAATCTGCCATGGGCCCCCGTACCGACTCCTCATGCTGTGACGTTGCAACAAGGTGTAATTCAACCCTACATATGTTAGACCGCCTTTACGAACAGCTAAAGGCCATCACAGATTTCCTGATGTTAAAAGCGGATAAAGGTACTCCCTGTGTAACTTAGATGTCAGCCATTGTCAGCTCATGTGTGACACCTGCGCTTGCTCAGGCCCTTTGAGGAGGCCACGCTATTCGTGAGTCGGCAGGACTATGGGATGAATGAGGTCAAATCGGCCATGGGCCCCCGTACCGCCTGTTCACGCTGATGCTGGTCCCACAGTGTGACCTGGGTCCCTGTACGGCCTCCCATTGCTTCCACTCTGCCATGTACCTCTTTGAAATCTCCTCACACTCCTGCGGTTGTCCATTTTGTCATAGGTTGCTGGCAGATTAGCGGCCTTCCATAGGTGCCGCCAGGCCCCATATCGACCATGGGCCCCCGTACCTCCTGGTCACGCTGCTGCTGAGCCCACAGTGTGACCTGGGTCCCTGTACGGCCTCCCATTGCTTCCACTCTGCCATGTGCCACTTTGAAATCTCCTCACACTCCTGCGGTTGTCCATTTTGTCATAGGTTGCTGGCAGATTACAGGCCTTCCATAGGTGCCACCAAGCCCCATATCGGCCATGGGCCCCCGTACCGCCTGGTCACGCTGCTGCTGGGCCCACAGTGTGACCTGGGTCCCTGTACCGCCTCCCATTGCTCCCACTCTGCCATGTGCCACTTTCAGGTCTCCTCACGCTCCTGCTGGTTTCCATTTTGTCATAGGTTGCTGTATGGCCTCCCATTGCTGCTGCCTCCACCGCCACACTGTGGCTCCAAACACTGGTTTTGGCCCCGTGACTGGCCAAAGGAGTGAAGTGTGCAGTGATTCTAAGATCGACGGCACTCATCTGCATGTCATACTGACAGACAGTATTATTTCTCTTCCCCAGCAGACTCCAAGGGCATTTAAATTAAAGGTACAGTGTTCTGCACTAATATTAAGTCTCTCTGAAGCCTAGAAACACCCTTTTTTAAGTTAAATTCACAGCGAATTTATTCGACTCGAATCGAATATTGTCCACGAATTCGCCGAATCAGTCGAATCGAATTTTTCATTTCTTCGCTCATCTCTAGAAATCATACTTGCCTAGGCGGATGCAGCATCGGTTCGGTCTGGTGAAAGACCGCTGTTCGCTCAGTTCTCAGTGCTCAGTGAGCAGAGAGCTGGTCACTATCAGTCACTGCTCTCAGCTCTGTCCCCCTCCCGCGTTCACTGGAGCACTGGGCTGTGGAAGGGGTGAGAGCGGCTGACTCAGGGTCTCAGAGGATCACTTAGAGGTTGAGCCAGGTGCCAGTCCAAACATATGGGTTGATCCTGACTTTAAAGTCAGGATGTTTCCCCAGCCTGGACCGGTTGAGGGATGTCAGCCAACAGCAGACTTTAGCCCACTGTCGGCTGAAAATTGGCCGCGGGAGTGCAGAACAAATTGCACTCCTGTAATCCACAGGAGAAATATATAGCTAAAAGAGCTTTGGCTGTACTTCTCCTTTTACCACTTGCCTACTGGGCACTATTACCCCCTTCCTGCCCAAGCCAATTTTCAGCTTTCAATGACAATTGCGTGGTCACGCAACACTGTACCCATATGAAACTTTTAGCATTTTTTTTCACACAAATAGAGTTTTCTTTTGGTGGAATTTAATCACCACTGGGTTTTTTATGTTTTGCACTATAAATGAAAAAAGACCAAAAATTAAAAAAAAAAAACTTTTCTTTGTTTCTATGATCAGCTTTTGCAAGCAGGTAATTTTTCTCCTTCACTGATGTGTGTTGATGAGGCTTCACGGATAGGCACTGATAGACAGCACTGATGGGCATTGACAGGCAGCACTGATGGGCACTGATGGGCACTGATGAGACCGCACTGATAGGCAGCACTGATAGGCTACACTGATGAGGCGGCACTGGTGGACATTGATGAGGAGGCACTGATGAGGCTGCACTAATGTGCAGTACTGATAAGCGGCAATGATGGGCAGTGATAGGTGGCACTAATGGGCACTAATAGGCAGCACTGAAGGGCACTGACTGGTGGGACTGATGGGCACAAATTGGCAGCACTGACGGGCACAGATTGGCAGCACTGCTGAGCACTGATGGACAGCACTGTTAAGCACTGATGGGCACTTTTGGGGCTGCACTATTAATCAGGGCACTGATAATCAGTGTAGATTAATCATTTCACAGTTTCCAGTTATTGGCAGTACTTTCCTCACGCTGTGACAGCTTGAGGAAAGTACTGCCGATAACCGGCAGGTTTATTTACATGGTGGTCAGCTGTGATTGGACACAGCTGATCACGTGGTAAAAGGCTGCTGTGATTGACCTTTTACCGTGTCATGTGATCAACTGTGTCCAAAGGACACAGCGATCACAGACAGTGCAGGTAAGTGCTGCTAGGGGCGAGTTCTGGGAGGACATTATATGATGTCCTCTTAGAACTGGATAACCACGCTGTGTACATCATTCAGCTATAGCACGGTCAAGATGTGATTAATAAATGAAATCATCATTTAAAAACTGACTTTTGTATTGACTTGGGTTACCTTTATGTAATATTAAAATTTTCTTGATGATCTGAATCATTTAAGTGTGACAAAATATGCAAACAAAATCAGAAAGGGACAAATACTTTTTCACTGCACTGTATGTATTTATCTTTGCTGATTCACTGGTAGGCAATCAGATATTCCCTAGATCAACAATCCCTGGTGTTATTACCTCTAAATATTAATATCCAGATATACTTTGTTAATTTAGGAATACAGCCAGACTTTTTTTAAAACAATATACTGAGCTATCCAGAACCAGACTATTCAACATTTTCATAGCTTTTACTGTGAAGAAGTCTTTCCACATTTGGAGAATACATTTCTTTTCCTCCAGACATAAAGAGTGCCCCCTTGTCCTCTGTGATGACCTCAGGGTGACTAACTCTACACCGAGTTCACTATATGAACCACTGATGTATTTATACATGTTGATCGTATCCCCCCTTAATCTCCTCTTCTCAAGAGAGAATAAATTCATTTCTTCTAATCTTTCCTCATAGCTGAGCTCCTCCATGCCTCGTATTAGTTTGGTTGCCCTTCTCTGCACTTCCTCCAATTCTCTAATATCCTTCTTGTGAGCTGGTGCCCAAAACTGAACTGCATATTCCAGATGAGGTCTTACTAATGATTTGTACAGGGGTAATATGATATCTCTCTCTCTGGAGTCTATACCTCTTTTTAATACAAGAGAGGATTTTGCTCGCTTTAGAAACCACAGCTTGGCATTGCCATTATTAAGCTTGTGATCTACCAGAACTCCCAGATCCTTCTCCACCATTGATTCCCCCAGTTGTACCCCCCTAGTATGTATGATGCATGCATATTCTTAGCCCCCAAGTGCAGAACCTTACATTTATCAACATTAAATCTCATTTGCCACATAGTTGCCCAATTAAACAGTGCATTGAGGTCGGCTTGTAAATTGGAGACATCCTGTAAGGACATTATTCCACTGCACAGCTTGGTGTCATCTGCAAAGACTGAAATGGTATTTTTAATCCCAGACCCTATATCATTTATAAATATATTAAAAAGTAAGGGTCCCAACACTGAACCTTGGGGTACACCACTGACAACCCTAGACCATTCAGAGTATGAATCATTAACCACTACTCTCTGAATACGATCTTTTATCCAGTTTTCTATCCATTTACATACAGATTTTTCCAAGCCTGTAGACTTTACCTTACACATTAGCTGTGTGTGGGGAACTGTGTCAAACGCTTTAGTAAAATCCAAGCATGCCACGTCCACAGCCACTCCTTTATTTAAGGTTTCACTTACCTCCTCACAAAAAGAAATCAGATTTGTTTTACAACTTCTGTCTTTCATGAATCCATGCTGCCTGTTATTTAACATTTATTTATCTTCCCGTCTGGCCCATGTCGATAAACGGCCAGACGGGAGAGCTGCCAATGCGGATGGACATTTCTAAATGTCCCCCCACATCCATTGGCTGTACATGCTCCCTGGGAGAGTGTGGCACCGCAATCCCGTGCCCGCTGTGTCCTCCAGACACAGCAGAACACAGTTTGCTGTGTGAGGTTCAATTCATGTGATAACTGATTGGCCAATCAGTGAACACATGAACTGTAGTAAACAATATGTCACTTCCTGACATCATTGCTTACTACTTGTGACAGAGGTCACATGGTACAAGGCTATTCAAAACAGCCTAGTACCATGTGACAAGCTTTGACCAATCACAGCTCCCACAGTATTTCTCAATGGCTGCAGGAATGCAGCCAGAGAGAAGGAAAAATTATTCCTTTTACAGCCTTTATGGGTGTAAAAGCAATCAGTGTGAAAAAAGAAAAAAAAAATCTTCATCACCCCCCACAAGTAGTACAGTGTTGCTATGCTGACACTGTACTGCTAGGGTGACAGTATGTTAAAAAAAAAAAAAAAAACATAAATAATAATATAAAAAAAAATAAAAATATAAAAAAAATTATAATTTTTGGTTATAAACTAATATGGGTTACTTTTTTTTACTAAAAAGATAGATGAATACATTTTGGCCAATATTTATGAAGAAAGATTATTTATATGCAAAATTTTATAAGAAAAACACTTTTTTAAAAAACTTTTTGGACTTTTTCATTTATATAGCACCAAAATAAAAATCCCAGTGGTGAATAAATACCACCAAAATAAAGTTTTATCTGTCTCAAAAAATGCTAAAAAAATTCATATGGGTACAGTGTTGCATGACCGCGCAATTGTCATTTAAAGTGTGATAGCACTGAAAGCTGAAAATTGGCCTGGACTGGAAGGGGGTGAAAGTGTCCAGACTTGAAGTGGTTAAAATATTTTTTTCTAGCAAAAACTCATCTACCTATGTGGTTCTTTTATTAAACTCTTGAAAATCTGTGAAAATCATTTTGCTATGTTTCCAGAAATGCATATAACATACATTAATATGTTTATATATGAATAATTCACAGACATGTTTCTTTCCTGCACTAAAGAAAAAGGCCATTTTGATCACCAATGTACAGTTTTGAAATCCAGCTTGAACAGTGATTCTGAGTATAAACATTCTACCAGAATTTAAAGTGCTGGTATTGTTCTGGATAATGCTGAATGCCATTTTCCCCTAATTATCTTGGAGCACAAGATACACACTAATGACTTGTGTCCAGTAAAAACCTATGCCCCTTTGGATGTCAACAATAAACATTTTTGAATAGTGATGAGACAATTTAGAAACCATTACCTTGATTCCTAAATTGTGTGATTTTCTACAGTTCAGACAACTCTACATGCAAATATTCTGGAGAATCCAGAGTGATGAATTGGCGATTCTCCTGATTCAGTCATCCTTATTACTGAGTTATAAATAATGTACATATTGGAAAAGGTACCAAGAACGCGAACACTTGTTTTTTTCCATTTGCACATTTTATCAATGCTTCTCGTTAAACCTGAACTCAAAATAACAATTCCTATTTCTGCTTGCTCATCTACAAGAGCTAAAAAGTCTTTCATTATGAAAAAAACATGATTTATTTTGCTTTTTTTGTTTTGTTTTGTTTCTGTGTGTCCCTAGTATTAGACTACCAAACACACACATACTGCTAGACCAACTTGTACTTGGTTCTTGCCTACTTTAAACTATCAGTTGTACATGTAAAACATTATTCGTCTAACCATTTGCCTATCGGGCACTTTCACGCTTTTCCTGCTCAGGCCAATTTTCAGCTTTCAATGCTGTCACACTTTTGCGCAGTTATGCAACACTGCACACGTATGAAATTGTTATAATTTTTTTGAGACATATAGAGCTTTCTTTTGGTGGTATTTAATCACTACTGGGTTTTTATTTTTTGCTAAACAAACGAAAAAAGACCAAACTTTTGGAAAAAAAAAATTTTCTTAGTTTTTGTTATAAACTTTTGCAAACAGGTAATTTTTTTCCTTCACTGATGTGCGCTGCTGCTGCACTGATGGGCACTGATATGCAGCAATGGTGGGCACTGAAAGACTCCACTGATGGATACTGATGAGGCTGCACTGATAGTCAGCACTCATGGGTACTGATAGGCTGCACTGATGGGCACTGACGAGGAGGCACTGATGAGGCTGTACTGATATGGCAAACTGATAGGCAACACTGATAGGCACTGAAGGTCACAGATAGGTGGCACTGACTGGCGGCACTGATATACACTGACTGACTGCACTGATGGACACTGACTGGTGGCACTGATGATCACTGGCTGGTGGCATTGATGGACACTGACTGGCGGCACTGATGGTCACTGGCAGCACTAATGGACACTGACTGGCAGCACTGATGGAACCTATTGAGACTGAACTGATGGACACTGTTGGGGCTGGGGCTGCACTGGACTGCCTCTGCCTCTAACCTGCTATTACCGTCTCTTCTCTTTCCCCATGCTGTGATAGCGTGAGGAATGTGCAGCCGATAACCAGCAAATGTGTTTACATTGTGATCAGCTGTGTCATTGGACACAGCTGATCACATAGTAAAAGGCCGCTGTGGTTGGCCCTTTACTATGTCATGTGATCAGCTATGTCCGACGGACACAACAATCACAGAGCTCGCCAGGTGCATGATCCAGGGGGCAAGCAAGGGGCATGCTTCTGGAGGATGTCATATGACGCCCTCCCAGAACTAGACGACCGCGCTGTAGCCGTCATTTGGCTATAGTATAGTTAAGTGGTTAAAGAATGTAAAATACAAACAATAGGAGGAAACCTGTCATGAGGGAAACTCAAAGGCTGCCATTGCTTACTCGTTTTTAAAGCTGCTTTTGTCTCTCTGGATCTAACATTTCTGTCAGTACAATTATACAGTCAGGATTCAAGATAGTCAGGTACTTAGAATTTTTTAAAATGGCAGCCTACATATTACTCTCAGTACGTTTTTCCTTTAATCTGCAATTACTATCATTGTTTTCTTGGAGTTTAAAAGTGTATGTTTTATTGTAATAATTTTTTTGTAACATTAAAGCTGAACTCCAGGTAAACATCTAAATACTAAGATACACATAAGAAAACCGTTTGTGTTTCTGTCCATTCATTTCTGAGAGTTACACAGCCCTGCCAGACACCACAACCAGGTGGATGACATCACTTTTTCTGTTAAGCAGGACATAGACGATACGAAAACCGAACAAAAATTTAAAATATTTTTTGTTTCATTAGTGTGCCTGCTGCGACTTGTGATTTGCATGCCACAATCGAAAGTGCCTGATCCAACATGATGGATTTTTATATGAAAAACAAACCAATTGATGGCACAATCGTTTGAGCTATTTTCAGTTTTTGACAGAACTTTCGGATTTTGAGTCTATGGCCTGCCTTACAGTTATAGAATGAATACAGTGGTGTTATCTCTCCTCCACCATAGTCTGCTGATTGTATAATGAGGGATTAGCAGGAGATCGCTGAGGTCTTGGCTCACTCTGCTCTCTCCTATGAGCTATGTTCAAAATGCACTGCCTTTGCAACTTGCTGCAGGTGCCAAAACATTGTTAAGGGTACCCCAAATGCAGATCTCAAATTCAGTGCATTTGCAGGCACCAGGTGGCACGATACTGCAGTACCATGTGATTTGGTGTGGTGCATTTTTCAAAAGTAGTGCATGCACTACTTTTTGTATATTGCAAAGTGATTTAAAGCCCAATCAAATTAAATGGGCACCACCTGCCTGGAGTTTGCATGTTCTCCCTGTGCCTGCGTGGGTTTCTTCCGGGTCCTCCAGTTTCCTCCCACACAAAGACATGCTGGTAGGTTAATGGGATCCTGTCTAAATTGGCCCTAGTATGTGTTTGTATGAATGTAAGTTAGGGACCTTAGATTGTACGCTCCTTAAGGGTTAGGGACTGATGTTAATATACAATATATGTAAACTGCTATGTAAATTGATGGAGCTATTTAAGTACCTATAATAAATAATAAATAAATAAATATAAATGGACTGCCAAACTGCACTGCAGGGGAATGCACAGGAATCCCACAGGAATGTGATTTGCAACAGAAAAAAATTAATGTGTTTCGGGAGCCAAACACACTCCCCCTTCATCAGGGTTCAGGAATTTTGGCTGTGCTTAACCACTTGCCTACTAGGCACTTTTACCCCCCTTCCTGCCCAGGCCAATTTTCTGTACCCACATAAAATTTTTATCATTTTTTTCACACAAATAGAGCTTTCTTTTGGTGGTGTTTAATCACCACTGGGTGTTTTATTTTTTGCACTCTAAACAAAAAAAGAGCGAAAATTTTGAAAAAAAAAGTTTGCTTTGTTTCTATTATAAAATTTTGCAAACAGGTATTTTTTCTCCTTCACTGATGTGTGTTGATGAGGCTGCACTAATAGGCAGCACTGATGGGCACTGATAGGCTGCACTGATGAGGTGGCACTGATGGGCATTGATGAGGAGGCACTGATGATGGTGCACTGAAATGCGGCACTGATAGGCAGCAAAGATGGGTATTGATAGATAGCACTAAAGGGCACTGATAGGCAGAACTGACGGGCACAGATTTACAGCATTGCTGGGCAGTACTGTTGGGAACTGATGGGCAGCACTGCTGAGTATCTCTGTTGGGCACTGATGGGCAGCACTGCTGGGCACTTTTGGCGCTGCACTGATAATCAGGGCACTGATAATTAGTGCCCTGATTATCAGTGCAGATGTCTGCTTTGACAGTTGCCAGTTACCAGCAGTACTGCTGATAACTAGCAAGTGTATTTACATAGTGGTCAGCTATAATTGGACACAGCTGTTCAAGTGACAAAAGGCAGCTGTGATTGGCCTTTTACCATGTCATGTGATCAGCTGTGTCCAAAGGACACAGCAATCACAGACAGCGCCGGGTGCGCCCCGCTGGGGGCATGGGGGAAACACTTTCTGGGAGGATGTCATATGATGCCCTTCCAGAACCGGACTACCATGCTATTGAAAACATTTTGGTAAATGCAGCCAAAAGGGCAAGTGGCACTGAAGAGAAAAACAGCAAGAACTGGCCAAAACCTGAGCCACATTGGCTAGCTACAGTCATGGCCGAAATTGTTGGCACCCTTGATATTTTTCCTGAAAATCAAGTATTTCACACAAAAAAGGTATTGCATTAACACATGTTTTGCTATACACATGTTTATTCCCTTTGTATGTATTGGAACAAATATAAAACAGAGGCAGAAAAGCAAATATGACATAATGTCACACAAAACCCCAAAAATGGGCTGGACAAAAGTATTGGCACCCTTAACTTAATATTTGGTTGCACACCCTTTGGAAAACATAACTGAAATCAGTCGCTTCCTATAACCATCAATAAGCTTCTGACACCTCTCACCCGGAATTTTGGACCACTCTTCCTTTGCAAACAGCTCCAGGTCTCTCTTATTGGAAGGACACCTTTTTCCAACAGCAATTTTAAGATCTCTCCACAGGTGTTCAATGGGATTTAGATCTGGGCTCATTGCTGGCCACTTCAGAACTCTCCAGCGCTTCTTTGCCATCCATTTCTGAGTGCTTTTTGTCGTATGTTTGGGGTCATTGTCCTGCTGGAAGACCCAGGATCTTGGACGCAAACCCAGCTTTCTGACACTGGGCCCTACAGTGCGACCCAAAATCCTTTGGTAATCCTCAGATTTCATGATGCCTTGCACACAGTCAAGGCACCCAGTGCCAGAGGCAGCAAAACAACCCCAAAACATCATTGAACCTCCACCATATTTTACCGTAGGTACTGTGTTTTGTTCTTTGTAGGCCTCATTCCGTTTTCGGTAAACAGTAGAATGATGTGCTTTACCGAAAAGCTCTATCTTGGTCTCATCTGTCCACAAGACGTTTTCCCAGAAGGCTTTTGGCTTACTCAAGTACATTTTGGCAAACTGTAGTCTTGCTTTTTTATGTCTCTGTGTCAGCAGTGGGGTCCTCCTGGGTCTCCTGCCATAGCGTTTCATTTCATTTAAATGTCGACGGATAGTTCGCGCTGACACTGATGCTCCCTGAGCCTGCAGGACAGCTTGAATGTCTTTGGAACATGTTTGGGGCTGCTTATCCACCATCCGGACTATTCTTCGTTGCAATCTTTCATCAATTTTCCTCATCCGTCCACGACCAGGGAGATTAGCTACAGTGCCATGGGTTGCAAACTTCTTGATAATGTTGCGCACTGTGGACAAAGGCAAATCTAGTTCTCTGGAGATGGACTTGTAACCTTGAGATTGTTGATATTTTGCCACAATTTTGGTTCTCAGGTCCTCAGACAGTTCTCGTCTCCTCTTTCTGTTGTCCATGCTTAGTGTGGCACAGACAGACACACAATGCAAAGGTTAAGTGAACGTCTCTCCTTTTTATCTGCTTTCAGGTGTGATTTCTATATTGCCCACACCTGTTACTTGCCCCAGGTGAGTTTACAGGAGCATCACATGCTTGTAACATTCTTATTTATCCGCAGTTGTGAAAGGGTGCCAATACTTTTGTCCAGCCCATTTTTGGAGGTTTGTGTGACATTATGTCGAATTTGCTTTCTTTCCTCCCTTTTTTTGTTTTGTCCCAATACACACAAAGGGAATAAACATGTGTATAGCAAAACATGTGTTAATGCAATACGTTTCGTGAGAAATACATGATTTCCTGGAGAAATATCAAGGGTGCCAACAATTTCGGCCATGACTGTATACCAGCATATATAACAGATTCAGCATTACATGGCAGCAATCATTTGTTGATTCCTGGATTAGGTGCATGGCAGTGAAGCTGAACGTGTCAAGCTCAGGGGCGGACTGATCATTCGGGCACTCGGGCACTGCCCGAGGGCTCAGGGTCAGTAGGGGGCCCCATGAGATGCCCCTGGTACCCTTCATAGGCTTTTTTGGGTGTGGTTTGAGTGTGGGCGAGGACACAGGGGCCCCATGATCCCCTATTGCCCAGGGGCCCCATGAGTTGTCAGTCCGCCCCTGGTCAAGCTTTAATGTCACTTCTATGTCTACCCCACAACTAATATTCAGCCTAGGAGTTGGAGAGTGGTCACTGTCATGGCAAAGCTGCTTTTCAAACAGGAAAGGATGCTCCTACATGAGTTCTTTTAAAGTTTATGTTGCAAGCAACTATTATTATGATTTATATAGTGATTAGAAGTGGTTGGTGTTCTGAGCCTGAAATGGAATGGTTGTCACTCATTTTCTGGCATGCTATATTTTTTCTTGTTTTAATCCGTGGTGTATAACTTAGAAATGTCCATCTAAATTTAAATGTCTTTAATCTAAATTTAATGTTTTCATCGAACTTCTTGTCAGAATACCAGAAAAAGAATTAGTGACAAGCGTGCACTTATCCTTATGCAAAAGAAAGCATTGCGTGTGTGTGTGGGGGGGGGGGGGGGGGTATTTGAATTACAAGTGTACTTATGGCTTCTGTTCTTCTGTTCTAGGTCAAAGTAACAAAGGCAAATCATCAATGTAGAAGTTTAAAGGAGCATTCACATAAATTGCTTCCTGGAAACATTCCCTTGGATTGTATAAAGAGGGCAAGAAAGTATACGTGATTGTATTTTCTTCTCCTTGGATCAGAATGATGCTAGTTCTCATAGTACACAAGTGGATGTATTTGCAGATGCAAATGTTGCAGTCCCAGGAAGATGGAAAACTGTCTTATTACTGGTGCTTTGGTGCCCTCTACTGGAAGTCTCTCTGCTTTTCCTTCTTTTTGCACTGGTAGCTGTAACTCAACCACTTTGAGTTACAACATGATGTTTGCACAGACAGTAATTACGTCAAAGAGACCTAAGTGTTATGATCAATCTGGACATCAAAGACTGTGAATTAAACTAAAAGTGCCATAAATGCCGCCTGAGTTTGAGGCAGTGGGATATTTTAGGTTTGTTTTGCAGGCAGCCACATCACGTGCTTGTATTTTGCCTTAACCCAGCCAAAATGTGATTGTCAGAGGAGGAAAATCTGTAACGTTACCCGTGAGGGCTCGTTGTAGGACGTTGATCACCTCGCAAAGGCTTCCACCATCGGCATCTTCATCGCTGCTCTGGGGATCCGACTCTCTGATTGGACTGCACATTTGAAAAGACCTCTCTATAGAATCACACCTCCAAACAGAATATAGCAGTTGGGTGACTCAGAAGTATTGCCTTTAAGTTTTGATTGACAAGCTTTCCTAGTTCAGATAGTATTTGTAAAAGATTGACAGAGGTGCTATGTCAGTATAGTAATTTATGATGTTGGTATTAAATGCAATCGTAGTATATGGCAATAAAAAGCCCATATAACACATTTGTAAATGCCGTATGGCTACTCATGACAAAGCTTCATAATTGAAAATATTATTATTTACGCTAGAAAGCCATCAGTCCTGTGATTCTGGACCATTCTGGGTCTCCTAATGCATGATGCCCAACTTCCTGAAGGTCTGTCCCATTGCATAGGCAAAGAAGTCATGCATTGCTGTGCAATGTATCCCATTACTTCTTACTCAAATTATTCTAACTTAGGGGAAAAGGTTTTTCCTAATATTCCATAGACCATGCTGAGTAGAAAGCATCAGAAAAAAAAGGCTGCTCTTTTGTCATTGTTTTTATCTTTTGCCACTGTTGGTGTTTTTTATGTGACTTGTCTTTTACAAAATAAAGTGGACATCTAAAGATTTCTATAGAAACTCAATTAAACGTTTATTTAGTATGAATATTTTATACTTACGTTTAATGTATAATATGGTGTATGTGCTTTTTTCATGATATAAGAAAACGGTTTCTTTTGTGAATATCTGGAACTTTGTGATGTCTGGGGAATTTGTTAGTATATTAAAATGCATATTTTATCTTCCTGTAACCCTGTGATTATAAAAAGAAATGAACATTAGCTGACAAAAATATCCTGTTTCAGGAAATTACTATTCCACTGTATTATGATCTACTTAAAATGCTTTTCTTTTTTACGTTTGATGATAAATAATATTCCTTTAAATATTTAGCTGTGAAATTGTTGTCTACTGGCTGCATGAAGTAAAATGGCTCATAAAAGACAGGAAAATCAAAAATGGTAAGAAATTTGTATAGGATTTCTTAATATTTATACACTTAGTATTATTTCCTTAGTTATGCTTTCTGCTCCAAAAGAGATGTTCTATAAAAGGGGGAAAGAAAAGTTGAAGGTGGTGCCGCCTGTAGCAACCAGTCAGAATCCAGCTTTTGAATTTGTTGTGTGATATTGAAATGAATAGTAAAGTCAGATCAGTTGCTATGAAAAGCAAAAAAAATTCTCATTCATCCATACACAGAAAAAAAATATAAATATATATTCACATATATATTCACAAAATGTATCATGGGTGGTTTAAACAATCATTTTTATTACTGGTTGTTGGTCAAATAAAATCTCAGCTATAAAAATAGAGCCCCCACCACTCCATGAAAATAGAATAACAATTAAAAAAAAACAAAAAACGATACCTTATATCCTAGGTTATTGCTGCATCTTGTAAGAATCTCATGAGAAGATGGTCATGGACATCACTGGGCCTTCTCTCAGGATCCTAGGATTACTGAGGAGCCCATCATATCAAGTGGCACCAGAACTGTCCAAATCTCTCATGAGATTTGGGATTCTGAGCTTTGGAGAAAGGAGAAAGGACCCATGACAGCACCCCTGCCTAGGTAAGCTCACCAAAAATTGGGGTGCAAGATGAGAGTTTTCTACTTTTCTTGCTAATTTTTTTTACTATAACTATGCTTTTTTACATAGGGGGTCTACAAGATAATGCATTGTCTGCTTTAAAAGCTAGTCAGTTTTCCCTTAATATACACATTGGAAGAAGTTTGTGAACCTGCTGCAATCATTGATTTCATCAGGAGTGACTCCTAAACATGGTCTGATTGTCCCAAACAAAATTTGCATAAACGAATATCACACAAACAATTTAATGGAGCATATTGTTTGAACATTCGCAGTCCTGGCTACAAAAGCATGTTAACTCTTGTATTTAGTAACTTATCCAACCTCTTTGAGGAACAAAAAGGAGAACAATAATTTCCACTGTTTCCTGCAAGTGGCAAGGCTGAATTTCTGAATTACCATGATAGGCCATGACCTGGGCTGGCAAGGCTGAATTTTAGCATAGCCATGATAAACCACGACATGGGCTGGCAAGGCTGAATTTTAGCATAGCCATGATAAACCACGACATGGGCTGGCAAGGCTGAATTTTAGCATAGCCATGATAAACCACGACATGGGCTGGCAAGGCTGAATTTTAGCATAGCCATGATAAACCACGACATGGGCTGGCAAAGCTTAATTTTAGCATAGCCATGATCAACCACGACATGGGCTGGCAAGGCTGAATTTTAGCATAGCCATGATAAACCACGACATGGGCTGGCAAGGCTGAATTTTTAGAATAGCCATGATAAACCACGACATGGGCTGGCAAGTCTGAATTTTAGCATAGCCATGATAAACCACGACATGGGATGGCAAGTCTGAATTTTAGCATAGCCATGATAAACCACGACATGGACTGAATTTTAGAATAACCATGATAAATCATGACCTAGGCTGGGAAGGCTGAATTTTAGCATAGCCATGATAAACCACGACATGGATTGAATTTTAGAATAACCATGATAAACCATGACCTAGGCTGGGAAGGCTGAATTTTAGCATAGCCATGATAACCATGACATGGGTTGGCAAGGCTGAATTTTAGCATAGCCATGACAAACCATGACATGGGTTGGGAACAGGGGCAGACTGACCATTTGGAAACTCAGGCACTGCCCGAGGGCCTGGGGTCAGTAGGGGGCCCCATAATATGCCCCTTGTACCTTTTTCATAGGCTTTTTTGAGTTTGGGCAAGGACACAGGGGCCCCATGATCCCCTATTGTCTGGGGGCCCCATGAGTTGTCAGTCTGCCGCTGGCTGGGAAGGCTGAATTTTAGCATAGCCATGACAGACTGTGACCTGGGCTGGCAAGGTTTCCAGAGGTGGCATACAGGTATTTACATAACATGACTGCTGAGTCTGTACACATTGAGGATCCATGCACACTGGGCTTAAAAAACGCTGTTTCTACAGGAGTATTGCATTTTGCATGTAGAAGCAGCACATTGGGAAATTTATAGACATATAAACTCAGCGCTTAGAGGCAGAAAAAAACACCTTCTAGTTTGCATTTTTGAGAGTTTTCTTGCAGAAAAAAATGAAAAAATCTCTTAAACACCTGTACAAAAACACTTTATATGAGCGTTTTTTTCTGCCAAAAGAACTGCTGTTTTTTTAAGCACAGTGTGCATGAGCCCTGAATCAAACTGCCAGCAGAATAGTTTAGCAATTTGCCTTTTTGTCACTTTGCCCTCACAGAGTAAGCAACCTGTCTCATTCAGATTGACTGCTACTAACCTCAGTGTGGCTTTTGTGGGTATAATATCTAATCCGGTTAGTATATTACTAAACCAGTCAACTGAGGTAGTGGGGAGAAACATTAGGCTCACCATACATTATACAATTTTCTTGTGCATTTTTCGTGTAGATCTACCGAAACCAGTATGAGCTCAAACCTAAACACATTCAGTTTGTTTGCAATCAGACAGGACCTTGCACTACATAGTTGAAGGTAAAGCTAAAGGAAATGGAACAAGAAAATTGTATAATGTATTGCCATCTTAAGACAGTTAATTTAGAGGGGAATAAATATATATTTGGCTATGGTAGCTGCTGAACCTATTTGCTCTATGGTGCACTATTCAATTAATGATACTTTGGCACTTTTTGACTCTGTTCACGTCATGTCATACACACCCATGCTTTCAATAACATTTCATCCTTTATGCATCTTTTCATCTCTTCAACTGACAGTGCTGAGGTCCTCTGGAATTTTTCACTGGAACATGTGAACATATCTTTATGGAGAAGCTTATTGTATGAGTGCATTTTTATAAGAAAGAGTACCTTCAAACCACACCTTTTTCCTCATCCCACTGATTGGAATACCTGGGTCCCCTTACCCTCACTTCTAGATTACATTATGCTAAATATTTGCATACTTTTGCCATCAGGGGTTTTGATTGTTTAAATCATTTTTTTCAATAAAGATATGAGAATGTTGTCTGTTTTGTTTGTTAGGTAAGAATGCTATACTTTATTGTTTTTTATGACTTCGTAGTACCTATTTATGCAAAACTCCATGAATTCCATAGGGGCTGCAAACCCTTTCTTGCAGTTGTATTGTTACCTTTTAGAACCCTATTAAGCAGCAGTTCCAGAAAACTCAAAAGCATCGAGACAGCTACTGGTGTTATCCAGTATCAACATGAACCCTTCTAAAATGATCATGTTCAGTTAGTTTACCATAATCTAGATTCTTACACACCCAATTGCAGAATATGCAACAGAGAGGGGCTTGGACATCTTCCAAACTCATTTGTAACCTGAACTTCAACTTTTTTGTACTCCAATGAGCTGTGGGCCAGGTCATTCCCCATTTAATAGGAATGACCTGGCTTGCAACTCATTGGAGTACAAAAAAGCAGGAGTTCAGGTTAGAGATGAGTTTGGAGGATGCCCAAGCTAAACTTTATTGAGCACACATACATCTATATAGACTCAGTAAAAATGATCTTCCTGACAATTTCTCTTTCTCTATCCCTCGCTCTCCTCTTTCAATCACATTCAATCTTCCAAGGTTTGAATCTGGTGGCTGTGTCTAACTTTTTAGCACTGGCATTTTTAGCTCATGTGTTTGAGAGGTTGCAAAGAGGGTGTTCCTGCTTCAACATCAGGTGTGTATCAGAATCACCAGATTACATTAAAAAGATGACTGATGCTACGCATCAATAAACATTAAATTATCAAACTGCTCTGCAGGTAAGCTGTGCTACATAGATGTATCTCAAGATTTAAAGCTGAACTCCAGGATGCTCTCAATTGTTCTCAAAAAACTTCCTTATGCACAGTAAATACAAGCAGAATGTGTTTCTATTACTTCTATTTTGATGAATCACTGTAAGAGGTGAATAGATGATTTTTCATCAACTTTTGATACTGCAGCTATGTCTGGCCACAGGGAGGAGGATTCAGTGTGGCATCCAACATCATATTCTAAGTTGCACCTCAAAAAGCCACATGGGCCTATTAATCACACAGCTCGTAGTGGTGGGTGGGTGAGACCGGGATCTAGGTCCTTACACTACACTGTGAATCAACTACACGTTGAACAAGTCAGACTGAGGTCCAGGTCCTTCCATTGTGCTTGTGCACGAGCTAAACAGGGGTGTTACCAGACCGGTGGTCAAGAGAAGACCAAGTATTATTACATCCAGCCCTCCACTAACTCCCTCTTTCTCAAACAATTTCTTTGTGCAGACAATCTCATTGTCCAGTAGTCTATCCACAAATCATGTACAAGCTCTAGGTCTGCTGTAAAGAATTGTGGTCAACTTCAACGTTCTCTCACTGCACTTATCCAGTACAGACAATTTTTCTCTATAGCTAAGACCATTGCATGTTCTGGATGATGGATAACAGAAATGGAGGGTCTAATTTATTAAGGGAATAAGGAACCTCAACTTCACAAAGTGAATATAAATATTCACTAAGCAAAAATCCAGTTTTCTTTTTTGAATTGCACATAGATGCACATAAATGGGTGTTTAAATTGAACTTTACCCGAACTACTCCTCATATTATTCACTACTTTATTTACTCATTACAGGTATTTATATTACACTGTTAATTTGCACAGCACTTTACAGGTGTACCTCGGTTTATGAACGATTCAGTTAATGCAATTTTCGGTTTGCGAATGAAAATCCAGTGTTTTTGGTTTGATTACATTATTGAATTATATTTATTATTATAATATTATTTTTTATGATTATTTATTAAATTATCATTTATGATTTTGTGTTTCAAATTTTAACATACCTGGGATGTTTACTAGACTCTTGTTCGGACAGATTTCAGTGAGTTATTCCTAAGAATTACAGGCCTACAATAAAAAAACGACATATTTCCATGCAAAAAAATGTACCGCTTTGAGCACAGAAATACTGACAATCATACCGCTAGGCAGGGGCGGACTGACAACTCATGGGGCCCCCGGGCAATAGGGGATCATGGGGTCCCTGTGTCCTTGCCCACACTCAAAGCACACCCAAAAAAGCCTATCAAAAAGGTACCAGGGGCATTTCACCGGGCCCCCTACTGACCCTGGGTCCACGGGCAGTGCCCGAGTGCTCGAATGGTCAGTCCGCCTCTGCCGCTAGGGAGGCTACAAAGAGTAATGACCATTTTCTTGGCTAATAAGCCTGCACACTGGCCTGGGAACATGTACAAAACAAACATTTTTTTTTGTAATTTTGTTTGGTGGGAAGCAGCAATTTTATTAATGCTTAAAAGGCAACATTACAAAATGCCACATTTCTTTAAATAACGTGCCTGGGAGATACCCAGTACCTGCCTTTGAAGTAGTGTATCTGTATGATGTTAACAACCCACTACAGCAAAACTGATACTTACAATGAAAAAAATAGCTGTTTAAATTGCAGGTAAATGACAGCTCACTGCATTCTGTTTGTAAACAAACAGTCAAAGTTTTCTTTCATTTATACCAGACCTTTACTCTGATTTTAAAGGGGGGACAGACAGATTTGGGGTGGAGGAACTTGACTGGCCTGCACAACCTGACTTCAACCCGATAGAACACCTTTGGGATGAATTAGAGCAGAGACTGCGAACCAGGCCTTCTTGTCTGACATCAGAGCCTGACCTCACAAATGCAGTTCTGGAAAAATGGTCAAACATTCCCATAGACACTCCTAAACCTTGTGGACAGTCTTCCCAAAAGAGTTATAGCTGTTATAGCTGCAAAGGGTGGGCCATCTCAATATTGAACCCTATGTACTAAGACTGTAATGCCGTTAAAGTTCAAGTGCATGTAAAGGCAGGTGTCCAACTACATTTGGCAATATAGTATATGTATATATATATATATTTACCAGGACTTCTCCAGAGCCTCCCCATCCTCTGCAACTCTCTACCCTAATCTATTCTATCAGACTATCGCCTACTTTGCCCACTTTTTAGGCGATCTCTGAAAACCTCTCTTCAGGGAAGCCTATCCTGCCTTCAGCTAATAACAGAATCTTCTTTTCCCCCTGCCAGTCCATCCCCCACAGTTATTACCGTTTGTACCACCAGCCCCTCCCTCTTAGATTGTAAGCTCCAAGGAGCAGGACCTTCCTAACCCTTTTGTATTGAACTGTATTGTTGCTATATTGTCTCCCTTTATATTGTAGCGCTGAGAAAACTGTTGCCGCTATATAAATCCTGTTTAATAATAATCTTAATAATATATAGCGCTACCCTGAGAGCCGCTGTATTTTTATATATCATTAATTGGAGCAGGTAACTGTCGTGTCGCAAATCCTATCTGTTTGGGGATCTCATTAACGATGAGCTCCCATGATTCCATCCATATAAAACAAGATACACTTGAAGTAAAGAAAGAATTTTTGCAACTTGGAGATCTTGTTCTCATTTATTTGTATATATATACATATACAGTGGGGCGAAAAAGTATTTAGTCAGCCACCAATTGTGCAAGTTCTCCCACTTAAAAAGATGAGAAAGGCCTGTAATTGGCATCATAGGTAGACCTCAACTATGAGAGACAAAATGAGAAAAAAAAATCCAGACAATCACATTGGCTGGTTTGGAAAGAATTTATTTGCAAATTATGGTGGAAAATAAGTATTTGGTCACCTACAAACAAGCAAGATTTCTGGCTCTCACAGACCTGTGCCTTCTTCTTTAAGAGGCTCCTCTGTCCTGCACTCATTACCTGTATCAGTGGCACCTGTTTGAACTTGTTATCAGTATAAAAGACACCTGTCCACAACCTCAAACAGTCACACTCCAAACTCCACTATGGTGAAGACCAAAGAGCTGTCGAAGGACACCAGAAACAAAATTGTAGACCTGCACCAGGCTGGGAAGACTGAATCTGCAATAGGCAAGCAGCTTGGTGTGAACAAATCAACTGTGGGAGCAATAATTAGAAAATGGAAGACATACAAGACCACTGATAATCTCCCTCGATCTGGGGCTCCACGCAAGATTCCACCCCGTGGGGTCAAAATGATCACAAGAACGGTGAGGAAAAATCCCAGGACCACACGGGGGGAACTAGTGAATGACCTGCAGAGAGCTGGGACCAACGTAACAAAGGCTACCATCAGTAACACACTACGCCGCCAGGGACTCAGATCCTGCAGTGCCAGACATGTCCCCCTGCTTAAGCCAGTACATGTCCAGGCCCGTCTGAAGTTTGCTAGAGAGCATTTGGATGATCCAGAAGAGGATTAGGAGAATGTCATATGGTCAGATGAAACCAAAATAGAACTGTTTGGTAGAAACACAACTCGTCGTGTTTGGAGGAGAGAGAATGCTGAGTTGCATCCAAAGAACACCATACCTACTGTGAAGCATGGGGGTGGCAACATCATGCTTTGGGGCTGTTTCTCCGCAAAGGGACCAGGACGACTGATCCATGTACAGGACAGAATGAATGGGGCCATGTATTGTGAGATTTTGAGTGCAAACCTCCTTCCATCAGCAAGTGCATTGAAGATGAAACATGGCTGGGTCTTCCAACATGACAATGATCCCAAACATACCGCCCGGGCAACGAAGGAGTGGCTTCGTAAGAAGCATTTCAAGGTCCTGCAGTGGCCTAGCCAGTCTCCAGATCTCAACCCCATAGAAAACCTTTGGAGGGAGTTGAAAGTCCGTGTTGCCCAGCGACAGCCCCAAAACATCACTGCTCTAGAGGAGCTCTGAATGGAGGAATGGGCCAACATACCAGCAACAGTGTGTGCCAACCTTGTGAAGACTTACAGGAAACGTTTGACCTCTGTCATTGCTAACAAAGGATATATAACAAAGTATTGAGATGAACTTTTGATATTGACCAAATACTTATTTTCCACCATAATTTGCAAATAAATTCTTTCCAAATCAGCCAATGTGATTGTCTGGATTTTTTTTCTAATTTTGTCTCTCATAGTTGAGGTCTACCTATGATGCCAATTACAGGCCTCTCTCATCTTTTTAGGTGGGAGAACTTGCACAATTGGTGGCTGACTAAATACTTTTTTGACCCACTGTATATATATATATATACACACACAAATGTTTTGCCTTTGTAGTTTAAACTGAATGGGTTGTTTTATAAGGTGAGGGTTCTCATACACTTTAACCCTTTTGCTACCAGGTCCTTGCACTTCTAGCCATTCATTCCTCCTCTGTTTCAAGCTCATGGTCACTTCAGCTGTGGGTGCTTAGCAAGGCATCATGGCCACAGCATTTACCTACTTGCCGCACAATCACATACTGTACCTGGTACGTCATTGTGCTTCAAGTGGTTGTACCGGGTGATGCCTGCACACATCACCCTGGTACCACTTTTTAGAGCCGGCGTTTGCCTCCCCTCCCACCCCCCTGTTGCCTTCTGCAGCTTGCTAAAGATCTCCCGTCCCAGCGGGAGACGCGAGCAATTAGCTGGCACAATTGCTGGCTGGCCGGAGTCCCAAACATATCCAGGATTGGCTTTGATCGGGTCTCCATAGCTGTAACCAGGAAGCAATGACCTTACAGTCCCCAGAACCCTCCATATAGAGTACCAGTCATGTGCCCACTGCTGTCACAAGGGATGTTTACAGTCCTTGTGACAGCAATAAAAGTGATCAAAGAAAAAAATTTAAAACAACAGTGTAAAAATAAATGAAACAATAAAACAGCGCAAAACATGAAATGAATCAAAAGTAATTATACACAAATCATAATAAATTATGTGGTTATAAAATAAATGTCCAAAACCACCAAAATGAAAACAATATACAATTTGTGTCCAAATACAAAATGTGATGAAACCAAAAACAAAGAAAGCCCCCTTTAAACATGCAAATAGTGCTCCAAAAATTTTTTTTAGGATAAGTGTAATACAGAGAAAAGACTCCATGGATCCACACCTTCCTGTGAATACTGATGTATTCCGCACTCACCAGAGATAAGAATACATTGCACTTTATGGATACAATATTATCCTCCAATTCCCAGGGAAAATTTCCTCTCCATAGCCTTCTCCATATACAAGAGCTTCATTACACCAACTTCAAAATGGATTTCCCCTCTTAACGATTGTTGTTATATAGGAAGACAAAGGAGAACCAATAGTGCAATATTGCAGACTTTTAATTGAATAAAATAGTGCTCAATCTACTCATATTACAACTTAAAATAAGTCACCAATTGAGAATATCCTCCCAAACAGACTTCCTAGTGTAAAATGGATTCCAGAAAGTACACCAAACTGGCAGCTCCAGACATGACGTCACACGCTCAACATAGGAAACCGGAAGTACGTCTGTCTGATGCATTTCGCCCCTCCTCCAGGGCGTTATCAAAGTCTTGCACATATACAGTGAGGAACAGAAGTATTTGAACACCCTGCGATTTTGCAAGTTCTCCCACTTAGAAATCATGGAGGGGTCTGAAATTCACATTGTAGGTGCATTCCCACTCTGAGAGACAGAATTAAAAAAAAAAAATTCAGGAAATCACATTGTATGATTTTTAAAGAATTTATTTGTCTTGGACTGCTGAACATAAGTATTTGTACACCTGAGAAAATCAGTGTTAATATTTGGGACAGAAGCCTTTGTTTGCAGTTACAGAGGTCAAACGTTTCCTGTAGTTATTGACCAGGTTTGCACACACTGCAACAGGGATTTTGGCCCACTCCTCCACACAGATCTCCTCTAGATCTCTCAGGTTTCAGGGCTGTCGCTGAGCAACACAGAGTTTCAGCTCCCTCCAAAGATGTTCTATTGGATTTAGGTTTGGAGACTGGCTAGGCCACTCCAGAACCTTGATATGCTTCTTACGGAGCCACTCCTTGGTTATCCTGGCTGTGTGCTTTGGGTCGTTGTCATGTTGGAAGACCCAGCCACGACCCATCTTCAATGCTCTGACTGAGGGAAGGAGGTTGTTGCTCAAAATCTCACAATAAATGGACCCATTCATCCTCTCCTTAATACAGTGCAGTCATCCTGTCCCTTTCGCAGAAAAGCATCCCCAAAGCATGATGTTACCACCCCCATGCTTCACAGTAGGGATGATGTTTTTGGGATGCAACTCATCTTTCTTTTTCCTCCAAACACGACGAGTGAAGTTTAGACCAAAAAGTTCTACTTTGGTCTCATCTGACCACATGACTTTCTCCCATGCCTCCTCTGGATCATCCAGATGGTCATTTGCAAACTTCAGATGGGCCTGGACATGTGATGACTTGAGCAGGGGAACCTTCCGTGCAATGCATGATTTGAAACCATGACGGCGTAGTGTTCTACCGACAGTGACCTTTGAAACTGTGGTCTCAGCTCTCTTCATGTCATTGACCAGCTCCTCCCTTGTAGTTCTGGGCTGAGTCCTTACCTTTCTTATCATCAGTGATACCCCACGAGGTGAGATCTTGCATGGAGCCCCAGTCCGAGGGAGACTGACAGTCGTCTTTAGCCTAAACAAATATCTATATATCTTGCGAGCCAAACTATATCTACCAAATAACCACCTTAAAGCACAAATCTGAACAAAATATGTCCTTGCTACTAATGGATCGCAAACATCCAACACATAACTACCACTGTGTGTACATATTATTTCACCAAAGTGTGTTGCGCTCCTTATTAATTTATAATATCTCTTTAGTACTTATAACCCCCTATTTATACCCAAAATTAATAATCATATATAAAAAAGTGATCTAATTACAAAAATATTTAAACGTATGTTCATATCATTAACCAAAATTAAATATTCATATATAATAATAACTTAATAACCTAAAAAATGATTCTAATTATAAAACCTCAATAATTCATAATATTAATACATATCCGTGATTATAAAATTAATTATTATTAAACCAATTGGTCACCTATCATAAGCCCCTGATGAAGCCACGTGACCAGTGGTGTAACGCGTAGGGGTGGGGCTGCAACGTCACTCGGAGGTAGCCGGATTGTTTGACAGACGGCGGGTGCATGACTCAACGGTCAGCGGAGGATTCGTTATATACAAGATTGCCTTATATTGATCGCATAAAATGTGAGTGTACTACTTGGAAGGAATAAAGCAGTATTTTAAAAGGATAAAACACTATGTTTGGAAATTTTTTCCTATATATGGAGAGACGCATAAAGAGGAAAATATAGGAGGCTTGTAACATCATAAGGAGGGATCAATCCCAGAGAGGATAATCAGTGATAAAGGATATCCCTATTCCACAATCTAAAAAGGAAAAAGTCTTAATCAAGCAGGTTCCAAAGGAGGTGAACCGCAAGCGCATATAGCCTAATTGCAGGCAGATAAGGAGGTGAGCTTACATCTGCACTAATTGGAGGATTCACAAACAGTCACGGATTCACAAACAGTAATGGATTGAAGATTAAATAAAGCACAGAGTCACTATTTTTATGATTAATGGGACACTGTTTTTACACAACACTAATTAATTATATATGAGTGTTTATTCACAATTATTTTTGAGATTTATATTTTTCACTAATAATGATGTGCAATTGGTTTTTCGACTTTGGTGAAATAGTCGTCTTTAGCCTCTTCCATTTTCTAACAATTGCTCCAACAGTTGATCTATTTTCACCAAGCTGCTTGGCAATTGCCCCGTAGCCCTTTCCAGCCTTGTGGAGGTCCACAATTTTGTCTTTGGTGTCTTTTGACAGCTCTTTGGTCTTGCCCATGGTAGTAGTTGGTGTCTGACTGACTGTGGGGTGAACATGTGTCTTTAAAGAGCTCAGACAGGTGCTACTAAGTTAGATTAATGAGTGGAGTAGAGGTGGACTTTTTAAAGGCACAGTAACAGGTCTTTGAGAGCCAGACTTCTTGCTGTTTCTTAGGTGTTCAAATACTTATGTTCAGCAGTGCAAGACAAATAAATTCTTTAAAGATCATACAATGTCTCTCATGGTGGGAATGCACCTACAATGTGAATTTCAGACCCCTCCATGATTTCTAAGTGGGAGAACTTGCAAAATCGCAGGGTGTTCAAATACAGTACTTCTGTTCCTCACTGTATCACGGGGCCTTAAAAATCAGTAGCACCTAATTTTTTTCTTTTGATCATGTGCATTTAGAAAATATATGGTTTGGGGGATCTTTTACAAAGCTGTAAGGGAAAAATAAAAAGTTTAAAAGTGGAGCACAGGGCCTGGCAGCAAAGGGGTTAATGTGAAGGAAAAATGCATTGGTGGTGTCCCTAAAAGAAAAAAAATCTACTTGTGTCAGTGGTCACTCAAAAGGAAAAAAAACTGTATTGGTGTCTATGGGAATAAAAAGTGCCCCTGTGTCAATGTCAGTGGGAGGAAAAAATGCATCTGCATCTGTGGTGTCACCGGCAGAGAAAATATGTTCTTGCATCAGTGGTGTCACTGAAAGGAAAACATGCCCCTGCATCAATGTCAGTTGGAAATATAAATGCCTCTGCTTTATTATCAATGGGAGATGCCATTGACAGAGGCAGTAAAGAAAGGTCAGTTGAAGGTTGGTAAAGACGGTACAGAGAGGGGGCAGTTGATGGTGAAAACTGGCAATACACAGGGGCAGCTGATGGTGGGGACAGTCAGTACGGGGGGCAGTTGATGGTAGGGACAACACTTACAGGGCAGGGGGAAGTTGATGGTGAGGACAGTACAGAGAGGGCAGTTAATAGTGGAGAACAGGCAGTCAATTGTTCAGGAGGAGGCAGTACAAAAAAGGTTCATCACTCCCATTTTTCCCCCCATTATTGCTCAATACACTGACCTCTTCCTTGGGTGCAGGGCCTAGCTGACTTGAAATCCATTCCCAAGCTTCTAAACTGCTGTAGGCTCATGTAGAATGCAGCAGCAGGAAAGGGGATAGGATGGGTCATTGTTGCTTAGTTGGCCATACCTGTTGAACCAATCAAAATCTGCTTAGTGGGTTGCACTGTCGGTTGCCTCCTACCAAAATGTCTTTTATTCAAAAATTGTTCCTGCATTAGATGTAGCCGCTGTTTGGGTATACAATAAAAAATACAATAGTCACAGCCAGAGATTCATCTATTTGATATGTGTAGTGTGGATGGAGGAATTCTGTTCAGCTTTCAGGCTGAATGGAAAAAAATCTATATGTGTATGGCCAGTTTAGCCAATTTTTTAGTGTGCCTGCAGACTGTCTTTCTGTTAAACAGCCCATAGATGAGTCTTTTTTTTTTCATTCAACCAGCAGGTTGAACAAAATACAATGACTTGATTCCTCCATTCACATCCTTGATGTGGATAGGGGAATCCCTCCCCCTGAGCTCTTGTGTTCAGACAGCAGAGAGACTTCCCTGATCAGCACTGCTGGCTATAGCCTGTGGCACTGATCGAGTGCAGCAAATCCAACAGGGTGGTTGTAGAGAAGTTGATTGGTAGATCATTTTTTGTACAACAGCCCTGCCCATACATGGATTGAAATTCGGCCAAATTTTTGAATCAATGTATGGCCAGCTTTATTGAAATTCAGTAGAGCCCATCCGAACAAAATAGCAAGGGATGGGATAAATCAGTTATGGAGGCTGCCATTGTTAACTTTCTTTAACAAAGTAATTGTTTCCTGGTTACTGACCTAGTATAAGTGTACATGAAGTGCCTGATCTGCATACTTATTCTGCATCAATGATTCACAAAGTATAAAGCAATCATCATACTAAACATTTCTCTCAGGCCTTTAAAAAGTGGATAATAATATGAAAACCACGGGTCATTCTGCTTCTCCTCTGCCTTTTCAGAAATACAGCTCTTATTATAAAGCAATTAGGCACAGATTTCTAAAACTGGATGAAGAAGGAATTCAGTATGAATATTTCTAAAAGATGTCAGATAGCTGTGGTAACCAGTGATGACACATCTTTTTTCATTATGAGCAGCTTATAAAAAAATCAAATTTGTCTTTCTTGCAGCACAAAGGTTCTATGTCAGTAGTGTTTAGACTATTTTAGAGTTTTTAACCCCAAGAACAAAACTGTAGGGTATTACAGCTTGCACATCTACCAGCAGGGACAAGAAACGTCTTTGCAATGGCTGCGGAACTATGAATCTCTTCATTCATCATCTTTTATTTGCTTTGTGCCATAGTCATTTTACTTTTTTTCACTGTACTGTATATTGTTATTTTTAAAAATGAAGGAATGATTCTGAAAAGGTACACAGCTAAAAGCAGACATCTTGGCTGATGATCGGTACTATTGTATGTGGCAAGATTAGCTCTACCATAGGGAAAGATATGTTGTGTATGTGTTGAATGTGTGATAACTTTAAAAAAATAACCAAACTTTTTTTTATAAAGCCATATCCATTAAAGCATGCTTGCTACACCAACTAAGTCTAGGCTAAATCACATTTGCCCCAAGCTGCTTAGTCAGGAGCCACCTGGTGAGGGGCGGACTGATCATTTGGAAACTTGGGCACTGCCCAAGGGCCCGGGGTCAGTAGGGGGCCCCATGAGATGCCCCTGGTACTTTTTTCATAGGCTTTTTTGAGTTTGGGTGAGGACACAGGGGCCCCATGATCCCCTATTGCCCAGGGGCCCCATGAGCTGTCAGTCCGCCCCTGCACCTGGTAGCTGTCTGGCTACATGAACGTAGTCCACATAGTAGCACTAATAAACACAAAAATGTGCAGAGCTACAATGTCCCAGTAATAATATACTGTATAAATGAAGCATTGAAGCAATTCCCATATAATATGCTCACAAATCAAATAGATTTTACAATCCAAAATATTACATCTATAAATTACATTACGGCAAAAACAAATTTTCCAAAGAAGGTATAAAAATAGTGCCTTCAAAAAAATGTTTGTGATAAAGTTCATACAAAAAAGGTGAAATGGTGAGTATAGCTGATACTGTATCAGATTCTCTTGGATCCTGCCAAGAAGATCTGATATTCTGCTTACCAGTATATGTTGACCCTCAAATAAAAGAGTGGACAAAAACAGCTTTTTCATGTAAAGATCCATCTCGTCTCTCGACTCCTCCAATCTCGCAGGTGTCACCAGGTTCCCAGATTTATTTCTAGCTCCAAGACCTCACATACTAAGCATGTAGGGAATAAACATAGTAAAATACTGTAAGTGTATATGGTCAGTGCTCAGTGGAGGACAACAACAGCCAGCACTATAGGTCAATATGCCAAACCCCTCACAATAAGAGGATAAATAAAAGTGCAGCACTCAGAAAAAATATGGATGTACACATCAAATCTTATAATAAATAAAAAAATATGATAAATGTGAAACATACCAGGTAAGTGGCACAGCTTTTGCTCCAACAGACAACCTATCTGCTCCCAGGGGTAGCATCAAACATTTTATTTCTTTGAACTGTCTGAATCACTACTTCCTTTTGTACAGACTGTGTATATATATATTCTCGCCATGTAGTTATGTTTCACGTTTCTCATATTTTTCAATTTTTTATAAGAGTAGATGTATACATCCATATTTTTTCTAAGCATTTTATTTTTATTTATATACTCCCTATAGGGGAAAACCATATATTAAAAGCTTTATTTACTAAACATTACGCTTACTGCATCTAGAAAAATACACAGTGCTGTGTACAATACAAACTCCAAATTATAGAGCTAGGACTGTATTACACTGGGGTACCTTGATGTGGCCACTGCAGTTTACATATTTATTTGAAAATGTGTGCAACTAAACCCTTTGTTTTTAACATGAACTGTTAGATCGAGTCAATTCAGTTTTGTGGCAGGCTGGCTGGTAAGTGAGCTAGGAATTTTTGTTTGTTTTTGACATGCGTTGCCCTTCCATGTGCTCCTTGCTGCAAAGGCCAGTTAAAGTTTGGGGTGGTTGCTAGTTGTTTGTATAGTTTCACCACTAACCCTACTATTACTAGAGGACATTTTGGAGGATGCAAGGGGGCACTCTGGAGGATGTAAGGGAGCACATTGGAGGATACAAGGGGGCACTCTGGAGTTCCCCTTTACATCCTTCTTCAGCGTGCCCCCTTAATGCAACCAGAGTTCTCCCTTAGTGCCTCCAGAGTGCCCCCTTCCATCCTCCAGAGTGCCCCTCTAGTGCTCCCTTGGTGTCTCTAGAGTGCTCCTTACATCCTTCAGAGTGCCTCCTTAGTGCCTTCAGAGTGCCTCCTTAGTGCCTCCAGAGTTCCCCCTTACATCCTACTCCAGAGCTCAAAAAGAGCATCTGGAATTTGTCCTGTCAGCTGCTAGTTCTGAATTGAGGCGATGAGTGTACTGGCGAGCTCGGTCTCTACTTGTGTCCTGGGGTGTGTGAATATAAGCCACACCCCGTTGCCTGAACTGAGGAAGATCCCAGAAGTTCTCCAATCAGCTGATTCCAGAACTGTGCATGTGCAGTTCAAAGCCACTGACAATTTTTACAAGCACTTTTCTCTTGTTTACAGACAGGAGAAAAGTGCTTGTTAACACTGCCCAGATACATGACCATCTTCCCCCCCCCCCAGGACCCTCGCAAGTGCGACCTTTGAGACCCTGCTAGTTCTGCTGCTGGTGTCTGCTATACTCACCATTTCATTATTTCTGTATGAACTTTTTTTTGGAGCCAACATTTTTATACCTTTTTCGGCAGATTTGTTTTTGGCATCATGTACTTTATAGAAGTAATATTTTAGATTGCAAAATGTATTTATTTGAATTATGAGCACATTATATGAGAATTGCTTCAATGCTTCACTTATATCTTGTTACAGAGACATTGTAGCACTGCACATTTTTGTATTTATTTTTGTAAATCTTGTATCAGGATATCGCGATTTGTTTTTCACCATTTTTTCACTAGAGTAGATTTTCCACTGTATTTATATTGTATTATGTTGGGCACTGGTATGCCTGCTCTAGACATCTGGTAACAACAGCCAGAGCCAGCACAGTTACAGGCTAGCCATCTAGTAATATCTGGTTCATTTGCTGTTTACTTCACAAATAGTGGCTCTTGCATAGTCCCATACTGCCACACTATTGCAAAATTAAGGCCCCCTATTTTTTATGCAAGGATGGACAGAATTAAGTTACCTAAACACAGTTCAAGGAAATACATATGGAACAGCACTACCTGGACAAATCCAGCTATCTGTTCTACAGTATGTGCCCTACCCTTATAAAAGTGCAATGTTCCAACAAAGTGCAAAATCAGAAACACATATATACCATCTACTTATATAAAGTGCAAAAAGATCATCACATATAAAGTGCAAAAAATACATTTGTAATCAATACCATGTACCCTCTAAATAGTTCATAAAAAACCCAAAACAACCTCTTATTTCATATACCCCACTGTAGTGAAAGTGCAGCATGCCAACAAGTGCAAAAACAATGTCTCAGTTATATAACATTCAATGGTGTCTTCATGAAGTGCAAAAGTTCCCTATCCAAGAACACTATTAGGTCATGACACTATATGTATAATTCAAAAGTACTCCATAAAATCATCATATATAATAGTATCCATCATATATACATAAAACAGTCCAGTGGAGATAAGCTTCTTTCTTGTATCACCACAAAAGTGCTCTTCCACCACCAAATGAATTGAATAAACTCACCAGAAAACCATCACCATGAAGGGCAGGGTTTGGTCTCGCAGCTTGTGATGGCAGCAGGAGATAGCCCAGTATACATTTCTATGACTTTATACTTGAGTCAGTAACGACACTTATAAATATGAATGGCCTTATGTTGTTTTTATATAATACACAAGTCTAATGGTTTTATGCTACGGAATCTCCCCTCTTCTTTTTCCTTCAATGAGAGAGTGTGCTGTTCCAAGAAGCCCCTGGATATAGGACCGCGAGTCTGCAGAACATCACTCCCAGAGCATCATGTGTTTATGCTGGTTTATGATTTGACCAACTTATCGCTCTAGTGAGTTTATTCAATTCATTTGGTGGTGGAAGATCACTTTTGTGGTGATACAAGAAAGAAGCTTATCTTCACTGGTGTACAGTTTTATGTATTTATGATGGACAGTAAAATATATGATGATTTTATGGGGTACTTTTGAGTTATACATATAGTGTCATGTCCTAATAGCCTTCTTGGATAGAGAATTTTTGCACTTCACGAAGACACCATTGAATGTTATATAATTGAGACATAGTTTTTGCACTTGTTGGCATTCTGCACTTTCACAGCTGGGGGATATATGAAATAAGGGGTTGTTTTGGTTTTTTATGAACTATTTAGTGGTTACAAATTGATTTTTTGCACTTTATATGTGATGATCTTTTCGCACTTTATATGAGTAGATGGTATATATTGTGTTTATGATTTTGCACTTTGTTGGCACATAGCACTTTTATAAGGGTAGGGCACATAGAACGGATAACTGGGTTTGTTTTGAGTGCAGGTAGCGCTGTTCCATTTTTATTTCCTTAATTTGTTTTTGTGGTTACATCATAGAGAATAGCAGCTGCTGTGAGGGAACAGACACATTTTTTGGATGCACTTGATTGATTGTAGCGCAGTCCTTTACATTATATTCCTATATAAACACAGTTGTCTAATAAAAATATATAATACATAAACCTTTGTCATTCCTCCTCCACTTTGTAGCTCCAACAAACTTCACAGCTCTGGACACTATCTCACAAGTCTTCTCACTTCTCATCCAGACCTTAAGCACTCTTTCTCTGAATATCAGTAACTCATAAGTAGTTCTCCTCAATCATCACACCCAAATATCAAAATTTGGTCCCTTATTTTCTTCCTCCCTCCAAACCCCTGATCAATGATTTGCAACAAATGCCTTGCCTTCTTGCAGATATTATGTTTTATTATGCCAGGTGCCCGCCTACGTGCCATCGTTAAGTCCCCCACCCACGTGCTGTAGCTGTTCTTAGGACAAGGTCTCCAGCAAAATCTCCATTAAAGTCCTGGAATGAATATTGTGGTCCATTGTGTGATTTCTTAACTGATTAGCAGAGCAACACGAAAGTGACAGAACTGAAGGGGTTAATTATAAACCATCATTTCATTCTGCCTGCTTTTGCTGGATTTACACTGTTTTCTGCAAACAATTATTCAATTCAAGGGAAATGGCAAGTGAGGAAAAATAAATGGTGTGAGAAAAAAACAGTCAAAAGCCTTGAAAAAAATACATTTAAAATCAGCGGAAATTAAAAAAACAATAATACTTCTTTAAAGAAAACCTCTTCTCCAGCTTCACTCTAGATCAAATATTGAGTTATGCCAGATGATGATCAAAAAGAGTATGATAGTGAGAGAAAGTTAACTTTATCTCTTTATAAATATGGACAAAAAGAAAATGGATTTCTCCAAGACAGGTATGTATGAGAAGGATGACTGGGGAGAATGTGAGGAACACTGCAGGTACACACTGTACATAAAAGAGGAAAAAGGTGGATGAAACAACTCACAGACCATTGACATTCAGTAGGTGTAGGTATAAGCTTTGTAGCTGCTTGTAAAATTATTATTGACTCTGTATCCTGTCTCTGCGCAGCTCCACTATTATTCATTGCATTATCTGTTTTATTTACAGAGGAAAAAAAAGTGTTGTTTTCTGCTGTGCAGACCCAACAAAATGTTGTCAAATACACCATCTAAAATATGTGACATCATCATGCAATAGCCACAAACCAGAAGTATATGTGTTTTAAAGATTGATATGATGCCAAAAATGCCTCTTTAGGGGGCAATGCTTTGTTAAGGTGGTTTATTACTCCCAGTGCACAGGATAACAGTGCATTGTGAATATATTTGCGTTGTGCCTAGAGATGAGCGAATTATTCAAAAATTCGATTCGGCTGATTCGCCGAATTTGCGGAATAAATTCGATTCGATGCGAATTTATTCGCTGCGAATTTAACTTATTAAAAGGGTTTCTAGGCTTCAGAGAGCCTTTATATTAGTGCAGAACACTGTACCTTTAATTTAAATGCCCTTGGAGTCTGCTGGGGAAGAGAAATAATACTGTCAGTCAGTATGACATGCAGATGAGTGCCGTCGATCTTAGAATCACCGCACACTTCACTCATTTGGGCAGTCACGGGGCACGACGAAGAAGATGAAGAAGAAGATGAAGAAGAAGAAGAAGATGAAGAAGAAGATGAAGAAGAAGAAGATGAAGAAGAAGATGATGAAGAAGAAGATGATGAAGAAGAAGAAGATGAAGAAGAAGAAGATGAAGAAGAAGAAGAAGATGAAGAAGATGAAGAAGAAGAAGAAGAAGATGAAGAAGAAGAAGATGAAGAAGAAGATGAAGAAGAAGAAGAAGAAGAAGAAGAGGATGAGGAAAAAGAAGAAGAGGATGAGGATGAAGAAGAAGAAGATGAGGATGAAGAAGATGAAGAAGAAGAAGATGAAGAAGAAGATGAAGAAGAAGATGAAGAAGAAGAAGATGAAGAAGAAGATGATGAAGAAGAAGATGATGAAGAAGAAGAAGATGAAGAAGAAGAAGATGAAGAAGATGAAGAAGAAGAAGAAGATGAAGAAGAAGAAGATGAAGAAGAAGATGAAAAAGAAGAAGAAGAAGAAGAGGATGAGGAAAAAGAAGAAGAGGATGAGGATGAAGAAGAAGAAGATGAGGATGAAGAAGAAGAAGAAGATGAAGAAGAAGATGATGAAGAAGAAGATGATGAAGAAGATGATGAAGAAGAAGATGATGAAGAAGAAGACGATGAAGAAGAAGAAGATGAAGAAGAAGAAGAAGATGAAGAAGAAGAGGAAGAAGAAGAAGAAGAAGAAGATGAAGAAGAAGAAGAAGATGAAGAAGAAGATGAAGAAGAAGAAGAAGATGAGGATGAGGAAGAAGAATAAGAGGATGAGGATGAAGAAGAAGAAGAAGAAGAAGAAGAAGAAGATGAGGATGAAGAAGAAGACGAGGATGAAGAAGAAGAAGAAGAAGATGAGGATGAAGAAGAAGAAGAAGATGAAGAAGAAGAAGATGAAGAAGAAGAAGAAGAAGATGAAGAAGAAGAAGAAGAAGAAGAAGAAGAAGAAGAAGAAGAGGATGAGGAAGAAGAAGAAGAGGATGAGGATGAAGAAGAAGAAGAAGATGAGGATGAAGAAGAAGAAGAAGAATCACCGCACACTTCACTCATTTGGGCAGTCACGGGGCACGACGAAGAAGATGAAGAAGAAGATGAAGAAGAAGAAGAAGATGAAGAAGAAGAAGAAGATGAAGAAGAAGATGAAGAAGAAGAAGATGAAGAAGAAGATGATGAAGAAGAAGATGATGAAGAAGAAGAAGATGAAGAAGAAGAAGATGAAGAAGAAGAAGAAGAAGAAGATGAAGAAGAAGAAGATGAAGAAGAAGAAGAAGATGAAGAAGAAGAAGAAGAAGAAGAGGATGAGGAAAAAGAAGAAGAGGATGAGGATGAAGAAGAAGAAGATGAGGATGAAGAAGAAGAAGAAGATGAAGAAGAAGAAGAAGATGAAGAAGAAGATGAAGAAGAAGATGAAGAAGAAGAAGATGAAGAAGAAGATGATGAAGAAGAAGATGATGAAGAAGAAGATGATGAAGAAGAAGAAGATGAAGAAGAAGAAGATGAAGAAGATGAAGAAGAAGATGATGAAGAAGAAGATGAAGAAGAAGAAGAAGAGGATGAGGAAAAAGAAGAAGAGGATGAGGATGAAGAAGAAGAAGAAGAAGATGAGGATGAAGAAGAAGAAGAAGATGAAGAAGAAGATGATGAAGAAGATGATGATGAAGAAGATGATGAAGAAGAAGATGATGAAGAAGAAGACGATGAAGAAGAAGAAGATGAAGAAGAAGAAGAAGAAGAAGAAGAAGATGAAGAAGAAGAAGAAGAAGATGAAGAAGAAGATGAGGATGAGGAAGAAGAATAAGAGGATGAGGATGAAGAAGAAGAAGAAGAAGATGAGGATGAAGAAGAAGAAGAAGAAGAAGATGAGGATGAAGAAGAAGAAGAAGAAGAAGAAGATGAAGAAGAAGAAGATGAAGAAGAAGAAGAAGAAGATGAAGAAGAAGAAGAAGAAGAAGAAGAAGAAGAAGAAGAAGAGTATGAGGAAGAAGAAGAAGAGGATGAAGAAGAAGAAGATGAAGAAGAAGAAGAAGATGAAGAAGAAGAAGATGAAGAAGAAGAAGAAGATGAAGAAGAAGAAGAAGAAGATGAAGAAGAAGAAGAAGATGAGGATGAGGAAGAAGAAGAAGAGGATGAGGATGAAGAAGAAGAAGAAGAAGATGAGGATGAAGAAGAAGAAGAAGATGAGGATGAAGAAGAAGAAGATGAGGATGAAGAAGAAGAAGAAGAAGATGAGGATGAAGAAGAAGAAGAAGAAGATGAAGAAGAAGATGAGGATGAAGAAGAAGAAGAAGAAGAAGAAGAGAATGAGGATGAAGAAGAGGATGAGGATGAAGAAGAAGAAGAAGAAGAAGAAGAAGAAGAGGAAGAGGATGAGGATGAAGAAGAAGAGGATGAGGATGAAGAAGAGGAAGAAGAAGAAGAGGATGAGGATGAGGATGAAGAAGAAGAAGAAGTAGGATGAAAATAAGAAGAATTCCAGTACAGCAAAAAGTGTATCTGCAGAGAGCTCCGCTATTTCTGACAGTTCTCTGACAGTTCCTTCACATTTACAGCGGTTGAAACATTGTATCTATTTGTTTCCAAATAAAAACATCTGTATCCTAAATGGAAACAAATAGATACAATGTTTCAACCGCTGTAAATGTGAAGGAACTGTCAGAGAACTGTCAGAAATAGCGGAGCTCTCTGCAGGGACACTTTTTGCCGGCTGTAGAAGGGATGAAAATCGGCCGATCTGGAAAAATTCGATTCGTGCATCTGAAGTTTGCTAATTTTCGGATTCGGTGCGAATCGAATTTTTCCTAATATTCGAAACGAATTCCACTTCGCCAAGTTCGATTCGCTCATCTCTAGTTGTGCCAATACAGAGTTTCTAATTCTCTCTGAGTGGAATCCCTTGGAGTCTAGAGTCAGGTTTATCAAGAGAAGTGTCTTTAATGCATCTGGAAACTTTCATGGAGTTGTGAAGCCCTAAATGAAGGACAAGGCGCATTTTGACTTAGTGACGGAGCATTAGGGTGGTCTATGATTCAAGAATCACACAGACACAAACTTTATATATTTTCAGCACTTTATTGGAAATATAAATGCATGTTTATTTAATGCGTGTATATTGGTTTTTGGTATAATGTACATGCACTTTTGAGCACTTACACAGGACTGATCACTACAGACTATATATAGTTTGGTTTCATATTGTTTTTGATGCTATTTATTGGTGATTAATAATATTTTAGTGGCAGCATACACATTATTTATTGTCATAGGTAGAGCATTATTACAATTTATATACAGTATATTGGCACTGATACTGAATTGGTATAGCTCACAATTTTTATGTGATTGCACTGCACTTTATATAAAAGTATAGATTTGGAATGATGTGGGGACACAAGACAGTGTCTAGCAGCAATGAATAAGTATTTGTTTTGGTATGTTTCAGAGTGGTAGTACGGGGAATATTTCTGTTGTTTCCAGGGCCGTCTTTAATGCAGGGCAAAAGGGGCAGCTGCCCCAGGCCCTGTCATTGTTGTGGGGCCCAAAGCAGCTGCCGCTTGAGCCTGCACTGCCCGTAAATTAGAGGCGCCTCCAGCCCCATGATGACACTGCAGATTGACCTGATACACGGAGGCAGCTCAGTAATATATTTCCCAGCCAGCAGGCGAGGGGGGGTACGGGAGCTCCACTGATGCTCTAAACTCCGCCCCATGCAGCCCGTATGGTCAGGAGGATGCCCCAGCTTGTGGCTGCAGTAGGAGCTAGGAGGTGGGTTTGGATTCTGAGAAAGAGTGGTTAGTGGTAGTGCTGAGAGCCTTGGCCGGACCGCGTCCACAGAGCACATGGTGAGCTGGCTGCAGGTAGGTCCTTCTCCCCGATGTCCAATAGACTGACTGTGTGGATTGTTTCCTAACCCTGACCTGTGGTGTTCACCAATTAGAGCATAGGCCATCCCCATAGCAGTGACACATCTTTCCACTGTCTGCTACTACTTGATGTTGCTGATGTGCACAATGCAATAGATCTGAATGTGAGTGCATCCAAATGGCAGCCAAATATTTCAATGCAAAACAGTGTTCCTACTTATTGTTATCTCTGAGATGTCCAATCCGTATTCTATACTAAGGCTTAAGTGGTTGTAAAGGGTAAAGTTTTTTTTACCTGCATGAACGACTTGCACGAGAGCCTCAGCTGGTCTCTCTCTCCCCATTGACTGAGACACAGCAGTGGGAGCCAATGACTTTCAATCACAGCCAGTGAGGAGGGAGCTGGGGGTGGCGATTGAGCCACACTCTGTGTGCCCCGTTGGAGGTAAAACATGGTCTTGTAAAACAGTGGCAGATCAAGGTGGTACTCACAGCCCTATTTAAATCTATAACTTTAGTTTCTGAAAACAATGGGCAAAGACCTCCACAGCCCTTTCCTCAAAGAGGAGAGCACATTGGAAACCTTTCAGCCAACCTCTCCTTTCTGTGTTGCCAAGTAATTCTCCTGAACCTAAGCTCCTCCCATTATATAAATGGGCACCCCTCTTCACTACCCCACCACTAAGAATAGCAACCCTAAAGGGGGAACTCTTCCTGCCCACAGATGTCCTCAGTGTCAACCTACTTCTTCTGAGTCCAGGTCATACTGGACCTACCCCAGTCTGTACCTGGACAGTGAAAGGAAAAGCACAACAAGGATTATCTAATTTCTCTGTCAGCATGCTTTCTCTTCCTATCAGCATTCAGCACATGGCCTGATTGACTCTTTGCAGTGCCTTTAAGGGGTCCAGCCCTGGGAAATAAGCATTCTTTGAGTTTTCTAAAGACACCTGGTGGTGCACTAGAGGGCTGTCATTAGCTGAGGACACTTGCAACTTTTTTGCCGGTTGCCCTGGGTCACAGCCTTAGGTCTGGGGGAGAGAGTTCTGTACTGGGAGGAAGAGGTCTGTTCTAGGAAGTGAGAGAGATATATACTGGAGAGGAAAAGTCTGCAGTATGGTAAAAGGTCTGTACAGTGATCTGGGGGAGAGAGAGGTGTGTACTAGGAGAGATTTGGGGGGGGGGGGGGATCAGTATTTGGTAGGATTTGGTTGGGATCTATATGGAGGGGATTTGTACTGGTAGAAGTGGAAAATTTTAAACTGACCTGTAAATTATGTATTCCTGACACATACATGCTGAGCTACACACTTCTTATCACTCTACCCTAATAACTACACATTTCTAACCCCCACACTTAATGCATTATACACTTCTGACCCTTGCACTCTATGTGTTACACACTTCGGACCCCTGAAATCTGTCCATTACACAGTCCTGACCCCTGTATTCTGTGCATTGTGCACGCCTGACCCCTGCACTCTGTGCATTATACTCCCAATCCCTGCACTCTGTATTTTACATACTCCTGATCCCTGCACTCTGTTGTCACACACACCTTACCCCCCGTGTTTTGATTCATGCACTCCTGACTCTTGACTGAGTCTTCTCATAAATAAATTATACTAACAATAATAAGTTTGGTAATCATATTAGTTCTAGTAATGATGGTTCATTTTTAGGATTTCCAGAGACAGAAGTAGCAGAGGAACTGGTTAAAGATTAATAAAGCAATGGGCCTTTATGGCATTCATCCCAGAGTTCTAACAGAACGTTGAGGTATAGTTGTTGGACCATTAACTGATCTTTTTAATCAATCTCTTCTAACAGAAGTTCCCCATGACTGATGCACAGCTAATTTTGTACCTATCCACAAGAAGGGCAGCAACATAGAAGCTGGCAATTACAGGCCAGTGAGTTTAACCTAGAAATCAAGTTAATGGAATCACTCCTGAAAAGAAAAGTCATTGATCACACAACTTGATGGATTGAAAGCTGCATGGCTTTACTGAGGGCAGATCATGTCAGACTAATCTGATTGGATTTTTTACTATATTACCAATGTATTGGACCAGGGTGGTGCTGTGGACATAGCATATCTTGATTTCAGCAAGGCATTTGATGCAGTTCCACATAATGATCTAATACAAAAATTGTACAAGCTAGGACTTAGCCCTTGGTTGGTTCAGTGGATATGCAGCTGGCTAAAGGATAGATAACGGAGTGTGGTTCTAAATGGGATTCATTCAGAGCAGATACAAGTCAGGTGGTGTACTACAAGGCTCTGTAATAAGTCCTGTTCTATTTAATCTATATGTAAGTTATATAACTAGAGGTTTGTTGTGTAAGGTACAGTAAGTCTTTTTGTTGATGACACAAAGGTGTTTAATAGGGTTGATATCCCTGGAGGTGTTTGTAACATAGAACATGATTTGGCATTGCTGGAAGATTGGTCAAAAAAGTGAAAATTGCAGTTCAGTGTTTCTAAATGTAAAATAATGCACCTAGGGAAAAAGAATCCCTTGAAAGAGTACAACATTGGGGGTACAGTGTTGGTCAGCATTTCAGAGGAAAAGGACTTGGGGGTACTTATTTCAGATGATTGCAAAATAAGCAAACAGTGTGGCCAGGCAGTGGGGAAAGCGAATAGAATTCTTGGATGCATCATTAGAAGGGTCACAGGCAGAAGGAAGGAGGTCCTGATTCCCCTATATAGATCTTTAGTTAGACTTCATTTAGAATACTGTGTGCAGTTCTGGAGACCTCACTTGCAAAAAGATATTGATAAGATAGAACAAGTCCAGAGACAGGTAATAAAAATGGTGAAAGGTCTGGGAGATAAAACATATCAAGAGCTACTTCAGGAATTTAACATGTACAGCAGTCTTGCGGAAAGAAGGCAAAGGGGAGACATTATTGAAATCTTTAAATACATCAAGAGGGTGAATAAGGTTCAGGAGGGATTTTCAACATGAAATCAAAATCAAGAACACGCATCCGATTTGGGTTTTCTCAGTAGGAGGTGAGCCAGCAAATGTGGAGCCTTTCAATAACCCATGTATCTCTTCTCCCTACCCCTGGAAATGGCATCACTTCCTAACCACCGGGCGTGATGTCATCGGCCATCTTGGATCACCTCCGAACCCGCAAGTGACAACGGCCATCTTGGGACACCTCCAGACCTGGAAGTGATGTTGTCGGCCATCTTTGGACACCTCTCTACCCAGCAGTGGGGTAAACTTGATCCCTCAGAGCTGGGAACACACTAAAAAACAAAAAAAAGATGAAAAAAACATATATTTAAAAATATTTTAAATTATATAAAAAATATATATTACTGTAATGACCAACACTCACTCTTCCGAATGCCGTATTATCATATCGCCAAACAATAATACATAGTAAAAAGCATACTAATAATAAAAAGACAATTCATTCAAAATATAACATAACACACTATTACTGATAGAACAGTTTAAATAAAATTCCACCTTTAATCCCCATGTGGAAAGGGCCTTCATGTCATAAATCCAAACAGATTCTCATTTACTTAATTGCCTAATGTAATTCCCACCTCTCCAAGGTTTGACCATCTTTTCTATCCCCCAAAAACTTAACTCTTTGGGGTCTTTATTGTGTATTTGCCTAAAATGCTTCAACACACTGTGTTCCTTTTTACCCTTTTTTATATTATTAAGGTGCTCTCTAATCCTAAAATAAAGAGGCCTAGAAGTCCTTCTGACAAACTGTATACCACAAGAGCACTCCAACATGTGTACAACCCCCTTCGGGGGTCAGCTGCTGACTTTTAAAAAACAGACACTTACCTGTCCCTTGATCTCACGATGTCCCCCCTAGAGCCCATTTCACTGGTCGTGTGGTGCTCCCAGTGCCCGCATCCTCAGTGCGGGCACCCGGCTGTGACAACTTGCAGCTTCTCAGCCGTGTGCCCACTGTGCATGTGTGAGTAGCGCTGCACTTTTTGAATGGTCCCATAGTCTTATGGGACCTGTCATGTGTCCAAGAAGGTTATAGGGGGGAGGACAACTTCCGCTTCCCATCTCCTAGGCGATTGCAGCAGAAGTGGGAGTGGGTACCTGTCAATTTCAGGTAACTGCTCCCCAAAGGTGCCAATCCTTAATGGGGAGTGGGGAACCAGTCCTTAAAGTGGAACTTCCCCTTTTGGGTGGGGCTCCACTTTAAGGAATAGGCAGGCACCTGGGATTTTAGATTCACCCATTATTAATAATAATAATAATAATCTATTTCCAGCGTTAACAGGTTTTCATGCATGTGGTAGATGTAAAGCATGTAAGACTAGTGTGCATAACTACAAAAGAAGAAATTAATTTTTAGCCACAGCTACAGGTAAAACCTATAAAATTAGAGAATTCATTACATGTACAATGAAGTGGGTTTTGTATGTGATGGAATGCTCTTGTGGTATACAGTATGTCGGAAGGACTTCTAGGTCTCTTTTTGTTAAGGTTATTAAAGTGCTCTCTAATCCTAGTACCTTTTTATTTAATACACCTTAATACACCTTTATAATAATAATACCCTTGAAAAGGGTAAAAAGGAACACACTGTGTTGAAGCATTTTAGGCTAGTACACAATAAAGACCTCAAAGAGTTAAGTTTTTGGGGGATAGAAAAGGTGGTCAAACATTGGAGAGGTGGGAATTCTATTAGGCAATTAAGTAAACAAGAATTTTTTTGAAGTTATGAAATGAAGGTCTTTTCCCCATTGGGATTAAATGTGGAATTTTATTTAAACTGCTTTTTCATAGTTAGTGTGTTATGTTATTAACCACTTCCTGTCCGGACACTTTTACCCCCTTCCTGTCCAGGCCAATTTTCAGCTTTCGGCGCTCTCACATTGTGAATGACAATTACTCAGGCATACAACACTGTATCTAAATGAACTTATTATCATTTTTTTCAAACAAATAGAGCTTTAATTTGGTGGTATTTAATCATCACTGGGGTTTTTATTTTTTGCTAGAAAAATGAAAAAAGACTGAAAATTTTGAAAAAAAACATGTTTTTCTTAGTATTTGATACTAAATTTTGCAAATAAATATACTTTCTTCATAAATTTAGGCCAAAATCCATTGTGCTACATTTTGTTGGTAGACATAACCCAAATCAGTGTGTATTATTTAGTCTTTGTGAAAGTTATAGAGTCCACAGACCACGGTATATATATTTGATATATTTGAAAATGTATCAATCCTGATGCACGGACTACCTATATAATTTCTTGGGGCCCTAAAATGCCAGGACAGTACAAATACCCCCCAAACGACCCCTTTTTGGAAAGTAGACAGTCTGAGGTATTTAATGAGAGGCATGGGGAGTTTTTTGAAGTTGTCATTTTTTGCCAATTTTTTAAGGAAATGATGAAAGTAAAAAAAATTCTTTTTTTTTTTCCCACAAAGTTGTCATTTAACAAGTTCTTTCTCTCACACGGCATAGGCATACTTGCAATTACACCCCAAAACACATTCTGCTACTCATCCTGAGTATGGCGATACCACATGTGTAAAACTTTTTCACAGCCTAACCACATACAAGGGCCCCACATCCAATAAGCACCCTTAGGCGTTCTAGGGGCAAAAATTACACATCTAATTTCTTGACTGTCTATCACAGTTTTGGAGGTCCTGGAGCACCAGGACAATTGAATTACCCACAAAATGACCCCATTTTCGAAAGAAAACACCTCAAGGTATGTTTTAAGAGGCATGGGGAGTCCTCTGAAGACTTCATTTTTTGCCACAAGTTTTTGGAAAATGTGAAAAGAAAATGAAAATGTATTTTTTTTTACGCAAAGTTGTCAATCTATGAGATATTTCTATTACACATCATAGGCATACTTAAAATGATACCTCAAAACGCATTCTTTAACTCCTGCTGAATATGGCGATACCAAATGTGTGAGACTTTTTCACAGTCTGGCCACATAGAGGGGTTCCACATCCAATAAGCACCTGTTAGCGTTCTAAGGGCAAAAATTACACATCTAATTTCTTGACTACCTATTGCCGTTTTGGAGGTCCTGGAGCATCAGGGCAATGGAATTATCCACAAAATGACCCCATTTTGGAAAGCAAACACCCCAAGGTATGTTTTAAGAGGCATGCAGAGTCTTCTGAAGACTTCATTTTTTGCCACAAGTTTTTGGAAAATGCGAAAAGAAAATGAAAATGTATTTTTTTCTACACAAAGTTGTCAATCTATGAGATATTTCTAATACACTGCATAGGCATACTTAAAATTACACCCCAAAACACATTCTCTAACTCTTCTTGAATATGGTGATACCAAATGTGTGAGACTTTTTCACAGTCTGGCCACATAGAGGGGTTCCACATCCAATAAGCACCTGTTAGCGTTCTAAGGGCAAAGATCGCACATCTAATTTTTTAACTACCTATTGCTGTTTTGGAGGTCCTGGAGCATCAGGACAATGGAATTATCCATAAAAAGACCCCATTTTGGAAAGCAAACACCCCAAGGTATGTTTTAAGTTCTCCGTCACTCTCATCTGTCATACTCAGAATTTGAAATGCCTCCTCGCTTGTATATGATCTTTTGGCCATATTTTTGACACTGATCAGGACCCACTGGTATGGCAGTGATCAGGATGGTGTTGCAGTGATGGACAGATATCTGGCTGCAGTTGGTTCACACTAGTCACTGTTGGGCAAAAATCAGAGATACAGTGAGGTGGCTGGCAATGTTTTGTGAGTGTGTGTAAACTCTGTGCAAAGGCTGAAAATTACTCACAGTTAGCTGTACTGGATCTCTCTCCTCACAGACGATGGCAGTGAACAGGATCCACTGGTGTGGCAGAGATCAGGGACACTTTATGAACAGGCACACTGTAAGGTGATCAGGGACACTGATTGGGCCACTGTATGGTGATCAGGGACACTGCTGGGTCACTGCGGTGATCAGGGACACTGCTGGGCCACTTGTGTGGCGATCAGGGACACTGTGGCAATCAGGGACACTGTGGCGATCAGGGACACTGCTGGACCACTTGTGCGGCGACCATGGACACTGCTGGGCCACTGCGATGATCAGGACACTGCTGGGCCACTTGTGTGGCGATCAGAAACACTGCTGGGCAACTGCGGTGATCAGGGACACTGCGGTGATCAGGGGCACTGCTGGACCACTTGTCCGGCGATCAGGGACACTGCTGGCCACTTGTGTGGTGATCAGGGACACTGCTGGGTCACTTGTGTGGTGATCTGGGCCACTGCGGCAATCAGGGACACTGCGGTGATCAGGGACACTGCTGGACCACTTGTGCAGCAATCGGGGACACTGCGGTGATCAGGGACACTGCTGGGACACTGCGGCGATCAGGGACACTGCTGGACCACTTCTGCGGCGATCAGGGACACTGCTGGGCCACTGCGATGATCAGGACACTGCTGGGCCACTTGTGTGGCAATCAGAAACACTGCTGGACTACTGCGGTGATCAGGGACACTTCGGTGATCAGGGGCACTGCTGGACCACTTATCCGGCGATCAGGGACACTGCTGGGCCACTTGTGTGGTGATCAGGAACACTGCTGGGCCAATGTGGGGATCAGGGACACTGCTGGGCCAATTGTGTGGCGATCAGGAACACTGCTGGGCCAATGCGGTGATCAGGGACACTGCTGGGCCACTTGTGTGGTGATCAGGAACACTGCTGGGCCAATGCGGTGATCAGGGACACTGCTGGGCCACTTGTGTGGTGGTCAGGGACACTGCTGGGCCACTGCGGCAATCAGGGCCACTGCGGCGATCAGGGACACTGCTGGACCACTTGTGCGGCAATCAGGGACACTGCGGTGATCAGGGACACTGCTGGGCCACTGTGGTGATCAGGGACACTGCTGGACCACTTGTGCGGCAATCGGGGACAATGCTGGGTTACTTGTGCGGCGATCAGGGACACTGCTGGGCCACTTGTGTGGCGATCAGGGACACTGCTGGGCCACTGCGGCAATCAGGGACACTGCGGCAATCAGGGACACTGCTGGACCACTTGTGCGGCAATCAGGGACACTGTGGCGATCAGGAACACTGCTGGACCACTTGTGCGGCAATCAGGGACACTGCGGTGATCAGGGACACTGCTGGGCCACTGCGGCGATCAGGAACACTGCTGGACCACTTGTGCGGCAATCAGGGACACTGCGGTGATCAGGGACACTGCTGGGCCACTGCGGCAATCAGGGACACTTCTGGGCCACTTGTGTGGCAATCAGGGACTCTGCTTGGTCACTGCGGCGATCAGGGATACTGTGATGATCAGGGACACTGTGGCGATCAGGAACACTGCTGGGCCACTATGTGGTGATCAGGGACACTGACAATCAGGGACACTGATGTTTCTTACATCTTGTAATTTATTTTTATAGATAGCACTATGGTTCCACTTTTCTGTTTTCCATAATACATATTATATGAGAGTGTCAGCTGGAGGAGTGTATACTGTGGCGTTACTGGGAAAGGAGCTGGAGGAAGACCACAGAGGGTGTACACAAGTGTGTCCATATGTTGAGCGCTTAATGACCTATTGATGAGGTCCTAAGGTGAGGTGAGCAGGTTTTTCACCTAATGGTGGTGGCACTGTTTACATTGAAGAAGAGAGAAGATTTATTTTACGCATTGCACAGTGGTGCTGTAAGAGACTTTTTTATGGGACTTTAATTTTTGTTTTTTGATTAGTTTTTATATGAGATATTAGTTTGTTCCGCTACACAATATTGTTATGTATTTTGGTACAGGTGTTGCAAAGTCACTAACAGTGTTTTAGCAGCAACTATTTAGAGCACTGTTGTATTATTTTAGGGTGTATTACACTGATTGAATAGGGTTTAGGGCCAATAGCCCAACATGACAAAAGTAAATACAATCTTAAACTAAACCCCAAAAGGAGGGGAATCACTGGATGTGCAAGGCTTAAGCAGTTACAATCAAATTCAGGGGAAATAAGGGGACCATTTGGAGTTAAAAGATAACACAGTAAATGAATATATAGATTTCTAAGCCGCTCTATCTTCCACCATTGTGGTGGTGGAGTAGGTGGAGGTTTTCTAGCTAGCAGGACCATATTTTTTGAAACTTACAGGGCACCCTCTATTAGTGTAGGTGGCTTGGTACAAAGACAGGTTGGAATTTAGCTAACGCATCCAGAAATGTGTCTTGGGAAGAAAGGCTTGCTTCCAGCACATTGTAATTGCTTTAAGGGCATAAAACAACAAAAGACTCAAGAGGGTACATTTAGCCACTGCCAATGGTTCCACCACTCCCAGCAGACAATATTGCAGCTCAAAAGGTTCTATAATTTGCATAATTATTATTATTAATTATTATTATTATACAGGATTTAGTTAGCGCCAACAATTTGCGCAGCGCTTTACAATATAAGGCAGACAGTACAATTACAATACATTTCAGTACAGAAGGAATAGGAGGGCCCTGCTCGTGGAGCTTACAATCTAAAGGAAGGGGGAGGTGATACAAAAGGTGATAGCTGCGGGGGATGATCTGGCGGAGGTGATTCAAGTACAGTTCTTAGGTGGAGGTGGGGTAGGCTTCCCTGAAGAAGTGAGTTTTCAAAGATCGCCTAAAGGCAGACAGGGTGGGGGCTGACCGGACATGCTGTGGTAGGGAGTTCCAGAGGATGGGAGAGGCTCTGGAGAAGTCCTGGAGGCGAGCGTGAGAGGAGGTGATGAGGGAGCTAGAGAGGAGGATATCATGGGAGGAGCGGAGCGGGCGATTTGGGCGATATCTGTGGATGAGGTTGGTGATGTAGCTAGGGGCAGTGTTGTGGATGGCTTTGTAAGCTGTGATTAGTATTTTGAATTTTATACATTGGGTTAGTGGAAGCCAGTGGAGGGATTGGCAGAGAGGGGCAGCAGTCGCTGATCAGTTGGTAAGGTGTATGAGTCTAGCAGCAGCATTCATAATAGACTGAAGGGGGGATAGCCTGTGTAACGGTAGACCAGTGAGGAGGGAGTTGCAGTAATCGAGGCGGGATATAACCAAGGCGTGGATAAGTTGTTTTGTGGTGTCATTGGTCAGGAAGGGCAGATTTTAGAAATGCATAATATTTCTAATGATTTGAGGTACAGCCTGCCAGTACAACACTATAGCAGAGCTTGAACAAAAATATGGAAAAATTCATCTGGTCGATACGAGTAGCACCAACAGGTTGAGGGGAATCTTGTGGAACCGGTGTGAAGTGAAATAAGCCAGGTGCAACATTTTAAATTGTATTCATTGATCGCTAGAGGAGGTTAAGGGAGAAAAGGGGGAATCCTAACTCTCCGACCAGTCTTTATCATCCAGACTGGGGATATCTACTCACCATTTCTGTTGTAGAGAGGAAAACTCACGGCTTGCCGCCACTAAGATGTGGGTTTCTCCAAATCTGGCACACGAAGAATAGCCTCTAACTTTGAGTAGGAGAGGGACACTGGAAATTGGCTCCTGAAGGCAATGGGAAACCTGAAAGTATCTATAATAATAATGTGGAGGTAAGTTAAGTCTAGATTGTAGAATTGGGAAGGGGAGTAAACTCTTATGTCCAAGGATGTGCTCCAATATTTTTATTTTATATTTGGCCCATGGCTGGGGGTCAGGAATTGTGGCAAAGCGTGGAAGGGAGGGGTTCAACCAGAGGGCAGTATGTGGGTGTAACGATTGTGCGCAATAGAGACATGGAAGCTGTACATGACAGCCATCTTGTGAAAGCCTCATGAGAAGTGTTCCTACACCCCCCCCCACCCCCCAAACTATGGAGTTTGTCGCTCTAACTTTTAATGAACTTCAAAAGAACCTCTTATCTTATTTAAAACACAAACTGACCTAGTGTTCAGACCTGGCCAAGGCTGTAAACAGATAATTAGTCTTGGCAGGATGTTTGTTTTTATGAACCATGAAAAACACTTTCCTCTGCCCAAGCCATCACACATGACGTGTAAGGTCATTAAGGCTCTAGGAATGCAGAGCATGCCATAAAACGTCTATTCCACAATGAAGAAATTCTACATACAATTCATAGAAATCAACAGGAACAGGACACATTAATAGGTATATATTTGAATGGGGAATATCATACCAAACAAATCAAGGTTATACATGACTATGTTAGCACATACACAAGGGGAGAAAGCAGTCTCCTCCCTCTTGGGTGACAAAGTATGCCGTGTTTGGTATCCCTGGGTTTTAAATATAATTCTGAATACTATTCTGCCATATTCTAAAATACCACCTGCACGTATTGGAAATTATTAATATTAATGTAAAACTGTATTTGGGAATTGGTCATAAAATGGTGGCCTCCCAGCACTAATCCCTTAAACCAGATTATTGGTCAGTTGGTCTCTGGCGACACCCCTTTGAAATCATAGAAAAGGGATGGATAGGATGTAGTAAGGGAGCTCTCGTTAAACATCAACCAAGGAAAATCTTAAATGAATTGAGAGTCAAGGCAATGTTTTTGCTTGAACAATTGGACTCTGCTAAAACCAATGACTTTGCAAGTACTCTGCCTTCTTAACTCCTTTCTTTTATCTCTCTGTTGCATTATTGTTCTCTTTATTTCTTTGTAACATCCCTTTCTGTAAACATTTTAATTGCACCATTTGACCTATTCATTATTAAACCTTATTTTGAAAAGTGTTAAAATTATCTCTAAAGCTTTTAATGCAAACTAAAGATTCCCTGTCTCTCGAAGAGTGCTACTATATGTAATAATCCTCTGAATATACCTGTCTGTTGTGGCAGTGTGTGTTACAGACATTTATTGTTCACATTTGTTATTGTTAATATTGTGAAGGGTTGATAGTCCCAAAGCTATCTGGTGGCAATTTGGCGTTTGAAGGGTCAATTGTGTAATTAAATAACCCAGTGACAATCGCTCTCAGGCTGCTGGCACCTAGATTGTGGTCCCGTGAGCTGGAAAATCTCTGTGCAGGGTGCAGCTGAGGGTAGCATTGTTACACAAGTGACAGCACGGTGTGAGATTGGCTGGCCCTTTGTCATGAGTTGATGAGAAGGCCAGGGGTCGGCACTACCTTCATCGCAGTAGGGATAAGGTATTAGAAGAGGAGGACTGTACATGACGACCAGCTTTCCAGGCCTGAAGGGTGGTATACATAGATGGAGTAAGATTATGATGAGATTCTGTTCCTCTGAACACTAGGTACTGGAGGGCTGCTAGGGATTGCAAAATCGCTGCCTCCAGGACAACAGAAGTATTAGTCAAGTCAGACAGTAGCCACCAGTGCATAGTCACTAATTGGGAAGCAAGAAAATATATGAAACAATTCGGCATAGATAGTCCACAGCTATCTATTTTGGTCTAGTGAGAGTTGTGAACTTATACCTGGGGGGTTTACAGCCCCAGAGGAAGGAGAGAGAAATTCTGTTTGGTTTAATAAAAAAGGTTTTGGGGAGCCACTGTGGGGAATTTCGGAAGAGGTATGTGAACTTAGGGAGGATTTTCATTTTAAAGAGGTTGATACAGCCAATAAGAGAAAGGGGTAGGTTACTTCATGCCTTCATCTTGATCTTAAACTCAGATAACACTGGATAAAGATTTAGTTCCATATAACCAGAGACCCTGTTGGAATCCACAATATCAAGATAAGTAAATTTTTAAATCTAGTTCACTGGAAATAAGAGTGAACCATATCACTTTAAGACCCTCCAACTGTTACAGCAATTTGGCCACACACACAATCCATGAAGGCACATTACATGTGGTACAGAATTTCTCTACCTCCAAAGTGTGCCCTTTGTTCCAGAAGTCTGTGACCAATTGTTTCAGGGTGTGTTAATAATAGGGTGTGATTTTTGTGGCTATGACTACAAATGGGGTTGTGGATACAAGGGGGCTCAGTCAGTAGGGTGTCCCCAGATTTCATTTTGAAAATCTGGTAACCTAAATTTTACCAGTTATAGATGTTGAGGGCTGAAAGGAAATGTAAGTGTGCCCAGGGGCGAACTGACCATTTGTAAACTCGGGCACTGCCCGAGGGCCCGGGGTCAGTAGGGGGCCCCATGAGATGCCCCTGGTACCTTTTTCATAGGCTTTTTTATGTTTGGGCAAGGACACAGGGACCCCATGATCCCCTATTGCCCGGGGGCCCCATGAGTTGTCAGTCCGCCCCTGAGTGTGCCCAAATTATACAAAAAAATTACACCTATGATTTTTTGTTCTATAAGGTTTTATATCAGTTAAGCTGACTTTTATCAAAAAGAAAACCTGGTTTCAGATACACGCAGTGCATGGGAACATCAGGACCATTTCTCAGTGTAGGAACTAATGCATTAGCTATGAGATATCAGTTTTCTGAGCTATGGTGAAAACATTTAGAGAGAATCCCTGACAAATAATGTTGAAAAAGGCCTTCTAGGATTGATACACAAAGAACCCAGGACATTTTTCTTTACAAATGATACAAAATGGCTTACTCTAGAAACCCTCTACAGAGGAAGGTGGGCACAATCATTTCACATGTTGTCATTGTGCCACTTATCCTGTTTCCTAGAAGTCATAGTACTAAATAGAAAATCACAAGGTCTTGACATCATTTTAACTCTATTCCAGGTAACACACAACTTTATTATCCGCTAACACTAGGAGGCTTCTCTTACAAAGCCTGCACTAATAGACCTGTTGTCATTTAAGAAATGTCTTTCATTCTGTTGGCTCAGCAGGAAATTGATGTACATGAAAAAACTGTTTGTTGCCAACAGACTTTTTTCTATATATATCTGAAAGTGTTTTTTTTTTTGCTGCAAAAACAAGATTTAAAGAAATCAGCATCAAAGATATGTGCTGCTCCTAAAATATAATATTACTTAGGCATCATATAGGATGAGTCAATAGCACTCCAGTTGAGCAGAGACAATGAAAAAATACAGCGAGAGATCCTTCTCTTATTCAGTTGTGCATACTGTACATGGGAAGTATAGCAAAAAGTGCAGTAATAATATACTTACATTCAAAAGATTGCTGAATACCTATCCTAGGGTCAAGCAACCTATATTAGCACATGCGGAGAATATGACTGTGCACGCAGAGTGTAGGCGTTTACACTTAACCCCTTCCCGCTGCTGCCTCCTGGCCCTCTAACAAGTTCTAAATACCGGGTGGTGGAGGCAACCATCCCGATTATGTGACCGCTGTGATTGGCAGTCACATTGTCAGAAAGCTCCTGATCGCAAGTACGCATCATGAGCTTTCTGGTACCTGCCAGTTACTGTGCTCACTGTTTACATAGGGACATATACAGTATATGCAGCCACTCGAAGTTAAAGCCCACCCACCAAGAGGTCACATAAAAGCCTACGGCTGGTGGGAAGTTGTTAATGCGTATCTAAGTTTTCCTGCTATTCCTGCATTGCACTTGGCTGTAATCAGATCTGGTGAACAATGGTAAAGTGGATGAAGATTCCAAAATTGAACTAATAGTGTGGTCAGCAGAGGCTACCATTAGAAAAAAGATGCTTTCACGTGCATTCTTCAGGAAGGTTAGTATTTCCTAGTAATAAGGGAAGGTAAAATGCACCATCAATGAATTTCATAGCTCCTTAGTAGCCACTTCGTCAGGAAAGGTTGTACAGTACACTTTAATGAGTGGGATCTGTGTCCATTCCTTGAATCTAGAGTATACTGTCTAAGTACACAGATCCCACCCATTAATGTGTACTATACACCTTTTTCATGATGAACTGGCCACTAAAGAGCTACAAAACGCCTTGATGGTGTGTTTTAATCTGTTCTTCTGATAAATAAACCAACATTCCTAAAAATTTACTTAGAAGTATCGTTTTATAATGGGCGCCTCTGCTAACAACACACTGACTTCATTTTGGGACCCCATCTCCTTTACCAATATATAGGCTGGGTGAAAGTCAGGAGACCTAAAGAATATATCCAGCAAAAACCTTTTTTTGTAAATTTTGGATAGAGTGGGGGAAAAAATTAGAACCTCTATTGGGTTTTTCCTGCTATCCTGTGTTCCGTGGGGGGGAAACATTGATGTGAAATGAGTTTGTTTCTAAGACACCTATCAAGAGCCCCCTCTTAGGAACAAATGTGTTTTCATTGCTTTGACTACCATGCTGTTTTTATGGTGACTTACTTACATTGGGTCTAGATGGTTCCCCATTGGGAAGTTGATCCTTCTATTTTAAGATTATGTGTAGAAGACCATTGGCTGTTTATTGATTGTACCTGCATTTCCCACCCAAGAGGCAGTGTATTCACCTTGGCTTACTCATTTGCACCTTGATTGGCAACATGCACATACTATGAATTCCAGTCTACCCTACTGGCTGATGTTACTCTATTAGAGATTAAAAGTGGGTTCCAGTGTTCTGATTCTGTGCTCTTGAAGAAGGATTTCCATGTCCACATTTAAACTGTAATCGGAATCTTTGCATGTTGTAAGTCCCTATGTGGAGAGTCATTTTTATTGTTGTGTAATATATTTTTAAATGATACATAATAACATTGTTTTTACAGTACTCAGTTTATCCTCTCTATGTCCACACAAATTCCATGACTACATATTCTGTTCATAGTTTTACTAAATACTCTTTGCAGTATATCTTTAACTGCTTACCATCAACCAAGTGCACATAAGCAGAGGGACAGTAGCAGTGCCAATTCGGGTTGATGTCATTCCTCATTTGAGGCTCATGGGAGGCTCACAGAGGACATAGCAGATTACATTACCTCTGTGTCTGGGTGATCACCTGGTCTTGTATCATGTGATTGCTGTGTCCAATCAGAGCAATCAAATGATAAACATAGCAAACTGAAAGTAAACATAGTTTTTTTCTGCTCTCATACAGATCAAAGAGCCATTGCTACAGCCTGTGAGTATACAGCAGCCTGTCACGCTGTATGTACACTCACAGACTGCAGTGCCAGTCAGCCCACAATGTCCCTGATCACTTCCCCTAGTGTAGTACTAATAGACAATGCACCCAGCCCCTGTCACCTGTCCTAGTGTCACCAGTGCTCACAGTTACACCAGCATACCGCATACCAGCGTCCTGATCACCACCATACCTCATACCAGCATCCTGAACACAGCCATATGCCATACCAGTGTCCTGATCACCATCATATGCCATACCAGTGTCCTGGTCACCACCATATGCCATACCATTGTCCTGATCTCTGCCATATGTGATACCAGTGTGCTGATCACCACTGTACACCATACCAGTGTCCTGATCACCCCCATACCCCACACCAGCATCCTGATCACCATCATACCCCACACCAGCATCCAGATCACCCCCAAACCCCCCACCAGCATCATTATCACCATCATACCCCACACCAACATTCTGATCACCAACATACCCTAGTTCAGGATCCTTATCACCACTATACCTCATACCAGTGTCCTGACCACCCTCGTACCCCACACCAGCTTCCTGATCACCATTATACCCCACACCACCAGGATAGTACAAACACCCCCAAATTACCTTTTTTCAGAAAGTAGACTCCCTAAGCTATCTGCTGAGAGGCATATTGAGTCCATGGAAGATTTATTTTTTTCCACAAGTTTCTAGAAAATGAAAAACATTCTTTTTTTTTTACACAAAGTTTTCATTTAAATGATATATTTCTCACACAAGCCATGGGTATATGTGGAATTACACCCCAAAATACATTCTGCTACTTCTACCGAGTATGGGCGTACCACATGTGTGAGACTTTTTGGGAGCCTTGCCACATACAGGAGCCTGAAATCCAATGACCACTTTGAAAGCCTGAAGGTGCATAACTCCCTCATTTCACATCCTCACTACATTTCAGGGCCTCCAAAACTGTGAAAGGTAGTCAGAAAGTGTAATGAGGTAATACAGCCCTTTAAAAGCCTGACGGTGCTTATTGGATTTTGGGGTCCTGTACTTGGCTAGACTGCCAAAACGTCTCTCACATGTGGTACCCCCATATTCGGGAGAAGTAGCAAATGTATTTTGGGGAGTAATTCCACATATACCCATGGCATGTGTGAGCAATAAATCATTTAAGTGACAATTTTGTGTAGAAAAAAAAAATATTTTTGTCATTTTCCAAAAACTTGTGGTAAAAAAAAAAAATCCTATTGATTCAACATGCCTCTCAGCAAATGGTTTGGGGTGTTTACTTTCCAAAAAGAGGTCGTTTTATGGGTTGGGGGCATTTTATGCCCAGCATTAGAAGTGTATGCCACACATCACTCACTTTTCTAACCACCTGAAGATCAAGCCTTTTCTGACACTTTTTGTTCACATGAAAAAATCAGTACTAGGAAATTAATTTAGACCCCCAAACATTCAAATTTTTTTAAAGCAAACACCCTAGTGAATATAATGGTGGGTGCTGCAATTTTTTATGTTATATAGTACTCGCACAGCGATTTTTCAAACGCAATTTAAAAAAATAAAAATACACCTTTTTTTACTATTAATGCACAAAAAGAAAATATATTGGTCAATTATTTGGTAAAATATAAAAGATGATGGTATGCTGAGTAAATAGATACCAAACATGATATGCTTTAAAACTGCGCATGCCCTGTGCAATGGCGACAAACTGCATACATTTTTAATATCCATAGGCAATGTTTTAAAAGTCTTTGCAAGCTACCATTTTAAATTTACAGAGGAGGTCTAGTGTTAGAATTACTGCCCTTGATCTGACGTTCATGGCCATACCTTAGATGCATGGTGCAACCGCTGTTTACATACCGGCACAGGGTCAACGCTCGCGCACACGGATGTGTGCGCGGGGGGGGCGAGGTTGCTTTTTTTTTTAAAGTTATTTTGATTTTTTTTATTATTTTTACACTGTCCCTCTTATTCTTTTTTTTTATCACTTTTAATGCTATCACAGGGAATGCAAATATCCCTTATAACTTCAATGGGCATTGTCATATATTCTTTATTGAGAAATCTGGGGTCTATCAGACTCCAGATATCTTCTCTGCCCTTACATTACCTAATCAAACCAAGATTGGTGTGATCAGATGCTTTCCCAATTTACAAATGGCGCTGTTTATATCCTGCGAAACTGAAGTGATGAAATGCTCGTAGCTTCCGATTTCTTAGACTCCAATCAGCTCTATGGTCATCTGGCAGAAACACCAGCTGCATTCACAGGTTCTCCTATGGCACGGGACTGCCCGAGAAGGCCGTGGAAGGCAGCGGGGGAGGGGGGCATCATCTCCCACTGCTTGTAAAAGCAATCCTGCAGCTAATTAGCCACTAGGATTGCTTTAACATGAAAGCCAATCACCGGCTGAAAAAAACGATACCAGGATGATGCCTGCAGCTGTACCTGGCATAACCATTCAAAGTCCAGTGATGTACCAGTATGTCGCTGGTCCTTGTTGGGTATATATGCTATGTTCTTTTTTTATTTTTGTATGCAGCCTGTGGGCTGAAAGAAAAAAAGAGAAGAAATCTCTGCCAGAAAAAGAGTGTGGTATGCCCACCATTAGAATATACTCCCCTGCATCCACCCACTTCTAATGGTGGGCACACATTAGGTCGCATGGTGCCACATGCACCAGTTCCAAGAATGTACAAATGTGTAAATAGTGGCACGTTTGAATAGAAATTGTCCACATATAAGTGGTACCCCATATGGAAAAGGGATGACACCAAGTCCCAAACTATCTTGTCACTGCTCCCCATGTAGTCTGGGCATCGGGGGGGCTCCACGTGACTATCTTTTCCCTCATAAATCCAAAACTTATAAGTATTGCCTGTTGCCCTCTCACAGGTCTTATACATCTTGACCCCATACCTGGCACGCTTGCTGGGAAGAAATTGTTTGAATGCAAGGCAGCCAGAAAAACTAATGGGGGACTCCTCAACACAGATTTTTTTGCTGGGGAGTATAGACATCTGCAAATTTTTGGTTAAGGCGATTTACGAGGGGCTGAATTTTGTGGAGCCGGTCAAATTCAGGGTCACCCCAAGGACGACAGAGTGTGTTGTTGTTGAAATGCATAAAACACATTATACTCTCATATCTATGCCTGGCCATGGCAGCAGAGAACACGGGCATATGATGAATCAGGTCTGTGGACCAATACAACCGCAATTAATTTTTTTTAGTAATGTCCATGTTGAGGGTTATGCCCAAAAAAAATTTAAATTCAGAAACTGTAATGGGTTTCCATGTGAATGGTCTGGCAAGGTTTGAATTTGGGTTTGGGGTGATAAATTGTTGTGCATATAAATTGCTTTGATGCACCATCAATGCATACAGATATTCCATGAAAAACAGCTCCAAAAAATCAAGGGGAGTTGTTAAATTTGCTCTTTCCACCTGCATTCCGGGTTGAGCAGTGGATGGGGGAAAGTACGGGTGCTGCAGAATTTGTGGGCTGCCAATCGGGATTTGCAAGCACATCTGGAAGGATACTAGGGGCTCTACGGCCCTGTGTGCAAATTCTTGTGGTTGCGGGACAATACTTGTGCTCGCCACCGCACCAACTTGTACTGTACTTATGTGACTCGCCACATCATCAAGTGATACTTCAGTGCTGGTATGTGAAAGACCAGAATGTACTAGGCCACTGGTGCTCGCCAGTTCACCAAAAGGTAGTGTGGTACTAGTACTGGCACTCTGCTGGATATGAGAGTCATCAAAATTTACCGGCAAGTGCTAACAGAGATCAGGCCTGATTTTGCGA